>NW_027187400.1:38861071-38895262 GCF_028583685.1 Petaurus breviceps papuanus
AAAACCAAGCCAATACAGGGGAATCTTTAATTGCCATTACTATCATACTAGGGAAGGATATAGCAAACCTCTTTGCCAAGAAAACCCCATAAACAGAACTGACATACTATGATCTATGGATTCACAAAGAGCTACAATCAGTCAATAAACATTTATTAAGCACCTACTGTATACTGGAGAAGGAAACTGCAAACCTCTCCAGGATCTTTTCCAAGAAAATCCCATAGATTGTATTGGTGTGCTATGTGCTAACAGCATACACGTCACTTTTCTCCAAGAGAATAAAAGCTTTTTTAAGATACATTTTTTTTACTTCTGGATGTAATTGGGGTTAAGTGACTTGCCCAGGGTCACACAACTAGTAAGTAGAAGAGAAGCTTCTTGAGGGCAGGGGCTGTTTTTGTTTTTACCCTGTCCCCCCTACCTGGTCCAATGCCTGGACCATGAGTTCCTTTCCACGTTGAACAATGCTTTTCACCTGAAGAGACAGAAATGGTAAACTCTGAGGGTGGACTGAAGCAGATTTGTTTCACTTTCATTATTTTTATTTTTTTAACATGGCTACTACGGAAATGTGTTTTCCCACGATTTCACAAGTATAATCAATATATTGCTCGCCATCTCAAGGAACGGAGGAGGGGCAAGAGGGAGGGCAAGAATCTGGACCTCAGAATTTTTAAAAAGGAATGTTAATTTTTTTAAAATTTAATTGGGAAATATTTTAATGAAATAAAAAAAATTAAATTGTGAGCTCCTTGAGGGCAGGTACTGTCTTTTGCTCCTTTTTTTGTAGATTACAGTGTTTGGCACATAGTAGGCACTTAATAAATAATTACTGCCTGACTAGACAAAAAAATCACCACTCCACAAGGCATTTGGTCATTCCCCTCCAATTCCCACTCGGTTGTGAATTTTAATTTTCCTCTTGAAATTACTTTGAGGTGCGTCTACACGGTCTTACTGTGGTTAACAGGAGTCAGAAGAGGACCAGAGTTCAAATCCTGCCCCAGATGCTCATTAACAGCCCAGGCCTGACCCTGCTGGAGTCACAACCTCCCTGGGCCTCTGTTCCTAATCTGTAAAACCCAGGGGTTAAACTAGATGACCCCTGAGGTCCCCACCCAGCTATGATGGATGATTTCCTTATTTCCCTCAGTTCCCCTCCCCCCCAGTAAAATATAAGCTCCCTGAGGGCACCACGTTTTTGTTTTTGTTTTTAATCTCAGAATCCCCACAGCCTACCCACATCTTAATTAATGTTTAGATTGCACTGAAGTCCCCCCCTCCAGTGGGGCTGTCAGTCCCTGCAGGGGTCCCTTTGACCCTCCTCCCCCCACTCTAGAATAGCACACCGGCAGTGAGTCTAAACAAAGCTGTTTCCCCAAGAGGCAGAAGTGTTTAGAAACCCAGTTTCCTGGAAACATCTCCGAGTCTGGGTGCCTTCTTTAAATGGCCATCCTAAACTTAGCTCGGGCACCAACCTTCCACCCTCCCCTGCCCCCTCCCCGCCGGCCAAACCTGGTTACAGTCTGCGGCCACATCCTTCCTCTGCTCCGGGAGAGGAAGCCGAGGGTGGGTGAGGGCTGCGGGCTGGGTAAGGCCCCATCCTCGTGCCCCGGTCTCTCTGGCCACGGATGGCCACAGAGGAGGCGCCTAATAATTGCTGGCGGGCTCGTGGGCTGCCCAAGCTGTAAACCACCACGGCGCTCGGCTCCAAGACTGGAAGGTGCTTAGAGATCACTGGCTTGCAGGGCTAGGTCCCCGAGCCAGAGGTCTCCCCCTGGGCGGTGGCAGAGGGGGGCACCCCACTCCCCCACGCAGGGGCTGCCTTCCACGTTCCCCACTCCGGCTCACTCCACTCCTTGCTGCAGCCCCAGGCGTCCCACGTGGGCGCCAGGGCAATCTGGGGACACGGGTGGGGGAGGGGGCCCCACGGACAGGGGGCGGGGCCCGATCCCCTTCCCCACTGGGGTCCCCCAGTCCCCGCCCCTACATACCTAAAGACAGTCCCCACGTATTGGAAGAACACAAGGTAGCGTGCGCGGGGCGAGTCCATGGCCGCGTGGGAGGGGACGGGCGCCAAGGGGGGGGGGCGGGTCGGCCCCGGAGCGCGTGCCCGCCCCCGGCCCAGCGGACCCCGCCCTCCTGCAGCGCGCGCGCCGGCCTGGCTCGGACTCCAAGGCCATCGCGCGCGATTGGACAGGAGAGGGGGGACCGGGGGGAGGGGGGTGAAATGGAAGCGCGAGGGGGCGGGGCCCACGAGGGGCGGGGCCTTTGCTTAGGGAGCGGGGAGCAAGTGACCGCCGCGTCCCAGGACGCACAGAGGGTCAGTCGCGAGGGGCCGCATCTCCCCCAGCAGAAAGAGCAGCCTCAGGACCCTCCAGGGAGCGGGCCCGCCGCTTTGCTCTGGACCCAAAGACTGCGCCAAGGCCAAAGGATGGCATTGGTGGGACTTGGGCTGCCCAGACCAAGACGCTCTGGCGTTCTCCGCTCCCGAGATCGGTGGAGACGCGGCCCCTGGGGGTCCCGAGTCCTCACCGGGATGCTTTGGGGTCCGCGACTTCTCTGAGTCCACCCTTTCACCTATATACTCACCCTGGAACCTGGGGGTGGGTGGAGACTTGTTTTTGAAGGGGTCCTGTGTACCCCCCGTTTTATTTCCCAGGCTCTATGCCTCCTACTGTCTCTGACATATTGTCTGTTTCTCTGTATCCCTGTCTCTGTCTTTGTCATACTGTGTCTCTGATTCTGTATCTCTCTCTCTCTCTCTCTCTCTCTCTCTCTCTCTCTCTCTCTCTCTCTCTCACACACACACACACACACACACACACACACACACACACACACACACGCTTGCTTAACAGGACACCTCTGAGCAGAGAGACCCAGAAAAGCGAACCATCCGGAAGTCAAGTCACTGCTCTGGCTTCGGTCCACGGACGAGAGAACGCTGACTGGGTCGTTTCCCCACTGCTCCCCTTCCCCCTCCATTCACTGCTCCAGCCAAATTTGACTCCCTGCGCTCTCAAAACAGCCTGTGCTCTCTAGCCTTCGGAATCCCAGGAAGCCAGGGCTGAGAATGGACCTCAGAGGGAGGCTGGTTCACCCAGACCTGACCGAGGATCTCTCGGACAGGATTCCCCACAAGTGGGCACTCGGCCAACCAACCTGGGCTGGAAGACCTCTCCAGTGCTGGAGAATTCACTGCCAGCCCGGGCAGCCCGATCCATTCCGCGATGGTTGGAATTTTAAGGAAATGTTTTTCTGAAATGAGGCTAAATTTCTCCCTGAACCTTCTCCCCATTACTTTGAGTTCTGCTTTCTGGGGCCAAACAGGGCAATCCCTTCTCCAAATAACAGCCATTCAACTATTTGAAGACAGCCACCAAGCCTGGTCCTCTCCTCCCCTCCCTTCCTCTCCCCTCCCCTCCCCTCTTTTCTTCCTCCCCTCCCCTCCCTTCTCCTCCTCTTTCCCTCCCTTTCTCTCCTTTCTCCCTTCCTTCCCTTGCTCTCTCTCTCTCCCCTCCATCTCTCCCTACTTTGTCCTCTCCTCCCCTCTCTTTTTCTCTCCTCTCTAAACACCCCTATTTCCTTTAAGGTTCCTCCATGGACTTCCCGGTCCTGTTTGCCCTCCCTGGATGGACACTGCAATGTGTCTGGGAGGACTGTGACCAGGGCAAAGGTACTGTACTGTCCACAGGCTAAGCTCTCCCTCGTTTGCTCTCTGTGAGGGGAGGGAGCTGCCGTTGATTCCGGTTGATCACGAAGATCCAGTAGCACCACAAGGCTCTGTGGTTTAGTGACAACACTGGACATGGGGTCAAAAGGACCTGGGTTCAACTCCTGACTCAGACACTTACTATTGTACAACTCTGGACAAGTCCACACCTCTCTGTTCGTCAGTTTTCTCATCTGTAAAGTGGGAGAGGGGGCTTGGGCTCTCTAAGGTCCCTTTTCGTAATCCGTGATCCCATGATCTCTAGCCCATCCTCCCCATCCCAGACCTCCATGCCTTCCATTCTCTCCTTTCCTTTCCCTTCTATTCTTTAGCCTCAACCGTCCTCAGTTTCTTTACCAGCAAAATAGTTGGGGGCCTGGGAGTGAACAGAGGTTGGATTTGGTGATTTCTGAGGGTTGCTAGGTGGTATCAAGTCTGAAGTCAGGAAGACTCATCTCCCTGAGTTCAAATCTGGCCTCAGACACTTAGTAGCTGTGTGACCCTGGACAAGTCACTTAACCCCATTTGCCTCTGTTTCCTCATCTGTTAAATGAGTTGGAGAAGGAAATGGCAAACACTCCAGTATCTCTGCCAAGAAAACCCAAATGGGGTCACGAAGAGTGGGACACAACTGAACAGAGGTCCCTCCCAGTTTTAAATCTATGACCCTTTAAAACCCAACAGGCTTCCTTACTGAACCTCCCCCCTTCACATTGCCCCCAGAAGCCTTCCCTGATCCCCTTCCCCTTTGGGAAGGATCTTCCTTTGACTCCTTTAGACCACATGACTTGGTAGCTCTCTGATGTGCTCCTTTATCTGAGTATTTAACCAGACCTGTGGTTTCATAGGACACTCTAAGGGCTCGTTCCTCTGCTAAGGGCTGTGCCATCCATATATAGCCTTGGAGAGTTAACTGCCCGGGGCAGAGAGAGATGCCCCTCTCGGAGATGACTGCCACTGAACTTTGGTTATTGTAGCTATGTGGATGTCTTGGAAGTGCATAGAATGCTGGGCGTGGGGTCAGGGAGTTCCTTAGTGACCATGTGACCCTGCACAAGGCCCTTCACCTCTGTTTGCCTCAGTTTCCCTATCTATAGAATGGAGATAATAACAACACCTACCTCCCAGGTAATTGTGAGGATCAAATGAAACATTTGTAATAACTGCTATGTGGATACTAACTAGTATTATTATCCCTCTATAAGGGATAAATGAGGGATAAAACTCACGTCATCTCCCCCAGAACTCAGCACAGTGCCCCCCCCACACACACACAGGAGGTCGGTGATGAAGTGTTGACTGAATGGACAATAAAGGTTTACATTTCTAGAATGCTTCAAGGCTTTCAAAGCCCTGGACATTCGGCAGAGCTTTCCCACACACCCAGGTTCTATCACCCCCATTTTCCAGGTGAGAAAACCGAGGCTCAGAGGGCCTAAGTGCTTTGTTCCGAGTCACACGGCTAGGAAGTCTCTGAGGTGGGAGTTTGGCGCAGGGTTTCCCATTTCCAAGTCCAGTGTCTATCCACTCCACCAGGATGCCTTTATAAGAGCCCTGGAATGAACCTCAGCCCCGTATCCTCCTCCTTTCAGCCCCTCAATGCCAGTAATTCAATGTTCATTGTGCAAGCTGTGTGGGAGCATTGTACTCAGAGGCCAGGCACTGTCTGCCATGTATATTTATCCCCAGGGCTCAGCACAGTACTTGGCACACAGTAAGAGCCTAATAAATGTTTTTGCATTCATTCATTCATAGCTGGGATGCCAGCATGGGGCCCTGCACATACAAAGTGTTAATAGACACTAATTGAATTGAGGTGAATGATACATACAGATCAGTCATTTGGAGTTGGAAAGGCCCTTAGAGGTGAGGGTGTCCAACTCTCTCATTTATGGGTGAGGAGACTGAAACCAAGGGAGGGTTTCCTGACCTAGGAGGCTGTCCATGTGTGTGAAGAGGAGAGAAATGTGAGAGATATTCTTGAGATAGGGGGTTTGAGGCACTGGGAAAGTGTTCAAGATCATAGGGAAATGAATTTAGAGCTAAAAGGTCAAAATTAAACTCCTTCATTTTACAGCAGGGGAAACAGGTTCAGAGAGGTTAAGTGACTTGCCTAGGGTCACACAGCTAGCAAGTAAGTTGCCTGCGGTCTTCCTGACGTCAGTGCCAGGGCCCTAGCCAGTAGACCAGTCCCTGCCTTGGAGAAGTTACTGATTTCTAGGGAGCAGTGCTAAGATAGGGGTCCTCAAGGGAGTGCTATGAGCAGCTAGGTGGCATAGTGGAGAGAGCACTGGGCTTGGAATCAGGGAGACATTTTATCCTCATGAGTTCAAATCTGACCTGAGACACTTCCTAGCTGTGTGACCCTGGGCAAGTCACTTCAGCCTGTTTGCCTCAGTTTTCTCATCTGTAAAATGAGTTGGAGAAGAAAATGGCAAACCCCTCCAGCATCTCTGCCAAGAAAACCCCAAATGGGGCCACGGACAGTTGTCTGAGACAGAACAAGAAATTATTCTAAGCCAGGAGTCCTGTCTCACTCCCTTAGATAATGTCATGCATCAGACACAGGGAATCTTCCAGGGCACAGAGTGGTGAAGTCATTCTCCTGGGATCATACAGCCGAGAAGTAATAGCGGCAGGATTAAAGTTTTTGTCTTCCTGATCCCAAGGCCAGCTCTCTATCCACCATAACCCCATGGTCTCTCTGAGGCCACACACATTTTCATTAAAAAAACATGATACAGAATTGTGGAATGGGGCTAAGGACAGAGTGAGGCAGGTAGAGAAGAATGCTTTCTGTTGGAAGGGTCCTGGTAGGCTCCTTGATCTAAGCTTGGAAGGAAGAGATGGGGAGAGATGCCATTCCAGGTTTGGGGCTTGTTTGAATTCTGGGGAGGGAGGAACAGGCAGGGGCAGAGCAAGAAGGAGCTGGTTGGACTGAGGAATATGTGATGGAGGAAGGGGTGGTGGGAAATGGGGCTGGGAAAGTAGTGAGCCAAAGTGTGAGTGGCCTTTGGTGCCATGGCAAAGAGCTTGTTTTTCTCCTTAGGAAGGGTTGTGAGGAGAATCACATGGACAGACCCAGATCCTTAGCTGAAAAGGCTATAGCTGTCAGATCAAAGCCCCCACTTTTTTTGTTTGTTTTTTCAGCTTTTTTTTTGAGGGGGGAAGGCAGGACGATTAGGGTTAAGTGACTTGCCCAAGGTCACCCAACTAATAGGTGTTAAGTGTCTGAGGCTAGATTTGAACTCAGGTCCTTCTGACTCCAGGGTCGTGGTCTATTCACTGCACCACCTAGCTGTCCTCAAAACCCCTTCTTTTTCAGCGGAGGGAACTGAGTCCCAGGGAAGGGAAATGTGATAAAGGTCACATAGTAATAAGTGGCAGAGTCCTTAAGAACATTATTTTGGCATTATGTGGGGGATGATAGAGATGGTGAGTCTAGGGGCAAGCCAGGAGAGATGGGCTGAGGGCCTGACCTAGGGGGCTGTCCATGTGTGTGAAGAGGAGAGAAATGTTAGAGATATCCTTGAGATCGGGGGTTTGAGGCAATGGGAAAGTGTTCAAGATCATAGGGAAATGAATTTAGATCTAAAAGGTCAGAATTAAACTTCTTCGTTTTACAGCAGGGGAAACTGAGGTTCAGAGAGGTTAAGTGACTTGCCTAGGGTCGCACAGGTAGCAGGTATCATAGTCTGGATTTGAACTTAGGTCTTCCTGATTCTAGGTGCTGTCCTTTATCCATTACACCACTCTGTCTCCTGGTGTAGATGACTGAGATTTCTGTCCAGTTTCTGGCTAGAAGTCTGGGAGAGGCATCGATTGAAATAGGGGAGTTGGGAGGGGGTGCAGAAGTTTTTTGGGTCTGGGAGTTTGGTTCAGGACATGTGAAGTTCGAGGTGTCTAAGGCATGCTCAGGCAGAGATGTTTGCTGGGCATTGGGAGGTGCTGGGTAACAGTGTCATACCCTGGAAAGAGCCCAGGTGCTAAGGGAATAGGTGTGGGTTCAAAACCTGCCTCTGAGGTTTACCATCCATGTGACCTAATCCCACTGCCTTTCTGGGCCTCAGTTCCCTCATCTGTAAAATGAAAGGGTTGGGCCAAATGGTTTTAAAGGTCGCTTCTAATTTTAAATCTATGATCCTATGACCAGTGTTCACCACAGTGCCTGAAATATGTATAGTAGGTGTTTATGTATGTATGTATAGTAGGTGTTTAATAAATGCTAATTGACTGATTAGATGACCTTCCAATTCTAGGTCTAAGGATCCCATTCCTCTGGCACAAGGGATGATTGTGGAGGCTGGAGATCAATTATAGATACAATTATACAACAAATATAGAGACAGGTGCTCACCTCACCTCACCCAGAGGTTACCTAGTCCGTCTAGGTTCGGGGAGTTTGAGATTTCGGAGGCAGAGGAAGGAAGCCAGGAGGGCGCTAAGGGAGTGAGCGGGGGTAGCGGCAGCGGGGTGCATCAAAGTGGGGAGTCAGAGACAGACACGCGTGCGGGTCCTTGCTCTGCCATTTGCTGACTGGGTGACCTTAGGCTAGCCACGTCACCTCTGGGGACCTCAGTTTCCTCCTTCGTAAAAGGCGAGAGTCTCCCTAAAGGACCCTCACAGGGTCCCTCCCAGCTCTAAATAGAAGACCCTGAGATCTGGGGGGTTGCCGCCTCCGAGAGGAGGAGGAGTCAGAGGAGCGGGACAAAGGCTAGGCAGATGTAAACGACACGCCGGTACCCGGGGAGGGGCTTGCGGGTAAAGGGGGCGCGGCGGCGGCAGCGGCGGCGGCAGGACTTTGGCGACGCTCCCTGCGCGGTGACAGGCCCGGCGGGGCGGGCCGGGGCGGGCCGGGGCGGGCCGGAGCGGGCGCTGCAGCGGCCTCATTCCCCAGCCCGGGCGGGCTGGCTGGCGAGCGAGTGAAGCCGACGAGAGCGGGCGGAGCGGAGCGCAGCCCGGCCGGAGCGGGCTGGGGTAGCCATGGCACGGGCACTTCCCCTCTGAGAGCCCGGGCCGCGGGCGGAGCCGCAGAAATGACGGTGGAGTTCGAGGAGTGCATCAAGGACTCGCCCCGATTCAGGTGAGACGCCTCGGACCCGGGACCGGCCGCGATCGGGAAGCCTTGGGACATCGGGACCTCGCGCGCTCCTGCAGACGGAGCGAGGCAGGGACCGGGAGACACGGGCAGAGACTGAGGGAGACGGGGGCCAAGGCAGGGACCGAGACACACCCAGAGGGCAGAGAGGCAGAGGGGACACCCATCTAGAGAGACAGGTCCAGAGAAGGTGAAGGCAGGAACCAGACCCAGAGACAGGGGTACACACCCGGGGAGAGAGAAGCAGAGGCGCAGAGAGAGAGAGAAAGAGAGAGAGAGAGAGACACGCCCAGGGAGAGGGAGAGAAGGGAGAGAGGGAGGGAGGGGGAGAGAGACAGAGAGAGAAGGGAGAGAGAGTGAGAGAGACAGAGAGAGAGAGAGAGAGAGAGAGACAGAGAGAGAGAGAGAGAGAGAGAGAGAGAGAGAGGTGCCTCGCCTCTGAAACAGAGACAAGAGATCCACACACCCGGAGATGGAGGCAGAGAGACCAGCCGAGAGACAGACAGACAGACAGACAGACAGACACACACACACACACACACACACACACACACACACACAAAGGCGCACACTGCCTGGAGCTCCCACGATTAGCCTTCCTCCCTTTCCTGTCCATGTTCCACGTGGGGTGTGTCAGTGACAGACTGGGGAGCCTTGGCCCCCCTCTACCTGACTTCCCCCTTCCCCTCAGGGCCCCGCAGCTCCTTCCTGGCCCTGAGTGCTCTCTTGGCCCTGGTGTGGTTTGGGTTTTCCTCTGAGCTCTCTGAAAGGGCAGGGGTCTAAGTTGCAGGGCATGCCTTGGGGGGCACCCCAGGCCATGAAGGCAGACCTAGGTTTGAGGGCCTGGGTCTGTTCCTCCGGAAGATGCCCCCATCCTTACTGAGACAGAAAGCAAGAGAGAAGAGGGAGGGTCTTTATGTGAGCAGGCGGCTTTATTCTGTGACAGCCCATCCCCTCCCCCACCCCCTACATCCAGGGTCTCAATCCCTTTGGAAGGTCGGGGTAGCATGGCCAGTAGGGTGGCAGAGAAGGGGCTGTGTGTTTCAGCTTCAGGCTCTCCCCCTGCTCCATCCCCCCCCAGCCCCAGTCCCACAGCCCTTCCCAAGGGAACAAAGAGACCTTTCCAGATAACAATTGTCCCAGAGAGAAAGGGACAGAAGGTTTGAGGTCCCCTGTTCACTGGGCTCTGGCTGCCTCCCTGTACATGACTGTCAATCGGTCTATCTGTCCATCCCTGGATCCCTGTCTGTCCATCTTCCACACTTTGTCTGTTCGTGTGTCCCTGAGGTTGCCTGGCAGGGTAGACAGTGCCCCTGATTTCCCTGTTGGTGTGAGCTCTACTAGGAAATGTCTAGCGGCTAGGGAAAGGCAGAAGAAGTGCCCCCAGCTTCAGAGGCAGCTGAGGGATCAGACAGGAAAGCTGGCCAAAGACCTCAGCAAGCTGCCAAGCTGGGACCTCACCCAGCATCATTGCCCATGTGTGTACTTTATACACGTGTGCATGCATGTGCACCTGTGCACAGACACTTGGTACCAGTGTGTGTACATGGCATGTATATCCACATGTGTGTGTATTCACACACACATTCACACAAACCTGTGTTTGTGTGTGCAAACATGTAGGGGGTGGAGTTGGTTTGTGTTTGTGTCTGGATTCTCTGAAGGACTCAGGCCTGTGACTCCATACTCTTTCTCTAACTGCTCTGGGAGACAAAGAGAGCAGCCCCTTCCTTAGCTTAGGCCCTCCCTTCCTCCTTTCCTCCCTCCCTCTCTCCTGTATCCTTCATCCCATGACTGTCCTGGGGACCCAAGCATTCCGGAGCCGAAAAGAAATTAAAGACAAAAGTGGGCTAGGGGAGCATAACCGAGGATGTCTCCCAGACTGGACAGTGGAGGAGGGCAAAGGTGGGGGTTGGGGTCAAGGTGCATGTGTGCTCGGATGTTGGGAGGGGCGGTAATGGGTGGGTAGCTTCCTATTCCAGAATTCCCATGACTATTCAGTCAGTCTTCAAAGGTTTGGAAAGTGGAGAGGGCTGTGGTGAAAATGGGGGCATGAGTGGAGAAAGTGTGAGCGTCAGTGTAGGAGAAGGATTATGGGGAGGAGGGGTCTCCGTTTCTCAGGGAGAAAAATCCTATTCCAGTCAGTGGGAATGCGAACCCCTTTAACTTGCATCCTTCCTTTTCTGGGGGCCGTTCCTGCCTGGTCTGGGTGCTTTGGAGCACTCCTGGCCTCCTGTCTTCCTGTTTCTCTGGAGAAGGAGGGAAGAGGGATTCCCATAGAATATTCCCAAAGCTGGACCACCCCTTCCTGACCACTCCCACCCCCATCCTGGCCATAGGGTGGGGACTGGTCTTGGTAGCCAAGGTGGGGTCTCATTGCTGGTCCTGTCCAAAATCTGGAGGAGAAAGGGCCAGGGATCCAGACCCAGACCAGGACCAGGAAACGGGGTTGAATTTTTAGAGACTCCACCTTTCCTGAGCACTCAGCTCTTCCCATTTCTCAGAGGGTTTGCAAACCTGGGGCTGATCAGAGTTCGGGTTTAGCAACAAACTTTCCCCAGCCCAGTCCTATTTCTTCCTCTGTCTTCAGCCTCCAGCCTCATCCTAGGAGCTAGCTGTCCTGTGCTCTCTCTGCTTGGGTGGGATAGGGCTTGGGGATTTGTGGGGTTCCTATCACTCTGGTCTTTCTCTGTGGCTCTGTGCCACGGGATGGGAAACTGAGAAGCTTTTGCCCTCCCCCCTCCACACCTTTGCTCTAGTCTCCTCCCTGCTCAGGCATGCCTGCCTGACCTGGCACTACCTGTTTCTGAGAGTAGCCCTGGGAAAGGGCCCTTGGGGTACCTCTCCCCCTGCTAAGATGCACAGAGTTCATGCTGGCCTCTGGAGAAAGTTCTAGGTTCTGATTCCAGGCTGGTGTGTGTCCTTAACTCAGACTCCCCCCACCTTCCCTCCACATCCCCCCCCCCCGCCCCATATATACTGGAGATATACTGGAGCCTACTTCACCTGAGTTGGAGTCTAGACTTTTTAAAAAATATATTTTTAGTTTTAGTTTTCAACATTCACTTCCATAAGATTTTGATTTCCAAATTTGTCCCCTTCCCTTCCCTCCCCCCTTCCCAAGACAGTGTGCAATCTGATATAGGCTCGACATATACGTTCATATTAAACATATTTTCACATTAGTGAAAAAGAATTAGAAGCAATGGGAGAAACCACGAGAAAGAGGAAACAAGAGAGAGAGGGGGTAACAGTTTGCTTCAATCTGCACTTGGACTCCAAAGTTCTTTTTCTGGATGTGGACAACATTTTCCACCATGAATCTTTTGGGACTGCCTTAAGTCCTTGCCTTGCTGAGAAGAGCTAAGTCTATCAAAGTTAGTCAGCGCACAATGTTGTGGAGCCTAGACACTTGGGCCAACTTTGCTGTGTGATATACTCTCCCTCTCTGGTTCCCTTTTCCTTAGTCAGGATAGGGAGAGAGGTCTGTGTGCCTCAACACTTAGCAGGGAAAGAGTTAGTCAGAGGCTCTGGGAGTCCCTTCTGGATGCATCATTCACTGTGTATGGTCTGTCTTGCAATGGTGGTGGGGGAGGGAGGGGTCCTTGCCACACCCACCAAGGAATGAGTAAAGCCTGCCCAGTGGGTACAGAAGGAGGAGCTGTGGTCTGAGTCCCTGGAAGCGGTGCCTCTTGGGGGCTTGTTCAGCTAGTGGGGAGGCCTGGGAAGACCCCCACACTCCTGCTTCTGCCAGAAAGGTGTCTGAGGGCTGAGGATGTGGTGCATTTGGGGAATTAGCTCCAGTAACATGGGGGTAGGCAGACAGATTGGGGGGGAGAGAGAAATCTGTAGGCAGAGAGGAGCCAGTGTTTGGGGGGGGGAGGTGGCGAGTGGAGAGGATGTGGTCAGTGGGTGTCTGCTCACAGGCTTGGGATCACCATGCCTTTGGGCTTGGGGGAGCCTTGTCTGTTTCTGCCCTGCCCCCTCCCAGTGTGGGATCCCTGGGAGAAGGCACCAGATGTTCTTCATCTGTGCTGGCCCCAGTTGGTTGGGAACTAGAGGAAAGAGGCTGAGGCTGCAGCAGGAGGGATCCAGGCTAGACCTCAGCAAGAATTCTCTTGCAAAGCATTAGAATAGGCTGGAGACATTGGGCTTAGATATTGGGAACTATAGGAGCGTAAGAGTAATAGTCGTAAGTATGGTTCTTTTAATACAAAGGAGACCCGTCCCCAAGCATGATGTCCAGGCTTTGGCTACCGCAACCACACCCTCTGAACAGCCCTGCCCTGGCCCTTTCCCTGCTGGGGCTCACCCCTTCTTGTCTGTTCAAGCCTTGACTTCTCTGTCCACTGCCCTGATGCAGACAGACAGTCTGAGAGGCTACTCAGAGCTGTAGAAGGGGTGTGGAGTTGAGAGTCAGGGGACCTGGATTCAAATCCTGACATTGCCTTAGTCAGCAGCCTTAGTCAACCTCATTGGGCTTTAGTTTTCTCATCTGTAAAATGGGAGGGTTGAACTCTTGATTGTCTGAGGCTTGGCTTCGTGGCTAGGGAACGCCTGACCTGGGGTCAGGAAGATCCAGGTTCAGATTCTGACTTCCCCTCTTACTGGTTGTGATCCTGGACAAGTCACTTCCCATGTCGCCTCCTGGATAAATGGAGAGAACTGGCCTGACAGGTTCCTAAGAGTCTAGCCTTAAATCTGTAATCTCAGGATCCTCTGACAGAATGGGTCCCTTCTAGCTCTAAATGGATGGCAGAGGACCGAGGAACCCGCTAGTTTCTGGCCGATGTCAGAGGCTGTGTGAGATTCCCCAGAGCTGAGGTCCCAGCTTCCCCTGTGGCTTCTTTTCCTGCCTGTTGCCACTGGGGAGGCTGGAGGGTCCTGGATCCTTGCACTACTCCAGTTTGGAGGGGAATCAGATTTAGAACTGGGAGAGAGCTCTCCTCAAAAGTTGTTGAGGCTAAGTGGCTTGTTCCGTCTGGCTGTACAGCTGGTAAGTAGATGTGCCACTATAATCCCCCAGCTGTTTAATTCAATCAGCACTAAGCACCTACTGTGTGTCAGGTGAGGCAGTGAGGTACATAGAACACTGGGCCTGGAGAAGGGAAGACCTGAGTTAAAATCCAAGCTCAGATATTTACTAGCAGAGTGACCCTGGGCAAGTCACTTAACCTCTCTTTGCCTAATTACTGGAAAAGGAAATGGCAAACCATTACAGTATCTTTGCCAAGAAAACCCTTAGTTGGAGATGACTGAACAGCAACAGCACTGGGTTAGGTGTTAGGAATACAAAGACAAAAGTGATCCAGTCCCTGCCCTCAGGGAGCTTACTTTCTGAAGTACCTACCTAGTAAATATATAAAAGTGCCTTCTAGAGGGCAGGTGGGTGGGAGAGGGTGAAGGCCTAGGGCAGGAGGGGGGCTCCAGGGCTGCTGGGAGGAAAGGTGGGACTCCCCTTCCAGATGTGGGGCACTGTCAAGTCCATGGCTTGGGAACAGGGCCCTACACACCTGGAGGCTGGTTGGACTGGACCAGAGAGTGTGTGAAGGGCAGTTAGCTGAGTCAAGCCTGGTAGGTGGGAGCCACACTGGGGAGGGTTCGAAATGCCAGGTTGGGGAGCTCCCACTTGATCCTGGAGGCAATAACGAGCTGTCCAGACCCTGGACAAACTATCTCACCCCTTGGAGCTGCCTCCAGCAAGGAGGAGGGTGGATTAGCGGGGCCCCAAAGGCCCTCCAAGCTCAACATTTTGTGATTGGTGAGGAAACACTGATGGGGGAGGAAGCCAGCTGAGAAACAGCAGGCCGGGGGAAGATGTTTCCTTAGAGCCTGCCCCTGCTGACTAGCGCTGAATGCACAAGCCTCTGGGGAGAGGAGAATTCTCAGGGCTAAAGGAGGCATGTGGGATCCCAACTTAGATCTGCTTTGTATGTGTCTTTTCAAGAGCCTCGGTCTTGGAGTCGAGTTCAAACCCAGTTTTAGACACTTGATTTACTGGCTATGTGACTGTGGGTAAGTCACAACCTCTGTTTACCTTAATTCCTCACCTACATAAGAGGGGATCCGCCTAGACTTCTGAAGTCCTTCCAGCTTCATCTGTGCTCCTATGATCTTACATTTTGGGTGTGTATTTATACACGACACATGTTATATGATGCACACACATATGTACAGCATATACCCATGTTTATACTATGCTACATGACACACAACATACATCACATAACATGTGTGTATATTAACACACTTTTTAGACATGTATAAGCATGCATATATCACAATATGTAATATGTCATGATATATGTGGTTTATTGCATAACACCGCACAATATATTATGTCATACATACACACATCATATCATATATTATCACATCATGTTGCCCATCAATATCTCATGTATGTGTCATATATGACACTGTATACAGCATGCATTACATACAACACATGTGTATATGTATAGCTTATGTTCACATGTTGTATATATACAGATATAATGTTACACATGCATACACATATGTGTGTATTGTGTGTATGTATGTTACACACATACCTTTGTTGTCTTCCTCATTAGTCTGTAAATTCTCTTGGATTGATTGGTTAAGGTAGCCTTTCCCCAGGATGTCACACTCATTCATTTTTTTTTTGGTCTTTTTGGAGGGGGGAAGACAAGGTAATTGGGATTAAGTGACTTGCCCAAGGTCACATAGCTAGTAAGTGTTAAGTGTCTGAGGTCTGATTTGAACTCAGGTCCTCCTGACTCCAGGACCCATGCTCTCTATTCACTGCGCCACCTAGCCGCCCTTATTCATTCTTGCAAAGAATATTTATTAAAGGGCCTACTGTGTGAAGCTCCATCCTAGGCACTGAGGGAGAACACTAAGTCAGGAGAAGGCCTGAACTCTGCTCTTCCTCGGTTCAGTTCAGCCAGCACTTAGGAAGGCTCTGCTCTGTGCCTGGCCTGGGGGGGAGGAACACAAAGCAATCAACAGTCCTGTCCTCAGGGAGCTTCCACATCTGTCTTGGCACAGGGAGGGGAGGCCTGCTGATGATGTAGAGGGATGGGGTGTCATTTTTTGGATTCTAAATAGAGCAGTCATAGTCAGCCACACCCTTGTCTGTAGTAATGATAATGCTGAGTTGGAAGGTGCAGGGGCGGGGTCCATAGGGAGGTAGGTGGGTGGAGGGTGAACCCCTAGGTCCTGCCTGCTGGGTAAGGCAGGGCTTGGCTGCTTCCTGAGGGGGGGGGCGCGTTCTCCCCCTGAAGTCAGCAACCACATCCCCTGGGTCCCAGAGCTTACTCCTTGGCATACATTAATCTCATTTAATCCTCACAATGACCCTGTGACGTGATCACTCAAGAAGTATTTGTGCCAGCAGCTAGGTTCTATTTTTTGGAAATCCCCATTTTACTGCTGAGGAAAGTGAGTCATAGAGTCTAAGGTTAAGTGACTTGCCCAGGGTCATGAGACTGAGTTGGATTTGAACTCAGCTCATCTTCTAAGTCCCATACTCTTATCTACTGTGCTACCTAGCTGCCCAAAGAGAGCCTGTGGCATAAGAGGATCTTGGGTTGGGATCTTATCTGGCTTTTGTGTGAGTTCAATTCTCCCAGCCTGTTTCCCCATCTCTAAAATGAGGGATCTGAACAAAAGGGTCCCTTCCAGCTCTCATTCATGATCCCAGCTTCTCCAACAAGCTTAGAATCTGGGAGAGAGATGAGCCACCGTACCCAGAGAGCTTGAACCTGTTTTATGGTATCACCAAGTGACCTGGGTCACCAAGAGGTTTAGAGACTTACCCTGGGTCACACAGCCAGGTTACATCAAAGGTGAGATTTTGAACCCTATCTGTGATCCTAACTCCATGCTATATGGGGGGGATTTATAAAACAAAGTATTAGGTGGAATTTCTAGTGGAGAAAGAAGGAAAGGCTCTCTGGAGAAGGTAGTCTGAGTTGATCAGGTTTGATTGAGTTTAAAGGACAAGTGGAAATTAAGCAGGTCAGGAGAATAAAGAATGGAGTTCTTGTCTAAGGAAGAGTGAGGAGAGGTTCAGAGGCTGCAGGGGAGAGAATGGAGAACAGGGAATATGGAAGAGCTAGGAAATAAGTGGAAAAAGAGGGTGGTCCCAGCTGGTGGAGGGCTTACCTTGACTGCCTACTAAGGAGCAGTGGGGAGCCATTGAGGCTTTGGGAGTGAAGGAGTGACTCCAGCCTGAGTGCTGTGGTATTCCCCCTCCCCCCCAGGCCACCTGGAGGATTCTAAGGTGGGCGTCACCAGGGTGTCACCTAGGTGTGATCACTCCCTTGTCACCTGTATTATTGCCTATGGTCTCAGTGGCTCAGTGACCTCAGATGATCCCAGAGATAATGCAGAGAATATCCCATGACCTCATTCTAGCCCACACCTGAGCCTAAGCCCACAACGACCCAAAGGAATGGATGGGGTATCCTTCCAGCCAGCCTTCTCTAAGGACTTACTCTGTACCAGAGACATCCCAGGCTAGTGACCCCAGCCCAGGATTGGGCTCCACAAGGGCTGGATTTAGACCCCACCTCTGACCCTCCTAGCTGGATGACCTGGGGCAAATCACCCACCTTGTTCATCTCTTCCTTTTTAAAATTTATACCCATGATCCTCTGACATTTCTCCAAAGATATTCTGGAGTCTGAGTTACTATGTGTATCCTTGGGCTTGGAGTCAGGGAGATCTGAGTTTAGACCCTATCAGCCCCTTCCACGGTAAGGGACTTTGTGTCTCTTGTCTGTTTCCTCTTCTGTATTATTAGGGGGCTGGACTTGATGGCCCCTCAGGTCCCTTCTGATTCCAGAGCTATGATCCTAAATTTCTGCCTGCATGACTGTGGCTAAGGAAGTTCATTTCTCTGTCCTCAGTGTCTTCCTCTGTAAAATGGAAAACTGGGAGGGATCAAGGAAGGCTTCAGGAGTGTGTGGCACTCGGGATGCAGGAAGGGAGGGGTTTATAATAGGTTATTAGGAATAGAAAGCTGACCTGAGTCTGGGGGACAAAGAATGCTGGGAGCCAGGGGAGTTTTCACTCCATACCCTAGGGCTGAGTGGGGAGGGAGGTTTGAGCTGGCTGTCCCTTCTTGGGAGGTAGCAGCAGATGCTGGACATTTAAGGTGAGTTGACCACCTGGTGCAGACCCTTGGGCAACCTAGAACATGGAGGCTGACCCATTCTAAGAGTTGGAGCCCACCTTAAGAGCTGGCTAGTGTGTGTTCTAGACAGGGACACATGGGACCAGGATGCAGGAGGGAGAGGAGCTCAGAGAGACAAAAGCTAGGGGGAGAAGACAAGAGGATTTCCTGAGGCTGGCAAGCTGGGGGTGCAGCCTGGGAATGACTGGTGGCATCGGGCAGCCATGTTTTAAGACAGAATCAATGGTGGCTGAAGAGCTGGGTTTGAATCTGGAGTCTCCCACTTAATATTCGAGACTTCAGGCAAGCCGTGTGGGGATGTCTGGTCTGGAGAGGACACCTAGGGAGACAGAGATATTCAGGTGTTGGAGGGGCTAGGATGGAAAGAGGGATTGGCCCCGAAGGACGATAACTGAGCAATGGGCAGAGCTAGAGGAGGTTATGGGCTTGCTGGAAGGAGGATACTTCCCGTTATTTAGATCCCTTACAGAGGGGGATGGGCTGCATGGGGAGTGGCGGAGGCAGCAGGGGCTCCCTGTCTCTGGAGGTCTCCATGTGTGGAGGTTCTGAGACCTCTCAACTTGGCACAAAAGGGTCCGGGTACAGATGGAGTCAGATGACTTCTGAGCTTCAGTTCAGTCGGAGGGTCTAGGAATCTGACAGCTTCTCTGGACCTCTCCTTGTCCTGTTTATTTTCTCTGTGTACACATGTTTGCAGAGCATCTCCTCCATTAGACTGTATGCTTCTTGAGGGCAGGGGACCACGTGGTTGCTTTTCCTGGCAACTCACTTAAATCCAATCCATTTTCACGTCCTGGCATCACTTCCCTGATGTCATGATCCTCTTGGAGCATGAAGGACAAATGACAATCCCCAGTGCTTAGTACAGCTACTGGGGCACCCTAAGGGCGGAATAAATGCCCTGATGGGGAGACATCTTAGGAGCCATGAAAGCCAACCTTCCTTATGAACAACAACAATAAAAACAGTTGATTTTTACTTTTCAAGTAACAAGTATTTTAAAAATGAATTTGTCCTTCCTCCCTCCCCCATCAGTGAGCAAATTTAAAAACAAACAAACAAAAAATAAAGAACGACAAAAACCCAAGCCCTCAACACTTAGCTATATAGTGGGACAAAATAAATTCCCACATTCGCCGTGTCCAAAAATATGTCCCTGCATTTTAAATTCATCAGTTCTGTTAGGAGATGATTCAACTTTGCTCATTTTACAAATGGGTAAACTGAGGCCTGAAGGGTGGCAGAAGCTTGTCCACAGTCACAGAGGTAATAAGTAACAAAGGTGGGATGCCAACAATAGTATTCATAGCTGTCTATATAGTGCTTCAAGGTTTGCAAAGTGCTTTACATCTGGTAAATTACTTGATCCTCACAACAACCCTGTGAGGTGGGTGCTATCATTCTCCTCATTTTACAGATGGGGAAACTGAGTCTAGGAGAGGGTAAAAGTCAATTGCTTGAGTCCACAGAGTGAGCAAGTGTGTGAGGCTGGCTTCAAACTCAGTCCTCCTGACTCCCTGTCCTTCCCTCTATTCAGGATTTTAACTTCTGTTCCCTGACTCCAAATTCAATGCTCTCTCTTATTGTTCCATTCTCCAGATTTGAAGTCAGGATTTGGGTTCAGACCTTGCCTCTGTCAGTTACTGTGTGACCCTAGGCAAGTCATTTACACTCTCTGTGGTGCCTGAGTGTCTTCATCTGTAGAATAGATGAGTTGGACTGGATGCTGTTCAAAATCCCTTTCAGCACCAAACCCTGGGATCCAGTCTCTTTCCTGTCTCCTGGACCTCAGGATGGAGGTACTGACTTTGGAGGTAATACAGGACATCCTGAAACCATTGGGAGAGTATCTGGGGTCAGGGGTGGGCTAGTAAATGTTTAACAACCAAATGAGAAGGGAGTGGGGATGGGGAATGTGTGTAGGATACCTTAACATCTTCTCCATCACTTTCTTAAGTTAGAAATCAACAAAAGAATAAACCAAGCCCTGATTTTTAGAGACATAAATGTTCACACTGAAAATTTAACAATGAGCTCTCTCCTGTCCAGCACACACATGCTTGGGGTCCTAGGACAGGACCTCCCTCCTGAGCTAATAGGGAGTTATCTGAGTTGAGGCTGGGTCTGGAAATAGAGGAGCACAATGGTGTAGTGTAAAGGGTATTAGACTTGTAAAGGAAGTTATAGGTTCAAATTCTGCCTAGGAAATTAACCACTATGTTACCTGAGCACTGTACCCTGAGTTTCTTCCTCATCAAATGAGGGGACTGGACTTGACTCCAGCTCTAAATCTGTGATTCTATGAATAGTAGTGAGAAGAGTGGATAAAAGAGGGGCAGCCAAAAGAAGATGGGGAGGCAGGAGAGGGTGTTCTCTAAAGCTGACCCTCAGCTCTGATGGGAGTGGTGTAATCAGGAAAGTTAGGCCCTTAGACTGAGATCTGGACCATATTGTTGGACACTTGGTGACTCTGAAACTGACACATTATGGAGGAGCCTCTTAACCATTCATCATTATCACCACCATTTTGATCAAAGCTAGCATTTCTAATTTATTTTAACGTTTGTAAAGTGTTTTATAAATATCTCATTTGATAAATGATTAGGGCCCTCAGAAGGACTGGGGTGGGGGGTAAGTTGGCCCTCTGATGACACTCTGGTGACCCAGGAAGGTGATTAACCTCCTGGTATCCCCAGAGAAGTAGGTGAAAAGGGCTCCTTTATCACTGGTGACCCTGGCAGTCTGTTCTTCTATCCCTCCAGTGCTGATAATGGATGGGGATGGGGAGCTGAAATTGTTGGGCAAGGTCTCCAGGGACTTGCTTCAATCCCTCTGCCCTTACTGGTGCTAATGGGCTAAGGGCAGGAAGTTGCATCTGACTGGGGGTCCTGACCTTATTAGCTAGAATAAATAGCTAACAGCTCACATTTATAGAGTTCTAAGATTCTTAAAACACTTTACATGCTATCTCTTTTGAACCTTATAACAACCCTGTGAGGTAGGTGCTATTTTTACAGGGGAGGATACTGAGGCAGATTGGCAAAGTGACTTGCTTAGGGCCACACAGCTAGTAAACCTCTGGGGTAAGATCTTCCTGACTCCAGGTACAGCACCCTATTCTTTCTGGGCTGTGTCCCCGGGCATCTTCCTTGGGCAGACCTGTCTCTGTGTGTCCTGGTCTGGAAACCCCTTCTTCCACGGTGTTGCTAACCAGGTAGCCTTCCCAGTAGCTGAATCAAACTAGAGGACCAGTCCTTGCTGGGGGTGGAGGACAGTGGGGATGGGATGGTAATACACAGCTCTCCTTTCCCCCTCTTCCATTCCAAGTGCTGATGAAGGGCTGAGGGTCTGGGTGAATGAGGAAACTAGCCTTTCTGGGGTGGGCCCCAGGGGACAGAGCCTTTGATCTCTCTCCCTCTGAGACCCCAGGTCCTCCCAATCCCTATGGTGTAGTAACCATCCGGGGTTCTGAGAAAGTTGGGGATGCCCCTGCCGTCTATCGTTACTGTTCCTCTCCCCCCTCTCCCTCCCGGAGCGGACAATGGGCTGAGGGACGGAGGCTAAGTCAGGGGATGGAGATCTGGTTCTATCTCCAGACAAGTCGGCCCTGGTTGGGCTGAGACCGGCTCCCTCCGAGCCGGTGCCCCTCCCCCTCCCCGGGGCTGTCAATGCTCTGAGAGGGGATGATTGTGGGGTGGATCAGGGGGCTCTGACTTCGTCCAGGAAACAAGTTAGATAGACCTGGTTGGGCTGAGGCTGGACTAATGCTCATTCGGATCCTGTCTCCCTCCCCCTCCTCCTCCTTGGGGCAGACAATGGGTTGGAGGAAGGGGTACAGGGGCAGAGTGGGGGGCTGGGACCCGCGGTGGTCCTGGTTAGTCTGAGACTGTACCCCTGCCCACTCCGAGCCAGTCCCCTTCCCCCTCCCCCTCCTCGTCCCTGGGGCTAACAGTGGGCTGGAGGAGGCAGGGTGGGGGGATGGGGATCTGGCTCGGTCCCGGAGACAGGTTGGTCCGGGTCGGGCTGAGACTGGCCCCCTCCCTCTCCTCCTTGGGGATGGCTGTGGGCTGGAGGAGGGAAGTTGGAAGTATGATTGGGGAATGAACTCTGGCTCCGTCCCGGAGAAACGTTGGTCCTGGTCGGGCTGAGGCTGTACCCGTCCCGTCCGCCCCCCCCCCCCCCCCCCCCCCCCCCCCCCACTCCTGGCCTGACAATGGGTTGGAGGAGGGGGTACGGGGACACGGTGGGGGGGATGGGGATTTGGCTCGGTTCCAGAGAAAGGTCAGACTGAGGCTGTACCCCGGCTCCTACTCCGGGCTGGGCAGAGCCGGGAAAATGGAAACCCAGCTGATCCCAGAGTCTCCCCCTCCCCCGCGACTAACGGCGGGGGAGGGGCTAGGATACTGGGGAGCCTTTGTAGGCGTAGGGCTGAGCTCCCCTGGGGAAGCAGATGGAAGGGAGGGTGGCTCCAACTGCAAATTGGATTGGGTTGGGGGGGTCGGGGATCTGAGACCCTAATTCCGGAGGGATTGGTGGGGGAGGAGGGGTTTACGATCACAGCTTTATTTCCTGTTCCCGGACATAAATCCGATTGCGGGGAGGGGGACTGAGGGGGGAAGGGTCACGTGGTCCCGCTCCATCTGCCTCATCCCTTCCGGGGATTCTCCATCTCTTTCGGGTGACGTCATTTGTTAACCCTTCCCTTGCGGTCAGGAAGGGGAAGGGGGTGGGGGGTGGTGGAAGGCATCCAGGATGGACGAGCCCCTCACTCAGAGGGCAGATGGGGATGGGAGTCAATCCCTTCCTTGGGAATCCCAGTTGGGGTTTGGGGACAGTGACAGGGGCAGAGAGAGGGACAGGTGGCTTATGGAGGTCAGTGGGACAGTGACCTCTGAACAGCTCTGCCCAGGGGATGGGAGGATGAGGGAGGGAGAGACAAGACCTAATGTTCTGAGGTCCTTGAGGGGTTTGAGGGTTCACCTCCAGGAACCAATACACTGATGGAGAGATCTTGGACTTGCCCTCCTCTCTTATATTGTGGAGACACATATGACTTCTTCAGGTACCCCTCTCTCTGAGTGGGAGACATAGCCATGGCTTTGGGTCTGCTGATCTGAAGGGGAGATATGGGCCCTCCTCTCAGCCCCACCAGACCCCCTTTTTAAAGGCATATCCTCCCCAGGGACACCCCCTCAATCTGAGGGGAGATCCATGATCTTCCCTGTAGGGATCTCCCTAGTCTGAGAGGCTTGATTCAGTTCTGTGTTTATTGAGGAGCAGCCCCCCCTCAATGCCCAGAAGACTGTAAGGGGATCCCCCTGGGAGCCTGGTCTCTCTGTAGAGTGGAATTCTGTATGTGCCAGGGGCAGGCTTGGGTCTCAGCCAAAGGGACTTGGTTCCTGTCTCCATCTCCAGGGAGCCAGTGGGGCTCAAGGGTTCCTCCCTCCCGGCTCCACTCCCACTCCTACCCCAGGTTCAGGGTGTGTCAAGAAGGTTTTATTTTCTGAAAGTCTCTAAGAGGGGCCCCAGAGTGAGACAAAACCTTGGGCTGCCCACCCCGCCTGCCCACCCGCCCAGCCGGGAGCAGAGCTGGGTATTAATAACCTCACACAAAGGAAGTGATTGAGGCAGCTAATTAAACACTCGTTTTCCCCCACCCAAAAATAGGGGGCCTGGAGTCGTGGGGTGGGTGGCACTCTGTCTCCTTTCTCTGGGATTATTTTGGGAGCCACCAGGGCCAGGCTGGGCAGGGAGGGCATTTGGGGACACTGGCCTGTGGAATACTGGTAATGGGGATCCTTTGGGTGCAGAACAGGGGACATAGCCTGGGCATTAAGGATAAAAGTATGCATTCCGGGGAGCCCATGGTGGAAACCTCTGGGGACAAACTGGTGCCTTCATTCAGTCACTCATCAGGTAGCTATTAGGAGTCTACTATGTGCTAGGTGGGGGCAGCTGCTAGGTGGTGCAATGGATAGAACCCTGGACTTGGAGTCAGAAAGACCTGAGTTCAAATGCAGCTTCAGACATGTTTTAGCTGTGTCACCCTGGGCAAGTCACTTATCCCTGTTTGCCTCAATTTCCTCATCTGTTAAATGAGCTGGAGAAGGAAATGGCAAACTACTCTAGTATCTCTGCCAAGAAAACCCCAAATGGGGACACAAAGAGTCGACTATGATTGAAAATGAGGGAACGTGTGTCAGGCAGGCACTGAGGATATAAAGACATAAATGAAACCGTCCCTTCTCTCAGTGGGAACACTCTCCATCTGGAGTCAGAGGTCCTAGGCTCAAACTCCTTAGACTTCAGTTTCTTCATCTGTAAAATGGTTTGGACTAGATGGTCTCCGGGGTCCCTTCTTTCGCTAGCTACATCATGACCCTGTGACTTGAGTTTGTTTCCGGGGCAGCTCAATTCACCGGCAAGCCAAGACATCCTCCGTGATGGCATCAGTCCTCCCCCAAACTAAGGATGAACAGGACAATAACATGTGAGGTGGGAGGGGCTCCAGAGGTCCTCCTGCCCTCCTGACCCACTGTCTGGTAGAGGGCCTTCCTTAGGACCACCCCTCACCCCCCACAATGAGGTTACCTTCCAAGGCAGAAGAATGCCCAGTATTGTCCAGGAGCCTCTGAACTGGGGCTGACTGTCCCTTGGTATCTGTGGGGTGACAGTGAGGGGAGAAGGGGCTGAACAGTGGTTCACAAAGTCTACAACCTGGGTTCTATGTGTATACCAGGGAGCATGTATTAAGCGCCTGCTGTGTGCCAGGCCCTGAGAATGCATAGAAAGGTAAAATCAGTCCCTCCACTCAAGGGGTTGACGTTCTAATGGGGAAGTAAAGCAATCCAAGGGAGGTGATCTCAGAAGTCAGGTACTGGCTGTGGGGGGACCCAGGCAAGACCTCTGGGGGCTTGTGCTGGGGATTCTAAGACCCTCAATGTAGAACTGAAAGGCTCCTTAGAGGTCATCTAGTCCAACAGCTTAATTTTACAGAGCAGGAAACTGAGGATCCAGGACTTAGTCTGGGCAGCATGGCTGGGATTCAAACCCAGCTCCTTTGAGTCCCGGGTGACTGCCCCTTTCCACTGCACCACAATGCCTCTGTGAATAGAGAAGGCTTCCGGCCCGGCCCAGTTGTCTGGCTCCCCTCCCGCTCCCAGCCCCCCCCCCCCCCCCTTGCCTCTTGCAAGCAGCAGGCAGGTCATTTGGGGGCTGGGCCCCTCCTTTCAGCCGCAGGCTGCTTCTGACCTAGTTAAGCTCGGAGGCCCGAGTGGGAATCACAGTGGGAGGGAAGGCCGGGGAGCCCAGAGTATGTGCTTGTGTGTGTGAGCGTGTCTGAATCTCTGTGAGTGCCCTCCAGCATGGACCCCCTCCAGAGGGCCCTCCCCGCCCTCCTGCTCCCCAGCAATGGCTCCTTCTCCCAGGCTCTGCCCTGAGCTCCCTCATCTGACTCCCAGCTCTCTGGGGATCCCTGGGTGGGCTGAGAAGGATTAGCGTCTCTTGGGAAGGATTGAAAATGAAAGGCAATGTCTGCAAACTGAGTTTGATCCCCGCCTCCCCATGCATAGTGATGTGGTGGGGCCCTCCTGGCATTGAGGCCATGGGGGTTTGGAACCTGGACCTGCAGCCACCCTCATTCAGAATGGGAGCCTGGGGCCAGAGCCTGGCTTATTGGGTGTGGCTGCGCTGGCCCCCCAGGGCTGCCAAGAGGAGAGGGGTGTTATGGTCCCAGCATTGTGATTCTTGCCCCCTCCGATGCCACTGCCCGCGTGGACCTGTTTGGTGGTGACTGGGCCACAGCCCAAAGCTCCTCCCACCCTTACGCTCTACATTGAATCTGTCCACCCTCCAAGCCTCCCTCCACTGATCCTTCCCCTTTATGCTCTCCTGGAGACTGGAATCCTCTGTAACCCTGCCCCCCAGTATTTCCTAATTCATTATCCATTTGACAAACATTAAGGACCTACTCTGTGTCAGACAAAGCTGATGGCTGAGGATAGAAAATAAATATATAAAATATGACATGTCACATTTTGTTTTGTATTAATTATATACGGTGTTTTAATATATCATGTTTGTGTTTTATTATATATCGTATGTTACAGATACATCATGGATAATATGTATAATATAAATATGCATGTGTGTATAAATGGCTATAAGAATGAAACAGCATTTGCCCCTCACCCCTCCAGGGCCTTCCACCCTAGCTTCAGAATTCTAGCCTTGTCCTCCCCATGTGGCCACCTCCTGGAGATCTGCTCCCTTCTTGGTCCATGCCTGGCTGGAGTTCCCTCTCCTTCAGCTAGAGGCTCCCTGGTCCCTGGTCAGGTCCGCCGTACCCTCAGGGAACAGAAGACCAAGCTAGATGGAGGAGGGTAAGGGAGACACAAAGCATCATCTCTTGTTGAGCAGACTGTCAGGAAGGGAGGGCTGCAGACACACAGAGATAGATGCCCTAGCAGGCCTTTTCCCATTCGGGGTTAATTGAGAGTAACCTCGAGGCTGTTTTCTGCCAGAGCCAATGCTGCCTCCTTCCTGGGGCTTGCTGCAGCCGGGGAGGGTCTGTCCACTCTCTGGGCTCGTCCTGTCCCATCTTAGACAAGGGCTCATGGGAAGGAAGGCTGTCCTTGCTTGAGCAGGGAGAGCTTTGAAGGCATGACTTGGGAGCAGAGTGTGTGTGTGGGTGGAGGGAGGAGGGCTGGGGATAGGAGATGTGGAGGTTTAGAGTCCTGGATGTCAGCAACCTTATTGGCTTCACTCTGGGTCTCCTGAGGGCTGAGACAGACAGAGCATGAAGGGAGGGGGTGACCCAGAGAGTGGGCAGCAGGAATTCACCTGGCAGCAGGAGATGGGTGTGGAAGCAGCTAGGCTGGTCCCTTCCCCTCTGACCCCCGAGGACCTCTTCTCTTCCACCCTCGCTCCCCTTACCCCCTGCCCTGTGTCCCTGGAAGGCCTCTTAGGAGGGGATGCCTCACACATCCAGTCACACCTGGGGAGGAAGACCCCCCCCCCAGCCCTTTTCTCATGTCCAGCCTGTCTGTCCTTTCAGTCCTCACAATGTTGGGCCTTGTCTTTCTAGGGCAACCATAGATGAGGTGGAAACAGATGTGGTGGAGATAGAGGCCAAGCTGGACAAGGTGAGAGCCCTCCCCTATCTCCTACCCCTTCCCAGAGCTTCGGGAGAGGAGCCTGGTGATCCCAGAGGCCTCTGTTTTCAAGGCTGGGGAGTGGGGATTGGGCATGGAGCTGGGGCTCGAGTCCTGCCTGGGACTCAGGTAGATGAGGGAGGAGAGGGGCATGCTGGGGCCCAGGGTGTGGCTAGCTGAACCTGGGAGGGACCCCCTAGAATTTCTCCTCAGGAAAGGGGGGCCTGTTCCCCTTGGCCTTACGGGGGGGCTCTGGCTCCTGGCATGTGCATGAGGGAGGGCAGTGCATGAGTGTGCTCATGCCTCTGCGTGTATTCCCGGGGTTGCTGTGACCATGTGTCATGATTCTCTCCAGGCCCCCATGCTGAGCAGCAGCTGGTGTATCTCACGGCTTCCTGCCTTGGTCAGACTCGGGAGGGGGGAAGGGTAAGGGAAGGATGGGAAAGGGAGAGGAAATCTATAGGTCTCAGAGTGAGCCCAGACAGTCAGGAAGTAGCTTGGGGTGGTAGCGAGAGTTCTGGCTTTGGACACAGAAAGACCTGAGTTCAAATTACGTGTTTACTACTTAGTAGCAGCAAGACTCTGGGCAGGTCACTCAATTTTCATGTTTCCTCATTTGTAAAATGAGAGTATTGAGCTCTAAGGTACCCCAGAGGCGCACCTCTTATGAGGAAGAGTCCTGGCAAAGGGCACGTGGGGGTGTTTGAGGTCAGGGGGCCTCTTTCCAGAGGGGGCAGGGTAGAGCTGATAGTCTCCATGGGACACACTGGCTGTCCTCAAACTCAGTTACTCTGTTATTGACCTTTGGGTCCTGGGTGTCTTTTTCTGTTTGCTCTGCCAAGGGTTCCTGGTCAGAGGGTTTGCCTGCCCTGTTTCAGGACCAGCCTCCAAGGCTGGTCTTTCCCTTGGCTCTGGGCACCCTCCCAGAGGATGGGCCTTCCCCGACTGCTTCCCTTGGGCTTAAGTCATCCTGTCCTGATGTTGGAGACACTTCCCTTGCCTTCCTAGAGCCCTCTCTGGCTCCTGGCCCTGAAAGTCCTGACCTTGCCTTGCCCCATTTCCAACTACATCGGTTTGTCTGAAACCCATCCCCAGTGTCGGCTGGCTCCGAGGGTGCCACCTTTCTGGAAAGCCCAGTTTCTTAACCGACGGTCCTCTTTGCTGTCGGTTGGTCGGGAAGGCACTGGATCAGTGACCAGGGAGGAGGAGAGGAAGAGCTCTAAGATAGTGGGGGAGGGGGCTTCCTCCCTGAGCCCCTCCCATGTCAGCCATCCCTTCTCTTGCTCACACTTAGCATGCCCCTGGTCTCTATACCAGAAAAGGAGAGAGACTGTCTCTATGCCTCTGCCAACCCCCCTGCTGCCCATCTTTGGTGGGTACCACCGGAGGGCTTCGTACCTCAGTTAAAGTGCTCATGGTTCTGTTAGAGCTGTGGATATGAGTTCAAATCCCTCACCTGCTAATTACTCATGTCGCCTTGGGCAAATGACTTAATAATAATAATGTTGTTCATTCATTTCAGTCATGTTTGATAATTCGTGACCCTATTTCTTGACAAAGATGCCAGAGTGGTTTGACATTTCCTTCTCCATCTGGCTTTATAGATGAGAAAACAGAATCAAAGAGAGTTAAGTGACTTGTTCAGGGTCTCCCAGCTAGGAAGTGTTTGAGGCCATATTTGAACTCAGGAAGAGGAGTCTTCCTGTCTCCAGGCCCAGGACTCTGTCCACCGTACCACCCCACTGCCCTCACAAATAATAATAGCTAACATTTACATAGCACTTTTTATGTGCCAAACACTGTACTGAATACATTAAAGTTAAAAGGCTAATTTGAGCCTCTCCACAATCTTGGGAAATAGGTGCTGTTATTATGCCCATTTTACAGATGAGGAAACTGAGGCAAACAGAGGTTAAGGGACTTGCCTAGGTTCACATAGATAGTGAGTTTCTGAGGCTGGAGCTGAGGCCTGGTCTCATTTCTATCCACTGGGCCTTCATTTTTCTCCTCCTGAAAATGGGTCTTGAGTCAGATGGTTTCTGAGGTTTCTTCTAGCTGTTGAGTTATGATTCTGTGATGTTGGGCAGTTAAAATAAGGGGGTTAGACTAGAGGTCCTTGATCTAGAACCCTGTGCTCCTTTGGCCAGGGAGGGAACCACTTAGGCCTGAGGGTACAGCTTCCCAGGTGTAGCCATCATCCATTCCTGGGGGGACCAGCAGGGAGCAAAGCCCTCACTCTATGCTTCCCCTTGTCCCATGCAGCTGGTCAAACTCTGTAGCGGGATGATCGAGGCTGGCAAGGTCTACATTACCACCAACAAACACTTTGTCAGTGGCGTCCGGGACCTGTCCCAGCAGTGCCGAAATGATGAGGTGGTCTCGGTAAGAGGGGGGTGACGGGAGGGTGGGCCGGGGCTGGGGCAGGGGCCTGGAGAAACCAGCTCCTGGGATAGGCCACCAGCCAGGCCTGTTCACAGGGTGGGAGGCGGTGACTGAGGGCCAGGGTGCCGTGGGCTGCAACTCAGACAATCCGAAACTTTAATGGAAGAGAGGGTCTTCCTGTGCTTGGGGGCAGATGCTCGGCTTGGCAGGATCAGCCTAAAGCATGGAGGCTGGGGCAGAGAAACCTTCAGACTCATGGATTATCTGTGCCCGGGAGTGCTTCAGGAATACCACTTGAGAAGGACCGGTGGTGCACACTGCCGCTGGTGTGATGTGCGAGGAGACAGAGAGAGCCAGCTGTGTAACCCAGAATGTCTGATGTACCCTGGCTGTGGGGCCCTGGGCAAAGGACTTGGTTTCTCAGTAGTTGTGCTGTTGTTAAGTCGTTTGGTCATGCCCGACTCGTTGTGACCCCATAGACCATAGTGCACCAAGCCCTTCCACCCTCCGCTATCTCCCCAAAGTCTGTCCAGGCTCATGTTCCTTACTTAACTCTCTAAGACTGGAGGTGGGGCCAGTCTTCATTGGCAGAGGGGATTTCCTCACCTGGGAGTTCCCTGGACCAGTGAAATCACAGGCTTGGTCTCTGACATCTCTAATGATGAGACATCAGTATTCTTTCTGTCTGCTGCCCCACAGATGTCCCAGGAATGCTTCCTGTGAGCCTCCAGAGGATAGGCTTGGTACTTTTATTAAATTACAAAAGGCAACCATTTTGTTCACCTATGCCTTAGTCTGCAAAATGTTAAACATGAAAGAGTAATAGCAAGGTAATAACTTGTCCCAAGACTATTTCTATCTGAACTCCATCACACGTGAGGAGGAGGAGGAGATGGATGATATTAACAGTAATAGTGACTTGTCTTGGGACTGTTTCTAGTTGAACTCCATCAAACAGAAAGATGAAAATTCAATTGCCATAATAATCATCTTGGTTATTTTCATCCTCATTTGTGAATTTTCCTGGGTAGGGGACCTCCTGGCATGAAAGCTCCCTTCATGCGTACAGGTTGGCCACTCTTCATGGTCTTAGAGAATTATGTGGGTGTGCTGAAAGGTTAAGTGATGAAATAATTAACAACTTTAGCCAAGTTGCAGGATATAAGCTAAACCCACATAAATTATCAGCATTTCTATATATGACCAACAAAGCCCAGCAGCAAGAGATGGAAAAATTCCATTTAAAATAACTGTAAACAATATAAAATATTTGGGAGTCTACCTGCCAAAGCAACCCAGGAACTATATGAACAATTAACAAAATGTTTTTCCCATAAATAAAATCAGATCTGAATAACTGGAAAGTTATCAATTGCTCATGGATAGGTTAAGTCAATATAATAAAAATGACAATTCTGAAAAGGTTAAGTGAGCAGCCTAGGGTCCCACAGCCAGTATGTGTATGTGACTTGGGCCCAGGCTTGATTCCAAGGTTGACCCTCTAGCTGTTATAATAATGGTCTCCCCAGCCCCCAGACTACTTTTTATCTGTTAACCTTAATCTGGTTGGTTGGGGGACCCAGGGGTGGGATTGGGATTCAGATTTGGGAGTCATGTTGATCAAATGCTGGGGTCAAGGGGATGCTACCAAGGCTATGGGTGGTATGGCTTTGACAGTGGATAGGTGGCTGGGGTCTCCATGTAGCCAGACTTAGCCCAATACCTCAGTGAGATTCTCAGTCAAACTAGGAAGGGGTAGAAATAGGTTGAGAATCATAGAGAGCTGGGTGGACAGTGGCTGTGGGCCACCTACTCCTGGATCCCAGAGTCTCATCAGTAGGAATGCAAAGAGGGGGTTGCCATGGTTCAGTGTGTCTGGGGTTTCTGTGAAGATTTCTTCTGGACCTGGGGCGGGAGTGTGAACCAGCCAAGGGATGAGACCAGAGCTAAGAGCTGGGGGTAGGTAGTGGGGAGGGCAAAGGAATCAGGGGGTCCTCTAGCCATTGCCCCCACCTCATCCTATCTCCCTCCTCCCTTCCCCCCAGGAATGTCTGCAGAAGTTTGGAGACAGTCTTCAGGAAATGATCAACTACCACATGGTAAGAACAACTCCCCCCTCCCTCCCCCATCCCCAGTGATAGGATAGGGGGCTCAGAGCTAGTTAGGTAGTCTCAGCCCTTGGCTCTGTGGCTTCATCAGCATCTCATTTGCATGTCAGGCTAAGTCCACACAGACTCCTCCCCAACTGGAGATTCACTGGGATCGGAACATTTGGGGAGTAGGGTTTTGCTGGGCTGTGCCCGGGGAAGTTCTTGTATGAGGAGGGACAGGGAATTCAGGCCCTGTGATTCAGTTTACATGGGCCCTGTGGGTGGTTCAGGCCTGTCTCTGAGTCATTGGGAGGGAGCTGGAGACACCTTCCAGCCCAACAATCTCCCTTAGGGCCATAGGCTATGTGTTGGGGAAGCCCAGGATGGAGGGGACATTGACACTGTGGATCTGTCCCTTGGGGCAGGAGGGACTCTGGCCTGAGCTCCAGGACACTGGCTTGAGGATGTCTGGCTGGGCCCTGGTCCAGTGTGAGGGGGAGGGGGAAGAGGAGAGGATGTAACTGGAGCTGTGGGTGTGGGAGGGGGAGGAGGAGCCCCAGAAATAGCCAGAAAGGCTCTGGAAGAGACAAGGGGCTGGGGAGGTGTCTGAGGAAGGGAAGTAGGGGGACCTCAGCCCTTCTTATTTGGGGTAGCCCATGCTTTTAAGTTAGATTACAAAGCATTTTCCTTGTAGTTTGGGGGTGTGAGTTAGAGCTCTGTCAGGCAGGGCTAGGGCTGGGACTGATCTGGTTGGAGGCAGGATGATGGACAAAATGACCTTTGGCCCCAGTGGCTACTATTGGGACTTAGAGCCAGAACATGCCCCGCTCTTCCACTCTGTACCCCCAGTCTGGGGAGATTGCTCCATGGGGATAGAGGGAAGCGACTTCTTAAAGATTCCTCCTGCCAGATGTTGCCAAACATCTGTCCAGACAGAAGAGAAAGGGCCAAGGCTGAGCTTCCGGCCTGGACTCCCAGCTTTCTCGGTATCCCAAGCAGTTAGCACAGAGCTTGGCACATAGTAAGTCATCGTTGGCCAATAGACGACTGGCTGCAGGTCCCCTGGGCTCTTTGGGGCATATGTGGGGGAGCAGCAGGGTTTGGGGACAGATGGGTTCTCTCCTGCCCTGTCCCTTGTGTTCACATACTGGCTTGCACCAGCTTGAACCCCAAGAAGCTCATGGTCACAGAGGTATATGAAGGCCCCACGTGGATAAATAGATGTCCACGCTCTGGGTGGTCGGGACGTGGCCTGGGAGCCTGAGCCCAGACTAAACAACCCCCGCCTCGCCTTTCCCCACCCACCCAGCAGGGGAAGTTCAGAAATAAACACTCCCAAAGCTACAAGACAGTGATGGGGCTGCCCCCGTGGCCAGCGTGGAGTAGATGTCGCCCTCCTGTCCCTTTCCCTTCCTGGCACCTGCCCGTTAGCCAGGGGCTGGCCCTTCCCTGACTCCTGATTCCCTCCTCGAGTGGGAGAGGGCAGCATTTTATCAGCTTCCCCAGGAGGCAGCCTGGTTTAGGCAAAACTATGATGGACTTGGGGTCCTAGTACCCGAGTTCAAATTCCTCATCCTGTGGCTTCCTAGCTCTGTGACTCTTGGCAGGTCCCTTAACCTCTCTGGGCTTCAGTCTCCTCATCTGTAGAATGGGGTTAGACCAGATGTTTCTAGCGTCCATCTGTAGAATCTTTAGAATGGGGTTAGACCAGATGTCTCTAGGGTTCAGCCCATTTCTGTTTCTAGGACCCCACAATCCCTCACTCCTAATGGCAGCACCTTGTCTTGCATTGCTATTGGGGGTCCTGAGGGTGGGGGTGGGGTGTGTGGCTGTTTGTGTGCATTCTGAGAGAGGTGGACAGAGGCAGCTGTGGATACCTGCGGGCTGTGAGCCTTGGCCAGTGGGAGGGGGTGCAGAGACAGCTGCTCACATCCATTGGGGTACACTGATGCCCCAACCTTATCCCCCCAATATGGGTATATGTAGGGGTTCTTGAGAACACAGGCTTGGTGGGATTGGTGTGTTACTCAGGAAGTCCTTGACACCCTCATCAGAGAGAAAAAACAGAACCCTCCCCTCGCCCCCAAACTGCGCAAACATCTGGGCAGCCCTGAGCAGCAGCGCCATCTGCTGCCCATGCGGGGAAGCCTTTGTGTGGAGATGGCTTCTGACCCTTGGCCAAATGGGGGAGCTTCTGCATCAGGGGTCCTTCCCTAGAGGAAAGAGCCGTCCTGGCCTGAGCGCTGACCGTAAGCCCAGCTCCTAAATTGGTGGGTGAGGGGGGAGGAAGGAAGGTCAGGAGACGGGAATGAAGACCTAGATTTGGGGAGAGATCTCTCCCTGTCCCCCCAGATGTTTCAGGAGTAGAAGGTACAGGCTCCCCTGCCCAGGTCTTCCCCAAATCCCTCGCTTTTGGATGTTTCTAGATCCTGTTTGACCAGGCCCAGCGGTCAGTGCGGCAACAACTCCACAATTTTGTCAAAGAGTGAGTACGGCATAACCTTCCCCCAGAGGTGCTCCCTCTCCCCTTCCCAGCTCCTCCATCCCCCCTCCTCCCCAGAGGTGCT
>NW_027187400.1:38895272-38906497 GCF_028583685.1 Petaurus breviceps papuanus
CTCTCCCCTTCCCAGCTCCTCCATCCCCCCTCCTCCCCAGAGGTGCTCCCTCTCCTCTTCCCAGCTCCTCCATCCCCCCCAGAGGTGCTCCCTCTCCTCTTCCCGGCCCTTCCATCCCACCTTTTCCCCGCCCAAACATATACAAGGAAGACCCAGATGCCTTTATTCTGGGTGAAAGGGGTGAACTGGAAAGATACATCAGATCTCTCTTGGTTGGCTTGGATGCTGCCTGGCCAGGTGACCTTGGACAGGTCCCTTTCTATTTATGGGATTGTCTGTTTGAAGCTAGAAGGGGCCTTAGTGGTTCATCGTCCAATGTCCTCATTTTACAGATGGCGAAAGTGAGATGTGAAATGTTTTGCTTCAGGTCACGCAGATCTTCTTCCAGGCTCTCTCCTCTCTCGGCCTTCTTCTCTTTCCCTTCCATTCTATCTATGGCTCTTGGCCACCTCATCCTCATGGGTTCAATGATTACCTCTGTGCTGGTGCCTCCCGGATCTCTGTAACCAGCCCTGGCCTTTTCCCAGGATCCCTTCCCACCTTACCGACTCATCACTGGCCACTGCCCATAACACGTCCTAGAGGCTCCTTTCTCACACTCAGGATTGCTTAGCTTTTCCCCTGAACCAACCTGGGAGTCATTCTTGGTCCAGCGAGTGGCCAGATGTCTCCACTCCTATAGGGAGCCTACCCTAGGTTAGGCACTCATGAGCTCTGCATTGGACTATTGTGGTATCCTCTTCCTTGGCCCCACTGCTTCTAGGCTTTCCCTTCTCCAATTTGTCTTCCCCATAGATGACAAGTTGGCATTCCGTAAGCACAGGACTGACCATGCTACTCTCTTGCTCAGGGATCCTTAGGGGCTCCCTATTACACCCAGTAAAAATGAGCTGGAGAAGGAAATGGCAAACCTTTCCAGTATCTTTGCCAAGAAAACCCTAAATGGGGTCACGAAGAGTTGGACAGCACTAAAAACAACCGAGTGCATGTACATATATACATAGGCACATACAGTAGAAGATCTGTCTTAGAAAGGGAGGCTTGAAATCAGGCTGTGAAGGACTTTCAAAGTCAAGCAGAGGACATATAAAAACACAGTACACTCACAGAAAGATCTACCTTAGCTCATGCACAAAATAGCTATCGAAAATCGAGTATATGTGTGTTTGTCTGCATGTTTCTGTATGTGTGTGTGCCTGCGTATATGTGTTTGCAGGATGAATATACTGTGTGCATTGCGTGTGTATGTTTGTATATGTATATACTGTGTATGTATGTGTGTAGCCATGTATGTTTGTAGATGTGTGTATACTGTGTGAGCATGTATGAGTATATGTGTATATATGTGTGTGTATCTGTCTCTATCTCTTTTTTGGCCTTTGGAGTCCCCACCATCCGAGCCTTCCTTTCTACATTTGTGGCCCAGGATTGCCCTCAATGCCCTCTCTCTTCCTGCTAACCTGGCTGGGCTGTCCCCCAGCACAACATCCGATCTCCACCCTGTGCCTTGCCTGGAATGCACTCCTTCCTACACTCTAATCCCTAGGTTTCTTCCAAGATTGAATCAAATGCCTCCTTCCATGTGAAAATTTCCTGAGCTCTTCATCCCCAACTGCTCGAGGGAAGTTAGGGCGTATATAGTTTGTATTTAGCTTTTTGCGTATCTGTCATTCCCTTCCTTAGAATGTAAGCTTCCTGAAGGCAGGCACTCTTTTGTTGACACAGCACTCAATAAATGCTTCATGCATCAATGAATGATGACTGAGTTAGGATTCAAATCCAACTCAGGACTTCAGATCCAATATTTTTTTTCCTCCACCACACTACGTTGTTGTTAATTCAGCAAGTGTTTATTTAATGCCCCTTACATGCTGGACTCTGGGGACACGGACACAAGAGCAGTATCTCTGCTCTAAGAGTTTGTGGTACACTTTGGGGCACGGAAGGCAGTGGAGAGAATTCTGGACTTGGGCTCAGGAAGACTTGGATGAGAATCCTGTTGCAGGTTCTTGCTAGCTGTGTGTCCTTAGGCAAGATAATTAACCTCTCTGATCCTCATTTTCTTTAAAATGAATGAGGCTGGACTAGATGACCTATGAGGTCCTTTCCAGGTCTAAATCAGTGATCCTTTGAATAAAGCACTTATGTGCCTCAGTTTCCCTGTCTGTAAAATGGGACTAATTGGGCTAACATACCCTACTTCACATGGTTATTGTGCGAAAAGCATTCTGTAAAGATGCTACAGAAATAGAATAACCTGCTATTCAAAGCTTCTTATGATGTAGAACCGCCTTGTCCACCTAGCCTCTTCTCAGCTTGCTTACTTGCTTGCTTCCTTCCTTCCTTCCTTCCTTCCTTCCTTCCTTCCTTCCTTCCTTCCTTCCTTCCTTCCTTCCTTCCTTCCTTCCTTCCTTCCTTCCTTCTTTCCTTCCTTCCTTCTTTCCTTCCCTCCCTCCCTTCCCTTCTTCCCTCCTTTGTTCCTTCCTTCCTTCCTTCCTATATTTTTATTTTGTTAAATATTTCCCAATCACACATGCAAAAATGTTGATGTTCCTTTTTGAAAATTTTGAATTCAACTCTTGTCCTCCCACCTTTCCCCCACCCATGGAGGAAAGTACTATGATATTGCTCATACATGTGAAGTCATGCAAAACATGTTTCCATGTTATTGGTTTGCTTCCTTCCACACTTGTTCCATCCTGGCAGAGAGCAGGCACACTTCAGCTAATAGCCCTTTGCTCATGTGTTTTTTTCCACTTGGGATCACATCCCTGCCCCACCCCTCCCCGAGTCAGTATAGCTGGGATACGTTCCCTTCCCAGTGAGGAGAGGGAGTTCTGCCCATTCTCTGAATGAGAAAAACAGAGGCTCTAAGGTCAATGACTGTCAGGAGCCCATGTAGTGAGTCTTAGGGTTCGTGAGACCTTATCCTCTGCCCTGACTCCCCCTCCCTCACTGGCTGATCTCTCCCCCCTGTTCTTCACAGTGATGTTAGGAAATTCAAAGAAACAAAGAAACAATTTGACAAAGTCCGAGAGGACATGGAGTTGTCCCTGGTGAAGAATGCACAGGCTCCACGGCACCGACCACATGAGGTTGAGGAGGCCACTGGAGCACTGACCCTCACCCGCAAATGCTTCCGCCACTTGGCTCTGGATTATGTACTCCAGGTTGGTGAGGGGTCCCTGGCATGGAGGGGAGGCAGTGGGCAGCATCGTTCAGCTTCCTGTAAGTCGGGGCAAGCCCTGGAATGGCACAATGCTAGCTTAGAGCAGGGGGGCTAGTGTAGTAAGGGGAAGGGGCTGTGAGTGGGAGGCCTGGGTCCTCTGCTGCTTGGTGACTCCCAGCCTTTCTCCCTGGTCTTCCTTTTCTCTCTAGGTAGGGGCCCCTTCAAATTCTGATGTTCCAGGATTCACAGTATTTTTGGAGCAACTGTGCCGGAGGAGGGAGGGGGAGAATTCTACAATATTGTATCTGGAAGGGCCCTGAGAAGTTAAATGTAGCCCCCTCACTTCATGGATGATTCACCCAGAAAGTTAAGGCAGGGAGACGAGATGAGAGCTGGCAGAAGTCCCTGAGTGATCAGGGTCAAGAGAGAGTTGTATCAGTCAGAGCCAGGAGATATACTTGGGGGTCTGGGTTGGTCTTAGGAGAATTCTTGGACGATGTGGAATTTGTTGACAAGGAATATTAAGAGAAGAGGAGAAAGGAAGGAAAGAAAGAAGACTGTCTTAGGGGGAGAGGACCGTGTATTCACAGGATTTGGGGAGCTTTGAAAGAATTTTAAGAGGCAGTAGTAACGGGGGAGTACATTCCAAGGATGGAGGTGCGTGGTTTGGGAAAAACCTACATACAGAAGCATGGAGATGAGAAATGGACTATTATATGTCAGGAATGAGAAGATGGCCGGTTTAGCTGGACAGTAGAGTACATGAAGTGTATTGACAGGTAGGTTAGAGCCAGGTTATGACTGGCTTCAAATACCAGACAGATATGTTTGTATTTGACCCAAGGTAATAGGGAGCAACAGAAGGTTGTTGACTAGGGGAGTGACATAGTCAAATTTGTGCTTTAGGAATATTGCTTTGTTGTCTTGTAAGATGGTTTGGAGAAGGGAGACATTTAGGAGGGGAGGATTCAGTGGAGAGGGGATGAGGGCTTGAACTAGGGTAATGGAGGTGTGATCAGCACAAAGGACAAGAGAAGATTCAGGACAATCCGTGTGGCAAATGGGATAGAGATTGATTCATTTTCTGACCTCACCTATGATTTCATTAGGCTTGGGAGGCCCCATGGAAGAGCTTTCCTTTTTTTTTTTTTAAAGCAATTGGGGTTAAGTAACTTGCTCAAGGTTACACGGCCAGTTATTTCTGGGTGTGGTGCTGAGTATCTGAGCCTGGATTCAATCCAGGTCATCCCGACACTGGAGCCGGTGCTCTTACTCGCTGAGCCACCTGGCCGCCCCTAAGCAATTGGGGTTAACTTGCTCAAGGTTACACAGCCAGGTGTTTCTGGGTGGGTGCTAAGTGTCTGAGCCCGGGATTCGATCCCCAGGTCATCCCGAAACTGGAGCCGGTGCTCTTACTCGCTGTGCTCCCTGGCCGCCCCAGAGCTTTCCCTTTTAATGTAGATTTAGGCAATCAATAAACATTGATTAAGCACCCACTGTGTGCCAGGCACTAGAGATGCAAAGAGCTCCTCAAGTTGCTCTAAGTCTCACAAGGGAGACAAGAGGGGCAGTAGTGGGTGAGGACAAGGTGGATTCCAGAGGAGAGACCTAGGGAACTGGCCAAGTGTTGGGTCAAGACTGGAGAGGGAGGAAAGAGAGGCAAAGCAGAAATGAGGACTTGGGGAAAGACTGAGAGATGGAGGTCTCAGTGAAAATGAAAAAGAGAACATAGCCAAGATCTCCTTCCCCTCTTGGCACAGGTCTCTAGAGAACTGTTGCTGCAAAACCTGACACGTACTGATCTAGTGGGCAATTTTACTGAACTGGTCTTTTTTTTTTCTCTCTCCATATTTTTTTTTGAACTTTTTTGTTACAAGGGATGTTTCTCTGGGGAGGGCAAGGGAGAGGGAGAGAATTATATTTGGAAATAAGGTGATATAAAAGCACAAATGCTTAAAAAAAGACATATAAGCAAAGACCCAGAAGTGGGAATGAGTCAGACATGTGACATCTAACACTGGGCCTGAAGTCAGAAAGGCCTGAGTTCAGATGCAGCCTAAGACATTACTAGTTGTGTGACTCTGGGTAAGTCACTTAACATCTGTTTGCATTCATTCATTCATTTACTCAATCAAATTTGGGGGAAAAATGGCAAACCATTCCATTATCTTTGCCAAGAAAACCCCATGGACAGGTCATGAAGAGTTGTATACGCCTCAGTGACTGAACAACAAAGAGTGGAGTGTCCTTGGAAAGGAGGAGGCTGGGTGATCAGGGCAGGAGGTGGGGAGTGACAGGGACAGATTAGGATGGGTCAGCAATGGCAGGCTGGGTAGGGGAATTCTGAAGGGGATTCTGGAGGCACAGAGAGCCCTTTCTAATTGTCGGGCTGGGCTGGGGCTTGATGAAGGTGGGCAGTGCCGACAGTGGCCGTGGGGACGATGAAGCATGAACAGTGTTTGGGCTGGGAGCCAGCCTGGCTCAGTGCCTTCCTCCCTGCAGCCTCCCCGGCCTCCTCAGCCCCAGGGCCTGCCTCCATGCTGACATGTTCTCTTCTTTCTTCTGTCTCTGTCTGTCTGTCTGTCTCTGCCTTTACAGATCAACGTCCTTCAAGCTAAGAAGAAGTTTGAGATCTTAGATGCGGTGAGAGCTCATCTTCCCTCTTTCCCTCTCCCTGCCCCCTCCTACTCCCTTCCCAAAATACCATGTTCTGTGTATGTGTATATGTATGTTGGGGGAAGGGCACATGTTGTATCTGCATGTGTCTTTGTGTAAGACATGTGTACCAGCTTGGACCTATGCCCACCATGCTTGGGCACATGTGTGCCAGGCCACAACTATGCTCTCACATGTTTTCACATGTGCTAGACACATGGCGACCCTTGTTTCTGGCCCCATATGCTGGGTTGGGCCCATGTGAATTGAGACTGTGTGTGCCTGGTATGTTGACATGGGGAAAAGCAAAGCCAGTACTCCCATGTGGCACCTTAGTGGGGAGGTCAGGAAGTACCTCCAGACTCAGGTGCGTGCCCCAGGTATGGGCTGAGCACCCCACTGTTCATCCCACAGATGCTGTCCTTCATGCATGCGCAGTATGCCTTCTTCCAGCAGGGCTATAACCTCTTACACCAACTGGACCCCTACATGAAGAAGCTGGCCGCAGAGGTGAGCCTGGGGCTGTGGTCCAACCAGCTCGGGGGAGGAGAGGCTGGGAGCTGGGGCAGACGTGGCTGGAGCTCCCTCCCTGTCTGTCTTCCTGGGACCTGGCATTGTGGCCAGCCTTGGAGTAGACTCTTTATTAGAATTTGATTGAGTAAATGAATGAATGAATGCAGACTTTGGGGACACCCTCTGATGTGACACAGATCTTTCTTCTCTATACCTCAATAGCTGGACCAGCTGGTGATTGACTCTGCTGTGGAGAAGCGGGAGATGGAGAGGAAACATGCCCTGATACAGCAGAGGGTAAGGGGGGAAAGGGGGCATTCCATAGTGTAAATTATATACCAGGCACTGTGAAGGGTAGAGCCAGGAGGGCCAGATGCACCCCAGATGTCTCCGCCCTCCTGTCAAAGGGCCCTCCCATGCACAATCTCATTGGTGGATAATGACAGCAACCTTGCTAAAGTGGGCAGGGCAGATAGGATGGTCCTTCTTCACACCAACTCAGTGGCAGAGGAAGTAGAGTCACGGAGGGAATGCCGGCTTCTTGGTCTCTCAGAGGGGCCCTTTCCCCTTCCACCCTTTTGTAAGTCAGTCCTTCAGCTCAGTCTTTTATTATTCTAAAAATTTTATTGATACCATTTATTTTCACCCCAAAATAATTTGTTGGTGTAGCTTACTCCTGGTGGGCAGCCAATTGAACTTTCCTTTGTAACAACATCATCATCAACAACAAAAAGTTAAATACAACCAATGGACTCTTGGGGAGGTAGATGTGGGACGATGGTAAGAAGGCTGTATTTGAAGGACTGGGTGGCTCCTAAGGTCCCTTCCAGCTATGACCCACCACCTCTGACAACGTAGAGCACATCCTTCCCCCCAGTGCCCTACTTCCTACTAGAAGAATGGATCATTGCAGTGCTTCAAAGTTTGGCTGCCTTTGAATGTTATTTTTATATACATTCTTGAGGTCATTGCTTATATTATTCTCCAGGTTCTACTTTCTTCATTTTGCATCAGTTCATAGAAGTCTCCCCCTGCTTCTCTAGGTTCTTCATGGTGGTTGTTTCATGGCACGATAACTATTTTATGTTCATGTGTTCAGTCCTTGCCTGATTCATGGTTACCCATTTTGTTTCCTGATTTTTGCTACCACCAAAAAAGGTTTCTGTGTTACTTTGTTCTATGTAGGGTTTTTATTTCTTTGACCTTGAACATATGTGTGGGATCTCTTGGTCAAAGGACATGGACTGCTTAATGACTTTTTCTGCTTAATTCCTAATGGTTTCCCAGAATGCCTATCTTCCCTCAGACCCTCCAACACTGGGTATTTCTAGATTTGATCTTCTTTGCCACTTATCTGAGTGTGAGGTGGACCCTCCATCCTGTCCATCCTCACTGCCTGCCTTTCTGTCACCTGGTAGACCAGGCTCTTTGTCCCAATTTTCCTGGCCCCAGGAAAAGTAAGGGTCCTCTTCTCTCTGAGCCCCAGCTCTCCTCTGGGCTTCAGGTTAAAACCGTGTCTCTCCACAGATACCTAAACCCAAAGTTGGCATTATCTGCCATGCCAATCTCTGCCCAGGCAATTTCCCTGGGCCAAATTCTCCCTTTTGTGACATGTGACCTGGGGTTGGTTGCTGTCCTTCATTTTCAAAGAGGACCGAAATGACATCACTATGCCAGAGTCAAGTTACAGCGAGTCGAACTGTTGCTGATCAGACCAAACGAGCTCAGAATGCTTTACCACAGGCTGGGTACAAATCGTCCGTGTGAACATTTGGGATGGAGTCTCCAAATCTGCGTATCTCACATTTCTTTTGAGCTGTCTCAATTCTGCTTTGCTCATAGAGCACAGCACCTTCTCTGATGAGGGCATGCCATGCTGAGCGGTCCCGTGCCAGTGTCTCCCATGTCACACAATCAATCCCAAAGTTCTTTGGAGACCTTGAGAGTGACCTTATATGGCTTTTCCTGACCACAATGTGAGAACTTGCTCACATGCGAGCTTCTAAAGGCTGCTTAATCCTCAGCTTGGCTGGGGCGATTTTCTATCTTCCTGCTCTGCTAGGCCCAGTGATTCAGAGCTGGCACCCCCTCGGGATCAAAGCTCCTTTCTCTTGCTACCTGTCCCTGTATGGTTATCCTCATTCACCTCAATCATAACCTTTCCCTGTCCCTTTTATCTTCTCACTTCCCTTTGCTGTGCCCTCTGGAATTCCTGCTCCATCGCTGACAAATGGCCCTTTCTCTTCATTTTGCTTATTTTTTCACTCTTTCTACCTTTTTATGCCCCGGGCCCTGGCTGTCTTCTGGACAGTGCTGGCTGCTCTTTCCCTTCTAGCCCTGACACACTGAGTCAGGAGGAGGAGGGATTGGCATTCCTCCCAGGCCCTCCCCCTCTGCCCCCATCACTCAGCAACCTCTCCTCCTTCCATCTGTCACCTAGCCCAGTTCCTTGATACTTGTGATCTGTTGGCCTCCAGAACACTTTCCCTCTCATCTCTGGTTTTTATTTTGTCATTTTAAAAAATCCCATTTGTATCAATATCCTTTGTTTTAAAATCACCCTCATTTCTAAATGCATCCTTTCCTGCTTCCTACTCAACCAACTCTCTCTTGTAACAAAGAATGAAAAAAGGAAAGGATCAGGGAAGGGGGAAGCAGGTCAGCAAAGCTAATGAAATATCAGCTGTCTCTGATAGCAACCCACTCTGCACCACTCTGCAAAGAATCAATCAATCAGCAAAAGTTTATTAAGCAAGTTCTATGTGCCAGGCACTGTGCTGGGTATTCCTGCCCTCAATAAACATATATTCTATTGAAGGGGAAACAGCACGCCCGTGTATAAATACGTACAGGATATATACAGAATGCAGACAAGGTCGTTTGGGGAGGGAGGGTGCTAGCTGTGCAGAATGATGAAGAGAGGTCTTATGGAGAAAGTATTGCTTCAGCTGCATCTGGAGGGAAACCAGGGAATTCTAAAAAGATAAGAGTGAGAACAAAGTGATGGGGGAGAAACCATGGGAAGGCATAGAATGGGAAGTGGATTGTCTCTAAGGAGGGACCATTCCTCTTTTCTTAAGGAATTCATTACCGTCTTCACAGACTCTCTCCCTCTCTCTAGCTCAGCTCCTGTCCTCATACTTGGGGGGCAGCATGACCCACATCCTGCCTCTGATATTTTCTAGGTAGCTGGTGTGATCTTGAATAAGTTATGTAACCTCTCTGTGCCTCAGTTTCCTCCCCCTGTAATTGAGCTAGACAGACCCTGAGGTCCCTTCCAGCCCCAAATCTCATGCTTATGTTCCCTCGAACATCCTGGGCTCCCAGTTTCTTGACCCCTCACCCACCATGACCTGCCACTTCGATCTACATTGGCCACACACAGGGATGGTCATAACTGAGACCTCACCATCACCCACTACTGGGTCACCTCTGTGGTTTTGAACTCAGAAGTCCTCTTCTCTGACCACACTCTCCTGGTCTTCCATATCTTTCTCCAAGTCTCCTAAACCTATTCTTTGTCCTCAGGGGAATCTCCATTCCCTCCATCCCTTCTCTGTTCTCTTATTCTGTCCCTTCTGCTCTAAGCTTTCCTTTCCTTTCTAATTAGTGTTTACCCTATGGTTGATAGTTCAACCCATACCCTAGATTCCTTTGCCCCCTTCTCTTACTGGTGCTTAATCCCCTGCCAGTCCTCAGCACTGGCTCCCCCCACCCTCCATTGGCCTTCTCTGCTACCACTCCTGAGATGGAGAATGAAAAAGGGAATTTTTTTTTTTTGCTATTTGGAGGGGGGAAGGCAGGACAATTGGGGTTAAGTGACCTGCCCAAGGTCACACAGTTAGTAAGTGTTAAGTGTCTGAGGCCACATTTCAGCTCAGGTCCTCCCGACTCCAGGGCTGGTGCTCTATTCACTGAGCCACCTAGCCACCCTGAGACAAACATTTATATAGCACCTACTGTATACCTGGTACTGTACTAAATGCTTTCGAAAGATCTAATTTGAGATTCACAACACCCTTGCAAGGTAGGTGCTGTTATTTTCCTGCATTTTATAGTCAAGGAAACTGAAGCAGAGTTTAAGTGACTTGTCCGGTTATACATTGTCTAAGGGCAGATTTGAACTCAGATTTTCCTGACTTCACGTCCAGCGCTCTGTGCTCTATGGCGCCACCTAGCTGTCTCTAACCAGGAGGCAATCCCACAACCACACATTTTTCATTGAATCCCAGATGGGCCCTTGCTATTGCATGGTGAAACTTTTAAAATTTATTCCTGGTTGACTTTCTGTCCCACTCGTCCCATTAGCTGTTCCAAACCTTGTCTTTCTCCTCCTCCTCCTCCTCCCCTCACAGCAGATGTCCTTGCCTCCTACTTCGCTGAGAAAATAGAGGCCCATTTCCTGTGAGCTCTTTCTCCCTAACTCTATCTCTCAGAACTCCATCCTGTCCTTTTCTTCCATCTCTGCTCATCAGAGAGGGCGTACAAGAGCTTAGGTCTTAGGCGGCTAGGGGCTGCATTGGCCAGCGCCCTGGGCCTGGCGTCAGAAAGGACCCAGACTAGAATCGTCTCAGAAGCTTCCCAGCCACGTTCCTTGACCTCTGCCTGCCTCAGTTTTCTCAGTTTTCTCAGTTGTAAAATAATAATAGCACCTACCTCCAAGACTTGTTGTGAGGACAAGATAAAATGACATTTGTAAAGAGTTTCCTTAGCACAGTGCCTGGTACACAGTAGACACTTAATGAATGCTTGTCTCCCTTCCTTCCTTCCTTCCTTCCTTCCTTCCTTCCTTCCTTCCTTCCTTCCTTCCTTCCTTCCTTCCTTCCTTCCTTCTTCCTTCCTTCCTTCCTTCCTTCCTTCCTTCCTTCCTTCCTTCCTCCTTTCCTTC
>NW_027187400.1:38906597-39019287 GCF_028583685.1 Petaurus breviceps papuanus
TCCTTCCCTCCCTCCCTCCTTCCTTTCTTCCTTCCTTCCTTTCCTCCTTCATTCCCTCTTTCCTTCCCTCCTTCCTTCTTTCCCTCCTTCCTTCTCTCCTTCCACTCCTTGCTTCCCTCCCTCATTTCTTCCTTTCTTCCTTTCTTCCCTTCCTTCCTTCCCTCCCTCCCTCCTTCCTTCCCTCCTTCATTCCCTCTTTCCTTCCCTCCTTCCTTCTTTCCCTCCTTCCTTCTCTCCTTCCATTCCTCACTTCCCTCCCTCATTCATTCCTTCCCTCCTTCCTTCCTTCCTTCCCTCCTTCATTCACTCTTTCCTTCCTTCCCTCCTTCCTTCCCTCCTTCCTCCCTCCCTCCCTCCCTTCCTTCCTTCCTTCCTTCCTTCCTTCCTTCCTTCCTTCCTTCCTTCCTTCCTTCCTTCCTTCCTTCCTTCCTTCCTTCCTTCCTTCCTTCCTTCCCTTCCTTCCTTCCTTCCTGTCACTTTCAGGACACATTCTCCACCTCTCTCACGTCCTCAATCTCTCCTTCTCTATCAGCTTCTCTCTCATGCTCAAAAAAAAAACCCCATTTGAGCCTTCCATCCCCTCAAATAATGGCCCAATATTTTCCCTTACTTTCCCCACCACACTTAGAGAAAGAATCTTCTCTCCTTGCTGCCTCCACTGCCAACCCCCTCATTCACTTCTCCCTCCCTTACAATCTGGCTCCCAGGTGCCACTGTTCAACTGCCATGGCTTTCTCCAAGATTACCCATCATCTCTCAGCAGCTAAATCCCTCATTACTCATCCTCTTTTATCTCCCTGCACCCAATGTGGACTGAGCCCTCCTTCTGCTCTGACCCCTCCTTCTCAGTCTCCTTTGGAGGATCATTACCCTTGTTTCCCACCTACCCCCAGCTGTGGGTTTTCCCCAAAGTTCTATACTGGGCTTCTGCCCTCTCTCTGTGTCTCATCTCCCTCTCTTCATGTTACCCCCACCCTTTCTCTCACCCTTCTGATTGTTATCTCTCTCTATTTTTGTCTCTCAGTACCATTTCTCTGTCTCTCCATCTCACTTTCTCTGTTTTTATCTCCCTGTGTTCACATCTGTCTCTCTCCCTCCTTTCTTTCACCCCTTTGTCTCTCTTTTTTCTCTCTGTCTCATCTCTCTGTTTCTCTGTCTCAGTCTCTCGGTCTCTGTCTGTCTCCTTTATCTCATCACCTCCCACAGGTTCAAGCATTACCCCTTGGTGCATGCCTCCTGCCCAGCCCTCATCCCTGTCCTGAGCTGCAGTCATTGCTTACCTGGAGGATGTCTCCAGGATAGATCCTCCAGGAGGATCTCTCTCTTCTCAAATCAGCGTCTCCAAGTCAGAACTCACCCTCTGCCTTAAAGTTATCCCTCCGCCAGGCTTTCCTGTCGCCATTGCCCCCAGCACCATTTTTTCTAGTCACCCACATTCATAACCTTGCAGTTACCTTTGATGCCTCATTCCCCTTTACCCATTGCCCTGCCCATATCCAATCAGCCGCAAAGTCTGCTTGGTTTTGCCTCATCCATGTCTTCTCTTGAATCGCACAACCACCCTGCCAATTCAGTTTCTCATCTCCTCTTGCTTGGACTGTTGTAACAGCTGCCTGACTGATCACTTGAATTTCAATCTTTCCAATGTATCTTCCACACACCCTGCAAAATAATTTTCATGGCCTGACCGTGTCACTTCCCTGCTCAAGCACCTTCAATGGCTCCCTATCACCTCTAAGATAAAATATACAATCTCAGCCTGGCATTTTAGACCCTCCATGGCTTAGCTTCTACCTGCCTTTCCCATTTTCTTTCCCATTACTTCCCTCAGTACAATTTAATTTTCAGCCAAGACAGACCCCCCAAACACAACACAACTCTGGCACAACAAATTGCCCAAAACATTTTCCACACTTGGAATGTTTCCCCCTTATCTTTTGCTTTGCTTTCTCTTTCTCTAATACTCAACTCAGATCTTGCCTCCTCCATGACTCCCTCCCATGTTGCTAGTGCTCACTCCTTCCTCAAAGGTCATTGAACTTGGCTGTATGGTGCGTGGCCCTCCCTCCCTGTCCCCATTCCCCCAGCAGAGTGGAAGCTCCTTGAGGGCAGGCACTGTCTTATTTTTGTCCCTGTGTCCTCAGCTTCTGGACATTGTGCCTGGAACATGGGAGATGCTTAGTTAGCATTTTGGGCTCAACTGAAGCTGAAGATATATTTGGGGAGATGTTTTTGGCTTTGTTTTGTTTTTCTGTAGATAGTTAAGCTTTACCAAGCCAAGGTATTTTAGACACTTTAAAGACTGAGTTCTCTGTGTCTGTGCCTAGTCTAGCCCCTATGTAACATTGTCCCTCACTTCCTCTTCTTCCCCCTCCCCCCCAGGGCCAGGGGAGGGGCTGGGAGAGAGTTGCTAGAAATGCTGCTTTGTGGGGGTAGGGGCCGCTCTCCTATCCATTCTGTTAACTTCTCCCCTTACACAGCTGGCCAGCTGTTTTCTGTGAGCCATTCCACTGTCGGCCTCAGCATGGTATGGCAGGGTAGAACACGAGACTTTCAGCTGGGAAGACCTGAGTTCAAATCCCTCCTCAAACACTTACAAGCTATGCAATTCTGGGAAAATCACTTGGCCTTTCTGGGGTCTCAGTTTCCTTGTCTGTAATATGAGGGGATTGGACTCAGTGACTTCTAAGGTCCTTTAAGCTCTTGATCTAGGGTCCCTTCCTCTCCAAGGTCCCTATTCTGGGATCCAGTGATGCCTAGAGATGGACAAGTCTGTTTGAATTCCTCCACTGTCAGCACCCCCAGTAGCCCTTTGTAAAGGGGCAACTGGGCAGGTCCTCTAGGTTTTCAAGACAGAAGGAGTGACCTTCCCATGGAGTGCTTTGTCTTCTAAGCCTGTCAGATGTCAGACCATCTGCTAGCGAAGGCTGCCCATGAGGGGCTATCCCCCTGCTCTTAGTCAGGGCTTCCCCCCACCCCAACTCAATAGATGATGATGGATTCCATCTACTTTTTCAGACTCTGCACCCAGGTCTAAGTGTTCTTTCCAGGTCATGACTGATAAGAATATACTGGTCAATGTTTAACTACCAACTCTCCAAAAAATAAAAAGTGCACACAGCACACTTTTAAGTTTAATCTGCATTACTAACATTTCCCCCACCACTTTCTTAAGTCTAGTAGGTCAACAAAACCACAAACCAAGCCCTGGTTGTAGCCCTTGCCAAGGTGTAAATGCACACACTGAAAATTTCACGCTGAGTTCTTATGCGTCAGCCTTCCTTGGTTCAGCACACCCCTGACTGTATTTCTCAGACTGAAAAGGACCTCAGAGGGTAGCTAATCCAGCCCTCTCATTTTCAGCTGAGGAAACCTTGAGAGATTGAGGGATTTTCCAAGGTCACATAAGTAGTGAGTGGCAGACCTGGGATTTGAACTTGGGTCCTAAGATTCTGAATTCAGTGTTGTTTCCCCCGTACTTGTTTGTGTCTAAATGAAGTCTCTTCTTCATCTGCCATTGATAGAGGTAGAGAAGAATGAGTCACCTTCCTCTTTGGAGACTTCAGTAGGTGGAAAGGTAGTCCACTAGCAGCTAGGTGACCCTGGAGTCAGACCTGAGTTCAAATCTGCCCTCTGACATTTATTAGCTGTGTGACCCTGGGCACTTCACTTCACCCTATTTACCTCAGTTTCTTCATCTGTAAAATGAGCTGGAGAAGGAAAAGGCAAGCCACTTGAGTATCTTTGCCAATAGGGTCACAGAGTTGGACACAATTGAAAATGCCTCAACGGCAAGAAGTCCCAAGGTCACTCAGGGTCACTCACATTCTTTGATATGCTGTACCATGTCCTCAGGCCAGGAATGGGGCATTAGGTGAGAAGGGGAGAGCTCAGTCACCTCTTAGTGAAGAACCAAAGACCAAAGGATGACCTCATCGGGGGGAGTTTCCGTCACTGTGTAGGACAGGCAGACCTCAGTACCCAAGATCGTGGTGGCTTTTGGGGGCATGGAAAGAGTCCTCACCTGGAGGGAGTCAGAAGCCCTGTGATCTGGCTGCAGCTGTGGTTGGTTGTGTGATTCTGGGCCAGTCACCCCTCCTCTCAGGGACTCAGTTTGTACAAGAGTGAGGGATGGCAGTTAGGATCATTTCTCAATGAAGTCCTGGATGGAGTGGAGAGAGTGTTGAACTGAGAGGCAAAAGACGTGATATGCAGCGTTGGCACTTCTACTTACCCACTGTGTGACCTCAGGAAGGTCACTTAGCCTCTTAAACTTGTCTCCCTATGTGTCCAGTGGTGGTGGGGGGGAGTTGTGGACGGGATATCTAAGGACACTTCCAAGTTTTTTAAATAAAACTTTAAGGGGAAAATAGGGAAAGACTGACCTCCTCATGTGGGATTGCCCTCTTGGGGGTAATTATTAGAAAGATACTTCCTAGGAATAAGAATAGAGTTGGGAGCTATCATCACTGGGGAGGACCTTCACTCACTATCCTTTCCTCTTCTTTCTTGCCCCTGGGAACCTGTTGACTTCAGACTTTGCTGCAGGTGAGTTTGCCTATTATGCTGAGGCCCCTGGGGAGGAGATAAAGGGGAGGAGGTGCTGGCTGAGGGTCTTTAGATTGAAACAAGAACCTGGTTTCAGTACCGTGGACACCACCTTTAGCTGCCCCTTCTCTCCCCTTCAGGGAAGGGAAGGAATGAACCTATTGGTTTGGAGGTGATGCTATTTTGGTAATGTGAGTGCATGTGGGGGAGAGAGCATGGTGGCTAGGGGCAAGAGGACAAGGCAATCTCCTCTCATTCTCTGACCTTTTATCTTTCCGCTCATTCCACCAGGACTTCTCCTATGATGAATCCAAGGTGGAGTTTGATGTAGACGCTCCCAATGGTGTGGTCATGGAGGGATACCTGTTCAAGAGAGCCAGCAATGCCTTTAAGACATGGAATCGGTGAGAGCTGGAGTAGATGTGGTGGAAGAGAAAAGGGGGAGTGTGGGGAAATCAGTGAATCACCCCACTGGCACTCAGTAAGTGCAATAACCAAACAGTCCCTGCCTTCATGGAGCTTATATTCTATAGCATGTTGGAAGATAAGTAAATAAATGCAGGATGGATACCAAAAAAGATATTTGGATGGGGAAAGGCACTAAATACTAGGGGACTCCAGAGAGATTCTTGAAGGAGGTAGCACTTGAGCTGAGCCTAGGAGGGAGCTGGGGTTCTAAGCGTTCAAGGTGGGGGGAAGGAACGCATTCCAAGCATGGAGAGCAGCTTGTGCAAAGGCAGGGAGGTTTGAGCTAGAATGTTGTATGTGGTGAACAGGAAGGCTGGTCTGGCTGGAGCAAAGCCTGGGGGAGTGAGAGTGATGTATAAGGAGGTGGAAAAAAAAGGTTGGAGCCAGAATAGGAAGGACTTTTAAATACCAAAAAGGAGTTTTAGTTTAACCAAAAGTAGAGGAGAGACATAATCAGGTCTTTGCTTTAGGAATATCATGAGGCCCTCCAAAGGAGGAAGGGCAGGCAGGTTCTGGGGAGAATGATGGCTCTGGGCCCTGACTCTGTCAATGCTTCTTGTAGGAGGTGGTTCTCCATCCAGAACAGCCAACTGGTCTACCAGAAGAAGCTTAAGGTGAGTGGGCAGGAGCTGAGCCACGAGGGGCTAGGTTCTGCTGGCCTGACCAGTCTGGAGCCTTTCTGGTTATTTCCATTCCACAGTGCACAGCTGAGAATGAGGAGGAAGGGGAGGAGAGGATGGGGGGAGGGTTTCTTCTTCTCCCTCTTGAGCCCTTGAAGCCCAATGATCAGAGGCTTTAGGGCCTCATTTTTTCTCCCCCCCAGCAAGGAGTCCATGGAGCAACCTCATTCTTTTTTCTCTCTTCTTAAGTGTTTTTAGGGCTGTGATTTTGGTGTAATCACATAAGATAACATATATAAAATGTTTTGTAAATCTTATATGCTGCTGTTATATATATGTACACACATGTAACCAAATGCACTCTATAACCTATATAACATATACTGTATGTAATACACCATAGAACATACATGTATATAACACCATACATTCTTATTATTTCCCGTCAGTGGGTAAGCATTCCAGAGCTGAGTGGTCAGGGGTCGGTCAGTATCTGGTGCCGAGGTTAGTGGTCAGGGTCCAGGGGATTAGGTGTACGGCTTCTGCTTGAGTGGGGCAGTGCTCTGGCCAGCCAGGGGCTGCTTGGTGGAGCAGTCAGTGGTCCCTTGGTCTGGAGGTTAGGGGCTCATGCTTCAGTGGGGCAGGGCTCTGGCCAGCCAGGGGCTGCTTAGTGAAGCAGTCAGTGGTCCCTTGGTCTGGAGGTTAGGGGCTCAAGGTCTGGGAAGGGCTCTGGCCAGCCAGGGGCTGCTTGGTGAAGCAGTCAGTGGCCCCTTGGTCCGGAGGTTAGGGGCTCAAGGTCTGGGAAGGGCTCTGGCAAGCCAGGGGCTGCTTGGTGAAGCAGTCAGTGGCCCCTTGGTCCAGGGGTTAGGGGCTCAAGGTCTGGGAAGGGCGCCCTGGGAGTCTGGGCTTTCACTGGGTCCATCCCTCTAGGATGGCTTGACTGTGGTGGTAGAGGATCTCCGTCTCTGCACTGTGAAGCCATGTGAGGACATTGAGAGGAGGTTTTGCTTCGAGGTGGTCTCTCCTACAAAGTAAGGGGCCTGGGTCCTGGCTGGGGAGGGAGGGAGTCCAGCGGTGGGGAGGGCGGGGAGAGCAGCCTTCTGCTCCAGGTGCAGGATGGGTTTCTGCTCTGACTGTCTATGGAGCCAGTTTGGGGGAATCTCGTGTGAAAGTGGGGGCTCCCTGGGGGAAGGGTTGGGACATGGCTCCCCTCTCCCAGCACTGATCCCTCCTCCCTCCTTCCCAGGAGCTGCATGCTGCAGGCTGACTCAGAGAAGCTCCGCCAGGCCTGGGTTCAGGCAGTTCAGGCCAGCATTGCTTCGGCTTATCGAGAAAGCCCGGATAGCTACTATATCGAGGTGAGGCCGGCTGCTCCAGGGTCCAGCACAGTGGGGCTGCCCTGCCATCTGCTGGCCACACCTGGTAGCGCAACATCCCAGCATGATCATTGTCCTTTTCTGGTGTTTAGGGGATGGGGGTGGGTGGTAGGTGGATGGAACTGTCCCTGCTGAGAATACCCAGACCCAAGTGTCACCTCCAGCTTTCCCCCTTCCTAGAGACTGGACCGAACAGCATCGCCATCCACCAGCAGCATTGACTCCGCTCCAGAAACCAGGGATAGAAGCAGCAAGGGGGAGGGCATCCTCCAGCGGGTACAGAGTGTGGCAGGCAATGGTCAGTGTTGTGACTGTGGGCAGCCTGACCCCCGCTGGGCCAGCATCAACCTGGGTATCCTGCTGTGCATTGAGTGCTCAGGCATCCACAGGTGTGTATGTGGGGAGGGGAGTGGAGGTGGGTTGGAGGGGGCAGGGGGCTCAGGACCAGGGCTGGCCTTAGAGATTTGGGGACCTCAACTCAAAGGCCTCCAGAACACCAGGGCCAGTGCTGGGGCCTTTGGGACCTCTGGGAACTAGGAGGTGCCACAGGCACTATCTTCATTTGTGAATGGGGAGACCAAGGCTCAGGTGAAGGCGCTTGCCCAGAGTCATTAGGATTTGGACACAGACCTTCCCAGCACTGTCCCCACTGGGCTAAATACTCAGTAACTTGGAATTGGGGAGGTGAGCTGAGTACATCATGGCTGGCACTCTGGGGGAGGAGCGTTAGAAGCCTCAGGTCAAGATGTTGATACAACACTTTATAGTTTGAAAATGCCTTTATGTCCATAATCGCACTGGACCCACCTTCCATTAGCACCATGAGGCAGGTCCTATGGAGTTTATTATCCTTATTTAGGGATGAAACTGGGTCTAGGAGTAGTGAAGTGAATTGTCCAGGGTCACACAGCTAATAAGTGGCCGAGGGATGAGCTGATCACAGTTCTTGCTGATGCCAGGACCAGCATTCTATCCACTATATAGTGCTGATCCACCATTCTGGCCTGGGGTTTCAAGAACCCAGAAGCAGGACTGGAGATCACAGATTAGGAGCCTCAGGGGCTGATACAAGACTTACCTAAGCCTAAGGGTAGGATGGAGGGACAGATGGGGTATCCCATAGACTGGCCTCTCCTTGATCTCGAGTTGCATTGAGACTCAGAGTATTCAGAGAAAGGAACGCTCTCCCTTTTGTCCTCTGCCCTGGTCAGGACACATCTGTAGTATCTGATAGCATATAGGCAGCTAGGTGGCAGAGTAGAGTCAGGAAGACCTGAGTTCAAATCTAGCCTCAGATGCTAGCTGTGTACCCTTGGGCAAGTCACTTAACTTTGGTTTGCCTCAGTTTTCTCAACTGTAAAATGGGCATAGTGGTGGCCCCTACCTTACAGGATCATTATTAGGATCAAATGGGGGTGATATTTTAAGTGCTTAGCACAGTGTCTGGCACACAGGAGCTGTATTGTCTTCATCATTCTCTTCACTTCTGGATGTTCCAGCTTCTTATTCATTCATTCATTTTTTAAAATAATATTTAATTTTTGAAATTTAAAATTTTCCCCCAGTTACACGTAAAGACAAATTTAAGATTCATTTTTAAAAATTTGAGTTCCAAATTTTCTCTCTCCCTCCCTCACGTGCCCTCTCCCTGAGACAGTGAGCTGATATAGGTTATACATGGTCAATCATGCAAAACATATGACCATATTAGTCACGTTGAGGAAGAAGACCTAGACCTAAAGGGGGAAAAAATACAAAGAAGACAGAAAGTGGAAAAATGGTCTGCTTTGATCTGCTTTCAGCCGCCATCAATTGTCTCTTTGGAGGTGGATGGCATTTTCCATCATGAGTACTTTGGAGTTGTCTCGGATCATTGTGTTGCTGAGAGTAGTCGGTCGTTGTACAGTATTGCTGTTGCTGTGTACAGCGTCTTGGTTCTGTTCACTTCACTTTGCATCAGTTCATTTCCAAGTTTTTCTGAAACTATCCTGCTCATCATTTCTTATAGCACAGTAATATTCCATCGCAATCATCTGCCACAACTTGTTCAGCCATCCCGCAGTGGATGGATGGGCTGGATGCTCCAATTTGGAAAGGACATTAATAATCTAAAGGGCATCCAAAGGTGGGGGACCAAGGATTGGTTGAAGGAACTAGGGATGTTCAGCCTGTAGAAGAGACAACTTGGGGGCAGGGCATGCTTGTTGTCTTCAAGTGTTAGAAGGACTGTTGAGGAAGAGGGAAGAGCTGGGACCCTCCCTGCCTGCATGGTGGATTTGCAGATGCGCACTTCTTAGTTCAATGTATGGAAAGCTTTGGCAGCAGCTAGGTGCTTCTCTTCCCTGAAGGTCTCTCAGTAGCCTGGATGGCTGCTGGGAAGTTGTGTGGAGGATTCCCGCCCGGGCAGGCCTGCGGTCCCTTTGACCACTCAGGAGGGTTCGCAGCTTCATCTGCCTTTGGGGAATGGAGAGAGCAGCATGCTGGGTAATCTCTATAGCTAGCAAGCTTGGGATAATCCCCAAATCATTTTCATCTGGCTTTGGAATGCGTCATGAGAATCTAGTCTGGGAACAGATTTCCTTTTCTAATCACTTCCAGCTTGGGCTGATGTGACCGAAGAGATGAGCAGCCTGGGGGAAAGTCTCGCGTTAGCTAAGCCATATGTGGCTGAGGGTTATCCGAGGTCAGCCCTGAGGAGGCTGGGTTTGAACTTAGCCCCTTCCCTGACTCCCTGTTTTCCCCTTCCTCCCCTGTAACCCAGGAGTCTGGGGGTCCACTGCTCCAAGGTCCGGTCTCTGACACTGGACTCATGGGAACCAGAGCTGCTGAAGGTGAGTGGCATCTCTCCAGGGGCGTGTGTGTGTATTGGAACCACTGATGAGGCTTAACCCCATTTATCTTCTCCCAGTTGATGTGTGAGCTTGGGAATAGCACCGTGAACCAGATATATGAAGCTCAGTGTGAGGAACTGGGGCTACAGAAGCCGACAGCCTCCAGTTCTAGGTTAGTAGGTCAAAAGACAGGGTGATGGATGGGCTGGGGTTGGGGTTGAGGGAAATGGAAGGGCAAGGTCAGAGGTTGGAGGGATAATGACTTGGGGTCATAGCAAAGGGATGGAAGACTGAACTCACAGGGCAAGATGGAGGGATGATATCACGGGTAGAGACATAGAGGGAGAGGTTCATGGGTGGGAAAATGGAGAGACAAGGTGATAGATAGAGGGATGAAGAAATGGGCTCAGGGATTGGAGAGTGTAGGGATGGGGGCCATGGAAGAGTGGGCATGTCAAGAGTATGGAGTGTCATCAAGGGTAGTGGGATGGAGAACTGGGCCCATATGTTGGGGCAATAGAGAGATGGAGTTATGGGCTTGGAGATCTAAGAGTGGGCTCAGATGTTGAGAGTATGGCGTGGCATCAAGGATAGAGGGATGGGGACATGGGTAAAAGGATAGAAGGGTATGGAGTGGCATCAAGGATAGAGGGATGGGGACATGGGCAAAAGGATAGAAGGTCATGAAAGAGGAATAGCGTCATGGGGAGAGGGATGGAGGAATGGTCTCAGAGTTTCTAGGGATGTAGGGATGGGATCATGGGTTGGGGGGATAAAAAGTGAGCTCAGAAGTTGAGAGGATGGCAGATCAAGGATGGGGTCATGGGTGGGAATCTGGAGGAGTCTGGGAAGATGTAAGGATGAGGTCAGGAGGTGGGGAGGGATGGAGGAGTAGGGTCATGGCTTAAGGAGATAGAGAAGCAGGGCCAGGGGAGGGGAATGGTGGATTGGATTTAGAGGCTAAGAGGGGATGGAACAAGAAGGTCAGGGCTTGTTGAGATGCAAAGGTGGGGTCAGAAATTAGAGGGATAGAGGAGTGTGGAAGGCCCAGGGTCAGTTTAGAATGAATAAGCATTTATTAAGCACTTAATATTTACTAATTAATGTGTTATACCCTGGGATACAAAGGGAAAAATCAAGACTATCTCCATTCTCCCAGAATTTATCCTGTTCTCCTATGGGAAGATAATATGTAAACAAATTAAAAGCCAGGTATTTATTGATGAAACCCAGGCCTTGAGGGTGATGAGGCCATCAGAGCAGGGGGACTCAGGGGACCAGAGGCGGGGATCCTGGTAAAGCCCTGGGCCTGGCCTCATATGAGCAAGTCAGCTGTTTGTTAGTGCCTTTGGTCGTGCATCCTCACCTTCATCTTCTCCTCCCCAGGCAGGACAAAGAAGCTTGGATCAAGGTCAAATATGTGGAGAGAAAGTTCCTGAAGAAGCTTCCAGGGGCTGGGGCTGAGGCCACTGAGACAGCTGGTGGGGGGGAGGCCAAGCCCCGGCGATGGAGCATGAAGAAATGTCGGCGGCACCAGAGTTCTCCCCGGGTCCCCAGGATGCGCCGCCAGCTCCGACAGGAACCTGCTGCCATCTCCCCTGCAGCGCTGTCATCAGGTGGGGACCCTTGGATCCCAAACCTCTCCTGCCCTCCTTCCTTGGCTTTTGTGCTTGGAAATTCTGCAAACCAGCTGGCCCAAGTCTCCTCTGCATCTTTTGTCAAGTGAACCCCCTCCCTCTATCTATTGTCTCCTTGGCCCCCAACCTGCCATCTGATGGGGCCAAAGGCTTTCTCACTGTCTTTATCTCCCTCTTCAGCCATGTCCTTGAGGGGCTGGGCTGGGTTGGGGAGACCTGGGGATATTGGCCTCCTGTCCTCAGGTACATGAGACCTTGTGGGGGGTGGCGATGCTGAACAGCGCCCTCACTTCCCTCCCCCTCCTCCCCCCTCAGCCAGCACTTTGGAACGGAAATTTCGACGTGACTCTCTCTTCTGTCCAGATGAGCTGGACTCACTCTTCTCCTACTTTGACACGGGAGCAGCTGGAGCAGGACCAAGAAGTAAGTGAGAGGTTGGCTGGGTGGGAGCAGTGCAGCTCATCTCCCTCCCTCCCCTTCCTCCTGTTTCCACCTTTTTGCTGTCTCTTGAGATTGGGGCCTCTGACATAGCAACTTGAGGGATTCAGAGGTAGGACTGGGGTGATGTGTATGTGCTCCTTTACAGTGCTGGGATAGGACAAGTCCCAAGCCACTTTCCCTCCTTTGGATCCCTGGCACCCCCCCACCCCACCCTGGGGCATGGGGGACACTGTGGGCTCCTGCCCATCCCCCTCTGGCTTCCAGGAGCTCTGCCCCATTAATCCCCGTCCTGTTCCATCCACCTTCCTCGTAGGTGCTGGCCACATGTCTGCGCAGGCCCCCCCAGCAGCTGGTCAGTGGGACAGTGGCCTGGGCCCCGGGGGCACCGAGGCGTGCCTCCCGGCCGGAGGTAAGGTAATCTTGGAGCAATGGCCTGCACGGAGAGGAGGGAGGGAGAGAGAGGGGGACAGTCACTTCCTCCACTCCAGAGTCTCCCTTTCCCCATCCCATGTTTCTACCCCATCCTGACTTCCCTGGTCAACAATCTGAGGCTAGAACTTTGCTTGTTCCAAGGAAACACCTTATTCAGAGGGATTCTGGGGCTGTGATGGGCTGTGAGGACTCCAGAGATCTGTAGAGACATTACCTCAAGGGTGCCTAAGCTAGAACTCCAGGTTCCAGCATTTCAAGGAGGGGACTTGTAAGACTGGGGATAATGAATAGGCCAATGTAGTTATATAGGAAAAATGAATTGGTTTACTTAGTTTCCAAATAATTTTAATCTATCTTTCCATGGTCCTTTATTAAATGTAATTTTTATTGCATCATGATCTGAAAAGGATGCATTTAATATTTCTGCCTTTCTGCATTTCACTGTGAGGTTTTTATGCCCTAATATATGGTCAGTTTTTGTGTAACTGCCATATACCACTGAGAAAAAAGTATATTCCTTTCTATCCCCATTCAGTTTTTTCCAGAGATCTATCATATCTAACTTTTCTAAAATTCTATTCACCTCCTTAACTTCTTTCTTTTTGTTTTGTGGTTAGATTTATCTAGTTCTGAGAGGGGAAAGTTGAGGTCTCCCTATGTAGGGAGAGTGGACCTTAGAGCCAAAAGAACTGGTTGTCAATCACTGTTTTGTCAGTTATTATCTTTGTGACCTTAAGAAAGGTGCTCTTTCTGTTTTGAACTCAGGTCCTCCTGACCGGAGGGTCAGTGCTATTCCCACAGTGCCACCTAGCTGTCCCCAAGGCCCCCTTTCAGAACCTCAGTCTACTCATCTGTAAAATGGGGGTGATACTTACTCTGCCCATTGCACAAGATGATCACGAGGAAGGCACTTTGTAAATTGTGGAGGGCAACAGGAGCCTGAACTGTCTGACCTGTTCCGTATTACCGTTCTCCTTTTCCTGTTCATCTGCCTTCTCCTCTTCCTCCTCCATCTTCATTTCCTTTTCCTCATTGAGAGGGTTCCCAGTATATCTGGGAGATCGCCAACTCTGGGGTTAGAATGCCCAAATTAGAATCCTTCCTCTCATGTTTACTGCCCATGTGACTTTGGACAGCTCCCTCTCCCTCTCCCTGGGCTTGTTTTCTCATGGGTAGAATGAGGAAGTTGAATTTCATTGCTTCAGAAGCTTCTTCCACTGTTAGATCCAGGATCCTTGGTTCCTTTGCTGCCCCTATGACCTTGGGCATATCTCTTCACTTCCTTGTTCCTGAGTTTCCTGATCTGTAAAAGAGAGGGCCGGACTCAGTGGACTCTGCGGCCTCTTCTAGAACTAGATCCCATGACCCCATGAGTTTGTCCATGGGGCAATGCTCCCCCCATTGTAGCTGCCAACTCTGACTCAGTAGGTGGCTTCCCATAGTGACTCTGGCCCCACTGAAGACTGACCCATGGCCTACATCAGGTGGGCATCACTAGCAGACCTTGTGCTCCGTGACCAGAGCCTTGGGAGCCCAGAATCATAGCCATGCCATGAGGAGGCCCTCACACAATGGGTGTGAGATGGAAATCAACTCTTCTTTTCATCTTCTCATGTCGTCGGTGTCAGGGAATCCACTGTCTGGGAAAGTGCAGATTGGCAGTTTGTCCACCACTTACAGTCTTCAGGAGTTGCCCAGGGCGCTGAAAAGTTAAATGACTTGCCCAGGGTCTCGCAGCCAGGCTGGCTCAATGGCTGGGCTTGGACCCAGGTCTTCATGACTCCAGAACAGACCCTCGCTCCTCTATGACTTGATGCTTCTTAGTGAAAGATTATTCCTTATTATGGTGAGGAGAACAGGGATAAATAAAGGGTGTCGTTATTTGATATCCTTGTCACATGGCATTGGCACCCTTCTGATGGGAGGTGAAATCAAAGAAGGACACAGCACATTGGGTGGTGTCCTTGTCCCCCTCCCTGGGGAACTTATGGGAAGAGATGGACAGGTCACTCAGGGTGGGCAGCCGCCTGTGGGGCAGGAGGAGCATCACTGGAAGGAATTCCTGAGTGAATAAGATCCATCTAAAAATCTGAGTAGAGTGAGCAGAAGCAAGGGAGAGTCAAAGGACAGTTTCTGTGCTTCATTAGTGTCCTTGAAATGTCAAGAGAAATAAAGGAAAACCTCAGCAAGTGGGGTGAACCAGCCTTTGGTGAAGTCATAATAGTAACTGGTGTTTACATAGCACTTTGAGGTTTCCAAAGGAATTTACAAATATTATCTCAGATGATCTTCACAATAGCCCTGGGAGGGAGGTGTGCTTTTATATTATCCCCATTTTACAGTTGAGGAAACTGAGGCAGGCTAAGTGGCTTGCCCAAGGTCACACAGCTCGTAAGTGCCTGAGGCCAGATTTGATCTCAGGCCTTCCTAAGTCCAAGGCTCTGACCACTCATTCCCTTTGCTATCCCAAGAGTGCTATAGGTTGGGTGGGGATGGATGGATTGTGATCTGTACCTTTGGGGGAAATACCCAGACCCACCAGAGTATTGAGGTGACAAGGCCCACCTTCTGGGCTGAAGGTCTTGTGGCTGTGGGAACATATGAGCCATAGGTTCTCATTCAGAACCAACTCAGAGCCTAATGACTGACTGGCATTTCCTCTTCATTTTTGTTTGACCAACAGCTAGTTTGAGCCAGGCTTCTTCATCCTCAGTGACAGAGTAGCCAGCAGGGAGCTGTGGCCACCAGGCTTCTCTCCCCCCCATGTCCCCTGCTCCAGGCTGGGCTGGATTGAACCCTGGAAAGATGACCTAAGCAGGAAGCATGGTGGTTTTCTCCCAGCTTTTTCTCCTTCTTTGGGGACAGATCAGGGGTCCACTCCACAGCTAAGTGGCCTTGATCACAGTGGCTGCTGCAGATGCCACGTTGAAGAGACACAGCCAGAAAAGGGAGGGCAAGGGGGAAGCAGGACTAGAAACAGTCGAGTCCTGAGGGTTGAAGGAGGAGAGGGCTAGGCTCAGGGGCCAAGTGGACCCTTTTCTCTTTTCCCCTTTGTGCTCTTTGGCTTATTTCTTGGCTCTGGGGCAAGTTTTTCCACATTCCCTATCTCTGAGACCAACCACTAAAGACATTCCACTGGGATGACAGAGAAATACTTTGTATCTACTTCTGGGTTACAGATTTGCTTCTAAATCTCTGCCCTCTGCTGACCCAGATGGTGACTAGCCTACGGTGCTGTCTCAGCCTGGAATCAGGAGACTCGAATGGAATCCACCCTGGGGAGGCAAAGAGAACTAGGGAGACTGGGAGGGACTTGAGGGAGTGCACAGGACTTTCTAGATTCTTCTCATGCATGCCCTGGAGCAGGGCTGAGTCTAACTATAGTCACTGGTACAGGATAATATGGAAAGAGCAGGATTTGAAGTCAGAGGACCTGGATTCAATCTCAGCCCTGCTACTTACCATTGTGACCTTGGGCAAGTCATTTCCCCTCATTGGAACTGCTTCCTCATTTGTAAAATGATGGAGTGGGACAAAATGAACCCTAAGAGGCCAGCTCTAAATATATCATTCTATGATTCCAGGAAAGAGAGTACTGTGGTCTGGGGGCTTGGAAGTCCCTTTTCTAGGGGTCTGGAGGCTCAGCTGGGAAAAGGAGTCCTACTTAGGTAACTGGGGAGGGCATTAGACTAGGCATGAGCCTAGACCAGAGGTAGGGATGAGCTTGGTGGTGTTTGGTGAGGGTGGTGTTAGCATGGGAGGTGAAGGAGAGGAGGAGGTGTCCAGGAGCTAGCCAAGGTTCTGAATCAGTGTGTGCCAGGGTGCTACGAATGGAAGATACAGGGCCTCCTGCCCTAGGTCCTCACATCTAACACACCTTTTCCTTGCAACTACTGGGAAGGCCATCAGTTAGACTTAGGGATCAGGGAAGGCGAAAGGCAAGAAAGCCCAAAGGGGCCCTGCCGCCCCGATGGGAATGGGGAGAACTCAGCCTGCTCTTTAAATAGTGCTTTATGTTTGGAATAAGATAAATAGAAAGCAGAAGTGATTCTTTTGAGACCCAGCCTCAGATGGAGACTGAGCCTGGGGATCTCTGCCTCTAATACAAGACCCCACCCAAACCAAACAACTTAGCATGGGTGAAGTGAATGGGGAGGAGAGATCTTAACAAACCTTGAGTTCAGAACCCCACCTTCCAGGGGGCCAAGAGAATGTCCCTGAGGAGAGCTAGTCCTTCTTTCCCATCAGTGCCCCACCCTTAAATATCCTAGGTGCAGAGAACTACACCCTTCCCAGACATCAGCAGGGTTCTCTGACCCCAGTCTGTTCTGGCCTTGATGGGGATCATGGGTGATAGAGAGGTACACAGTCCAGAGGCAAGGTCGTTTTCCCCATCCCCATCCCCACTCCCAGCTCACCATAGCAGGAGCTGTGTGTCTGTGTGTCTGTCTGACCTTCACTGTGGATCTCTGTGCCCCTGGAACAAGATTGGTCTTGCCTAGAGCCAGGGACTTAGTCAAATGAGTGCATGTACTTATCTCCATGTACACCCTTCACATCTGTTCGTTTTGCCCTCACCCATCCAGTCTCCCATGCTCCTATTTACCAAATGCCTAACTCAGTAAACTTAACTATAATTAAACAGAATTTCATTTTGTTTTTTCCTCCCTTCTAGTCTGTGAATGGGAGGTGGAGTTGGGCCTTATGATTCCGTAAGGAACACAATTTCTCCCCTCCCCCACCCCATCCTCTTAGATGGAGAAGGGATCCAGCTGCATTTCCCTTCAGTCTCTGGCCCATTAGCCCTTTCTGCCTGGAGAAGAGGCTGAGTGAGATTAGAGCTCTCAGCTTCAGACCTTGGGGTCATAAGTGGACCATGTCCTTCTTTCTGCTTAAGTCTGGGTTGAGTTAAAAACATTTCCACGGACCCCCATTCTTCCAGCTTTGAGGACACCACCCTAGTCCCTGGCTTGGAACTGCTGAGCAGTAGACAAAAGAGAGCAAATGTCCCCTGCCTCCCAGCATGCCATTCGTTCCAGGTCCTTGCCCCTTGGTATTCAGGGCCCCTGGGTCCATCTCCCATTGGCCCCACAGGTCTGAGCAGCGACAGTGGCCTCGGTGGCAGCACAGATGGGAGCTCGGACATCCTGGTCTTTGGCTCTGTGGTAGACAGTGTCATGGAAGAAGGTGTGTGCTGCTTAGGGCAGGCCATGGGCTAGACAGTGTAGGGCCTTCAAGCCTTCAACCAGGGATGGGGGGGAGGGAGCCTAGAGGGCCCCAAGGTCATCTGCCTGTGGTTTCAGGTGCTCAGATACGGGTGCTTAAAGCTGGGCATTGCACCCTGGTGCCTAGCATTTTGGGGAGAGGGAGGAGAAAGGAGAGTGGGTGGGAGACCAACTGGGATATGGAGAGATGAAGGGCATTTCAGGCTGCCACAAGATTTCCACCCTGCTGAAGGGAAGGTGGGAGGAAGGCCTGAATTCATGGTGCCCTCCTTTGGGAAATGTGTACATTCTAGAGATGTGCTCATTCAAGGACAAAGCCCAGCTTGCCCTACCACGGGTTGTGACTCTGCATCTGTTTAGCGATGTTTTAGGCACTGCGGACCCCTTTGCCTGGTTGGGCTGCCCCTGTCATTTTTCTGGGCTGGGACTCGATTGCTTTTCCTTCCCTTGTGTGAAGGAGCTCTCTGGTAGAGAGCCCTCACTCCCCACTCCTTTTCCCCTTCTCCCAGAGGGTGAAGAATCAGAGGACTCCAGTGCTGAGGGTGACCGTGAGACCTGGGACCTTGAGGACAGCCGAGAACTGCACCCAGGGCTGCTGGCCTACCGGGCGGCTCGAGCCAGAAACCTGCCCATCCTGGCCGAGGCCCTGGCCCATGGGGCTGAAGTGAACTGGGTCAACGAGGAGGACGAGAGCAAGACACCACTGATCCAGGCAGTGTTGGGGGTGAGTTTTGGGAACCAGAGGTGACTCCTACCTCAGAAATCAGGACATGGGCCTGAGCTGTGAACTCACCTCAGCAAGGGTATCTTACTGTCTGCCCTCTGGCCAGTCACCAAACCTTGATAGTGGAGTGAATAGAGGGCTGGCCTTGGAGTCAGGAAGATTTGGGTTTGAATCCAGCCTCAGAAATTCACTAGCAGTATGACTGCAAACAAGTCACTTAACCGCAACTTGCCTCAGTTTCTTCATCTGTAAAGTGGGGTTAATAAGAACACTTAACCTCACAGGGATATTTTGAGGGTTGAATAATGTATTGTATAGTGATTCTCAAAGTTTTTTTTTTATCTCATTATCCCTCTATATTCTTAAAAACGATTGAGGACTCTCCCAATGCTTATGTGGGTTCTATCTACTGATATTTACTATATTTGAAATCAAAACGTCTTCATATTATTATGAAAATAGTCTTGACCTCATGGACCCTCTGGAAAGGTTCCCCTGGATCACACTTTGAGCTGCTGATGTATAGAAAGTATTCTGGGAACCTTAATGGGTTATCTAAATCCCAGCTAAATTACGGATCGATCAACACGCATTTATTAAGCACCTGGTTTTTGCCTGGCTCTCCGTTTGGCCCTGGTGGTACATTCCCTGCTCTCAGGGGACGTGCCAGGCTTGTGTCCTGTTGGCCTGGGGTTGGGGGTGTGTGTGTGGAAAACAGATGTTATGCTTTGCTGGTGTCTCTCCCACACAGCCCACCCCTTCACTTTCCCCAGTTTGGGTTGTCTGTGGCCTCTCACCCAGACCACGTTAACCTCCTGACTGGCTTCCTCCATTTTCGTCTGATCCCCCTTGTGTACGTGGCCTGTTATCATCCATTGCTATGATTATTTGTCTGTCCTTCCCCCTGCCCTGGTGCTACACCACCCTTCGCATCCTTCTCCACCCCTCTGTGCACAGGAAGACGTAGAACTTCTCTACAGAGTGATCATCCCTCTCCTCTCTAGCCTTCCAGACTCCAGCTGTGCTGGGTTCATCCTCCCTTCTCCACTTCTGCACGAGTCGTTCCATCTTGTTTGTGCTTAGCCCAGTCCTGCCCATCCTTTGGGGTCCAGCTGTGATCCTTTTCAATCCAGGATGCCTTCCTTGACTAACCCATGGGGCACAGGGAGCTCTGGTTCTCCTGGGCTCTCAGAGCTCTGACTGCCTAGAACATGTAGCCAGGCTCTGGACTCTCCAGGACAGTGCCTGAGCACTCTGAACTGCTGTCTGCCTCAGGGCCTTGGGTGCCAGTCTCCTCAACCTGACTGGGGTCTCCTTGAGGACAGGAACCAGATCCTCTTCTTCTGCCTCCCCCTTCCCCTTCCCCATCCCCATGTAGCCTGAGGCTCATGGCAGCTTCAATTCGATGTGCACTGAAAGCCTTCCTGCATTCCTGCCTACACAAGGGATTGCTGTGTGTTATATTAGGTTGGGCTAGATTGTGGAGGGCCTTGAATCCAGGCTAAAGACATTATTGCCCTAAGGGTCAAAGCTAAACTATATCATATATACATATATGTGTATATATATAATATATCATATAGCTACATAGGAATAATATTTATTATAGCTAATATTCATATAGCCTTTCCTCTGTGCCAGGCACTGTGCTAAACACTTTTCAAGTATCTTGCTTGATCTTTATCACATTTCCGGGTGGTTTATCATCCCCATTTTACAGTTGAGGAAACTGAGGTAGACACCTGATAAGTGACTTGTCCAGGACCACACAGGTAGTAAGTGTCTGAGGCTGGATTTGAATCCATATCTTCCTGACTCCAGGAAGCTCGGTGCCACAATGGATAGAATTCTGGGCCTAGAATCAGGAAGACTCCTCTTTCTGAGTTCAAATCTGGCCTCAGACACTTACGAGCTGTATGACCCTGGGCAAGTCACTTCACCCTGTTTGCCTCAGTTTCCTCATCTGTAAAGTGAGCTGGAAAGGAAATGGTAAAGCATTCCAGTATCTCTGCCAAGAAAACCCCAAATGGGGTCACAACCGGACATGACTGAAAGGACTGAACAACCATAACTTCCTGACTCCAGGCCCAGTACTATCCACTGCAGCGCCCCCAAGCTGCCCCATCAGGTCAAGCACTAGACTTCTGATTTTATTCCCGTAGGGAATGCCCAGGGAAAAGCATCCCCCAGTCAACGTAGATTGTCATCTTTTCTGCCATTTCTAGTCTTAGGGAGTTCGGGTTGGGGTGCTGAGAGGTTAAGTTCCTTGCTCAGGATCCCAGTATACGTCAGAGTTGAGACTCGAACCTGGCTCTTTCTGACTCCAAGGCTGGCTCTCTACCTGTTGTGATACACCGCTTCTGATAGTTTAGTGCTCTTATCTGATGCCCACATACACTCAAAGACTTGCCAGATCTTTGTCCTCCAGGGGTCCCCTAGGTCTAGCCTGAAGAAGTCAGATATTGGAAAATGACATTATCTACCTGCTGGTGATGGGGGGAGAAGGAAAGGGAATAAACATTTATTATGCACCAGGCACTGTGCTAAGGGCTTTGCAAATATTATCTCATTTGATCCTCACAACAACTTGTCCAAGGTCACACAGTGTCTGAGGTTGGATTTGAACTCTGGTCTTCCTGACTCCTGGCCTGGTGTTCTATCCACTGAGCTACAAAGCTGCCTGACAGTAATTGGGGACCAATATGTGGGACTTCTGGATCCATCAGACTCTCCCATTGTCTTCCAGGGTTCCTTGATCATCTGTGAATTCCTTCTCCAAAATGGGGCTGATGTGAACCAAAGAGACAGCCGGGGGCGGGCACCCCTCCATCATGCCACCTACCTGGGTCACACAGGGTGAGCGCCGGGCACAGAAGGGCCAAGAAAGGGCTGTGTGCTGGATGGCTTTGGGGGACGGGCGGCAGCGAGGGATGGGAGGTGTGTGATCCCGTGCCCCCTGACCTTCCTCCCCCTTGTAGACAGGTCTGTCTGTTCCTAAAACGTGGGGCTGACCAGCATGCATTGGATGAAGACCAGCAGGACCCACTGGCCATCGCTGTCCAGGCTGCCAATGCTGATATTGTGACTCTGTGAGTGGGAGGGTCCTGGAAACGCTTGGGGCCCATCCTTGAGTCAGAGCTGGGGGAGGGATCCAGAACGTGGAGGTGGGGGAAGTGGAGAAGAGAACACGAAGCCCCAGTGTGTGTGTGTGTGTGTGTGTGTGTGTGTGTGTGTGTGTGTGTGTGCGTGTGTGTGGGCACACGTGTGTGTGCTTGGCAGCTGGGTGTGGTGCAGTGTGTAGTGCTCTGGGCCTGGAGTCAGGAAGACCTGAGTCCACATCTGGCCTTAGACACTTACTCGTTGTGTGACCCTGGGCATGTCACTTAACCTCTGTGCCTTAATCCGCTGGAGAAGGAAATGGCAAACCACTCCAGTATCTTTGTCAAGAAAACTCCATATGGGGTCACATAGAATCAGACATGACTACAACAACATGTCTTCGTGTGTATGCATATACGAGGGTGTGCGTGTGTGTCTGTGTGAACACACATGTAAGTATATGTGTTTGTGTGTGCGCGTGTGTTTGCGTGTGTGAGTATATGTATACATGTATATCTAAAGGTCTGTCTGTGTCTGTGTACACATGTGTGTGTGTGAGATGCCTACCAGGTTGGTCTATAGCACATTTCTCTGTCCCATCCCCTTTTCCCCCTCCTCCAGGCTTCGACTGGCTCGGATGAATGAGGAGATGAGGGAAGCTGAGGGACCCCTTGGGCAACCAGGTCAATACCCCGGCAGCAGCCCCACTGAACTCCAGTACCGGAAATGTATCCAGGAGTTCATTAGCCTTACTATTGATGAGTGTTAGTGCCCTGGTCCCCACCTACCCCCTTCTCTCTTTGTTTTGTCCCTGAAGGGATGTGGGGAGGGGGAGTCGGGGCCCTAGAAGCCAAGCCCAGAGCCTGTGTCTGTCCCTGCCCCATTCTCTGACAGATCAGCCAGGGACTGGGGATGGCCTTGGGGTCCAGCAGATCAAGGGAATCACCTCCCGGCCCATCTGCCATGGTGGGCAGGATGGGGAGAAAGTAGCTCTCTAACTGGGAGGCATCTGGAGCCTGGGGTGATTCCCCCACCTGGGTCTAGCCTGATGGAGCTGCCCAGATCCCACCTCCTTGGAGTCCCTGGTCCCCTACCCCCCACCTCGCATGCTCCATGACCAGGTCAGATCCCAGGCATCTGTCTCCTTCCTCAAACCCCTGTTCCGCTGCCCAGCCAGCCCCCTCAGCCTGGTCCTGTCCTCTCTCCATAGCCCTTCTCCGCCCCCTGACCTTCCTCCCCCTTATAGACAAGTCTGTCTTATCATCAGGGCTGGAGAGAGCTTTCTCCCTCCTGAGGGCTCCCACATGGGTCACCCTGGCCCAAACTCTCCTCACATCCTAGGAACCCCTCTCCCTATTTCAGCATCCCCCAGACATCCAGAGCTCCTCTTCCTAGTCTAAGACCCACTGGACTCTGCCCTAGACTGGGAGGAGGAGGGGGAGGGAAATTATCTAGAGGATCCAGACCCATGTACCTCAGTGAAGCATCCTTGGGCCCCAAGGCCAACAGATCCTTTTCTCTCCCCTCCACCCCCCATCCCCCCAAGGCTGATCTTCAAGGACACTGGTCTGGCAGGAGCCTGACTCAGAGCCTTGTGGCTTCAGGGCTCTTCCTCCCTTCGTCAGTCCTGGGCCAGGCTCAGGATGCCATCCCCTTGGCCCCTGAATGCTGGCGTTCTGGCTGGACGGCGTGGCTGGCCACGTCCAACCTGTCCCCCAGGATCCCCTTCTCTCTACTGGTGGGCAGTAGCGCTGTCCCTGACGCAGGGCCTGTCAGGGGAACAGAGACTGGACACTGCTGGCCCCCAGACCTTTAAAGGAGAAATACTGTATCGGTACCTTATTGAGAGTCATTGTATAAAGCAACTTTGTGCACTTTTTCTTACTTCCCACCACGTTTATGTTTCTGGTTTGGGCCCTGGATTTGTTCTACTGGGGGCTCGGCGTGGGGCTCAGTGGCCGGTTGGGTGCTCAGTGGGCGCTCAGAGGACCAGCTCAGTGCCCCCTGCCTCCCAACAACAACACGAGGGGAAGCATCCGTGAGGTTGCTGCCCCAGGTGCTGCTGCCAGACTTTTTTTTAAACTGGCCTTCCCTCCCTGCTACCATTACCCTCACCTCCGCCCCCCTAGTGCCATCTTGGTTTTTGACTGGAGATCTTTCTCCAAGTGTCCATCTCCCTGCCATGACTCCCTATTCCTCAAACAGAGCCTGTTGGGCATGGCCTTGGCAGATGGATGGACAAAAGAGTCATTCTCCCTGGCATGGGGTAGTGAGGTGGGGGGCGGGGTAAGATGAAAAGGGGTCAGAGGAACTTATAGGATTGCTTGTCCCAGGATGGGGCTGTCCAACCTTTTTATTATTGGCCTATAGCTATGTAGACAGTGCTTTCTGAATTCTCCCTCCTGGATCTTTCTTTGCTGAGTTTTGGGGTTTTGGGTTTTTTTTTTTTGAGTGGGAACAGGAAATGCCCTGAGCCACCAACTTTTAACTTTGGGTTTCCCTTTGTTTGTGACTGGAAGCCTCTCTCTCCTCTTCCCCCTCCCCCCAGGGCTCTGGCTCCAGTCCTGTCTGTTTCTTTAGTCAGGACACCTGAGGGGTGGGGGAACAGTCCTTGGCCACTGGGCTGCTTCCTGCTTCTCCTGTTCTGGGTTGGGGCATCACTGGAGCATGGAACGTGCCAATGGGCCTCTCTTTCCCCGCACATGGACAGCTAGTGCTCTCTGGGTTTGGGTTGGAGGGAGATGGATGAAAGGGAACATGGGCTGGCGAAGGGATGGGATTGGAGAGGCCTCCGTTTTGGGGAAGGTTAGAGACGGTAACACTGCTGAGAGCTGGGGTGGGGGGGCATGTTCACAGAGCCCCCTGCCTTCCTAGAAACAGAAAGGGGCATAAGATACAGATACAACTGACTTAGATGTGGGGTGGGGAGTGGGGGCAGCTGCAAGGCTCCCTTGGGCCAGGGAGTTCATAGCTTGGGGGAGGGGCTTTAAGCTTCTGGTCACTCAGCCCCTCCTCCCCTGCTGCCCTGGCCAGGCTGGGGAGGGGTTGGGAAGGGGGGGTGTCACTATGCAAACCGCCACCCAGGGAGAGGGATGCTCTGTAGGCAGCGCAGGGGCTGGGCCAGCCAGAGTGGGCTCCCCCAGCTGGCCAGCTCCCTGTCCCCCCTCTCACTGTAAATAAGTGCTAAACTGAATTAACCTATTTTCTTCTGCTTGCTTTCTGTGCACCCTCCCTCCCCTGAGGACGGAATGGGGCCTCTCCATGGCTCTGAGCTTTGTTTGAACCTTTTGAACCAGTTATCTGGGATTCTGCCTTTCTTTCCTCCTTCCATGGTCTCCTGAATCAAACCCTCTTAATAAAAATCTCACTCCACTCCCACCTGCTCCTGCTTGGGCTCACTTATTCACTGGGATCTCAGCCTCGGGGGCTCTGGACACATCTTTGGATGGGACATCTTGCCTCCCAGCTGTGCTGCTTGGTCTCTCTCTGCTCTGTCTCTGGCCAGGGTCTGGGAGGGGCAGGGTGATAGCTCAGTGTGGCTCCCCCTGCCCCTTCCCCCTTCCCTCCAGGGGTCCTGGGGCTTTGGGAGCAGCCCTGAAGTACCACCAGGTCCTGGACTCTCTACCTGACCTCAACTTTACCTGATGGCTGCAGACAGAACTCAAACCTGTCCCAACAGCAAACTTACTAACTCACTTTTCTGCTGGATTCTCTCTTCCTTGACTGCCATCCCTTCCTGGAGTTGCCCTCTCCTCTAATGACCATATGGGCCCCCAGCAATGGGAGCCAGGTGGGCTCAGGCTGTGAAGGTCCCAGAAGAGCCATAGGCTGACTGGGAGTCTAGCACCCTCCCTCTGCTGTGGGGATCTGAACCCAAGTCTGTCTGTGAGAGGGGCAGAGTAGTTCCCATTCCAGGAGGGCCAGGGGAAAGCCAGTGAGGCCCTGGAGGTGAGCGCTTGGGGCCCAGTGGGATGGGGTTGGGTCTGTTCTCAGGCCTTGATTATGACTCCTGGGTTGGGGAGGGGAGGAGGATGAGGGGCCTCTAGACTTAGCACCCAGGATGTGGGGTAGGGAGAGTGAGGGTCTGGGGATCCTGGACTTTTAAAGGCTGATCTTGGAGGTTTCCTCCACCCTGGATCCCTGAATAACATGGTGGGAGGTGAGCGAGGGCCAGGTCTGAATCTGTTCTCTTTTCTCCCCTCCCACACCGTCTCCTTGCAGGTGATACCACTTATCTGGACATCTTCCGGGAGTTCTCCCACATGGCATCCCACCACCCAGAGAGACTCAACCGGCAGAGCCTTCATGTCAGCCCCTCAGCCCAGCAGCCTCTCCCTGCTCCTCTCCAGGGGGCTGGGCAGGGCCTTCAGCCTGAGCTTGAACTGTCCCTGCCTGGTTTTAGGAATACAGGGAGCAGGGGTGCTCATCCTTCTAGGGGAGGGAAAGGGGAGACGGTTTCTCTATAGCGTGCCTGTCTCCAGGATTTGTCCACTAGCCTGAAGGCAGAGGAAAGGGGGAGAGAATTGGGGGCTCAGCTGGACTGAGTCCATCCGAGATCTTTGCCCCTCTGCTTGCTTATGGGTCCCATAGGGAGGCGAGTGGGACCCCCAAAGGGCAGCAGATAGGTTTGATCTTATTTTTTAGTGCTGGATTAGACCCCTTCACCCTACTTACCGAACATCAGAAGTGGGGCTTTCTCTCCTCTGGACCTATGTCTCTTCCCAGCCTCACAGGCCCTAAGGCCTCGGCTCCCCTAGTCTTCTGCTACTGGGATAAAACTACTTTTCCCATGAGTTAGGAGATTGCTGTCCTCAGCCCCTGCTCAGGAGCATTTTGACGGAGCTCAGTCTCGTGTCCTATACATTGCTCAATTCTCTTTGCCCTAGTGGGTAGTTCAGGGGAGCCAGGGAACTCATATGTTATCCATTCCCTTTTCAAGCCTGAGTGGCTGGTCCACTCCCGTATAACCAGGGCAGAGACCCCAGTACCCAACCAACTAGTTTGCGCCCTTGCCCTAATGGACAAGGCTTGGGGAGGAGGAGTCAGTGCCCCATCCCTAATAAAGCCAAAAACAGAGAAGTAGAAGCCTGTGATCATGTGTTTGGGGCTCAATCCTGACCTAGAGGCTAGAGGCCTAGCTACAGGATATGGGCTCACCCTGGGGCCTTCAGCACCAACTATTGTGTGACCCTTCCCCTAACTCAGGTTTCACACTCAGTCCTAAGGAGTCTGGGTCCTCCTGCCCTATTAACACCCCCAGGCAGCTGGTCCCTGGGCAGCAGTCTGCCTTCCCATACCCCTTCCCTCCCTGTCCCAAATCGCTGAGTGCAGGGAAAATGCCAACTTTGTTTTAATGCCTGGTCAAGGCAGAGGGATGAGAAATCCACTACAAAGGGGGCTTGGTCTCTGCACTGGTGTTTTCCTGATGCTTCCTTAGCAGGGGCTACTGGGAAGGGAGGGCAGCCCTGGGCTCAGCAGAAGGGCCGGAGGCCATAGCAGGGGGCTTCTGGGAAGTTCTGGAGCTGAGGGTTGTACATGGGCAGGTATTTCCGGAAGCATTTGGCCACCTTGTTATCACACTCACACGCCATTTTCTCACAGCGGTCCCGAGTCTTCACTGTGGGGTTGGGGGTTAGGGGAGAGAGGAGGGAAGAAATCGAAGGGTCACCTGGGGACGTTTTCCCTTGTGCCCTTTGTTCATGGTCACATGACCACTCCCCTCCCCAGCATACATTCTGCCCTCCTCCCCCATCCTCTATGGAGAAGATGACTGAACAGAGGGAAGGAGCTGGTATAGCATAGACCTGAGAAAGTGGGCCATTGAGAATCTCACTCTAAGCCACTCCCCCCAGTTCCTAGACTACATCTCCACCTCCTCCTCTTCCTATCACCCCTCCCTGGGGTTAAACTCTAGAACTCACCACACTTCACCTTGGTCCCCAGGTTAAGGTATCTGTAGGTGTGAGAGCTAGGGGTGCAGCCAAACACCTCTGCTTTATTGTAACAGCAGTCATGACTGTGACAACACCTGCCGTGGGGGAAGAGAAAATGATCTTGGGGTCTCAGTGGATTGCACATTCAATATGAGTCCACAGTGGGATTATGGGAGCCAAAATAAACTAATGAAACCTTAGACTGCATTGAGAACCAATGTGGCCAGGAGTGTTATGTTCAGTCCCAGGGTCCAAATTATTGGAAGGCCATTGAGAAGCTGGAAGACCAGAAAGCTAAGGGGTCTTGACTCCATGACATTTGGAGAACACTTAAAAGAAGTGGGAATGTTTAGCCTGGAGAAGAACCAAGGGACCTGGATACTATCTCCAAGTGTTTGGGGGGGGGGGCAGTTAAGTGGAAAAGGAACCAGACTAAACTTGACCCCTGAAGGCAGACCCAGGAGTGGCAGGTGGAAGGTATAAAAATGTTGATGAAAATTTCCTCATTAGTAGTAAAGCTGCCCCAAAGTGGAAGAGCCCGCTAGGGAGGCAGGGGGCCCCCTCTCCGGAGGTCTTCAATAGAGGCTGACTAACCACTTGTTCGAGACAGAATAGAAGACTTGTCCCTCGGGGCTGGGGGAGCAGACTGCTACACTCTTCCAATTTGGAGATTCTGGGGGTCTGTGAAGGAGCCCCTCCTCCCTCAGCATCTCGCTTCTCCCTCAAGGTCCCCAAAGCCAGATGACACTCCACCCATTGACTCATTCTGCTCCTGGCCCCACAGGCAGGTAGGACCAAAGCATCCTGGCATTTCCCACTTCTGCCCCAGGTTTCCCAAAGTTCACACAACAAGAAAACCTTCAAATCAATGTTCAAAGATTAATTGTGTGTGGGGAGGCAGCCCAGGGCAAGCCAGGACCTGCCACAGCAGGAGGGAGAGATGGCAGAGGGGAGAGGCATGGGAAGAAGCAGCTCGTGGCTTCTGATAGCTTCTTCTCTGTGCCGTTATTCTTGCATTTTGGGTACCAGCTCATGCTGGTCACACAGTGCAATCTTCACCTCCAGGTTTCAGCACTTAGACAGCACTGATTACATCCCCCCCCAGTTCCAGCTCTGGAGGGAAGGCAGACACCAATGGGAGTAACAGACCCATATGTGCTTATTGGGGTGTCCGAGTGGCTTAGAACTCTCCTCCCCAGTAGGTGACCAAAGGATGTTGGGAGAACCGGGCCAAATCTCTCACTCTCCTAGGCTCTGGCCCTCTCTTGCCTTTTTCTTGTCTCTGTGGCCATCCTAATCTCATCCCTTCCCACCCTCTCCCATCCCATTCCACCCTATTTGTATCTCTTGGTTCTAGGGACTGGTTATTCTGACCCTTCCCCTCCTAGTCTTATTCGAGAAAGTACTTTCCCCTACCCCCTGTTTCTGGCTTTCTGGCCCCAGGGGCTCTAGCTGAGCAGGAATGGGAAGGGTGTTAGTAGGGAGAGGGAAGAAGGGAAATAAAGGATAAAAGGGAGATCCTGACGATTTCTTGGGAAATTTCACGCCTTTCATTTCTCCCCTAGTCTCTTCCTGTTTTAGCGGCCCAGGGGGCTGTGACAGGAAGGGATATTCTTCCCTGCTGCTGGCCTTCATCTTGCCTGCTACAGTCCAGGTCCAGTCTCCTGCCTGAAGGCCAAGTCCTTGGTTTCCAGATTGGGGTCTTTCCCTGGTTTTTGGCAGCCCCAGTTCCACCCCTGCCCCTGCTAACTCCTTACTTGTCGATCTTGTCCATGGGGGCTCCCTGGGTGCCAGGGCCACAATGACAGCCGTAGTTGCTGAAGTTGGCCAGCCCATGTGTGAAAGTGTGCAATCTGATCAGTTCATCCAGCTGGGCCTCCGTGCAGCTCCCCTGGGACAGGGCTGGGACAGGGAAGGGGGAGGGGGACAGAGCCTGAGTAGGGGGGCCTCTGACCCATGACCCTGAGGGGAAACCCCCAAGCTGGGAATTCAGGCCTCAACCCTCATCTCGGAGGGAGATGGTGACTTAGGTCTTCTCCCAGCTGTGCGTCCCTTTGAGACTTGGCCTCCCCATCTGTACAATGAGGAAGGCCTCCTGTTCCCCCCCATACCTGGCTTCCTCCCTACATAGGGAGAGTGGGAAGCATTTTAGATTGCAGAGAAGAGCTGAGATGTCCCACTCTTGCCCATCCCAACATGAGTCATTACCACATATTCCAACCTCCCCAGGCCACCCCTTCATCAGTGGGACTGCGGTTGAGGGACATAAGCTCATTTTTATTATTGGACTCTTCAAAGTGGGGTCCAGAGAAGGAGCTGTAATTAGGGTGGAGAGAGCAGGGCTGTTTCCCAGGGCACCCAAACTTGGATACCCACACTACCATCCTCCTTCCACCTCTCCAACCCTCCTCCAGAATCAGTCAGCAATGTAGAAATGACCACTTGGTGTCCTAGAACACGCTGCCTCCCCTTTGTGCATGCACCCTGCTGAATGCCTTTCTCCACTCTCTGGGCTTGGGCACAAACAATCCTGATTGTGGTTCTGCCTAGAAAGGTAACCAATTGACTAATCCTCCAAATGATTTTGGACCTTAAAAGAACTTATTCCTGGATCATTCCCCTCGAAATTAATCTCAGCTTCCATAGAGATGATGCCTGAGGTGGGGGAAAGGGGGGGTTTTTCTGATGGAGAATCCATGTTATCCCCAGCCCACCTCTTGGCAAGGTAACTAGAGGATACTCACCCAAGGCCAGGGCCAGCAGGCGGAGCAAAGTGGGAGCCATGGTTAAGTGGGGCCTCTCCGTTGCTCTGGGACTGGGTGCGCTGGGAGTGGTGGTTGGGGAGAAGATGTCCCTAGCTTGGTAGATAAGCCTTTGAGCTCTTTAGCTGAGGCAGGGGGGCCCTACTTTTATGTACTGCCCCATGAACCTCCTCCTGTTTGCCGCTAATAACCAGTCCTGGGGAGGCCTGTGATTAGGGAGGAAAGGAAGACTCACTCCCCTTAGAAGATGTACTTCCCCCCTACAGCCTAGAGAGTGGGTGGGGGTGACAGGGAGTTCATGGAGTCTGTAGGACATTGGCCTGAGGTGGGGAGGGTGGCAATCTGTCCCTGTGGACCTTCCCCAGAGTCCTGGCTGCTTTGCCCCCCACTCCACTCAAGAGAAGGCCAGCATGGCAAGGGTCCTTCCTCTTACCCAGACATCACCCCCAGAACAGAAAAATGTGGATGAATGAGGATAAGGGGGGCTGGGGACAGGACCAAGCTATCTCAAGGCTCCAGCCGGCTGGTGCCATTAACTGCGGGTTGCTGCCACCCACTGCCCTTCCTGAGTGCCCTCCATGATGGGTGAGCTCATTCTTGGAGCTTGCTCTCCACCCCCATCCCAGGGGGCTGACGTTTGGAAGCCGGAGTGTCCAGTGATCCTAGGGAAGAGGGGAAGGGACTGGGGGCCCCCACATCCCCTAGAGCCCCTACTCTAATTCCAAGCTCAATTCCAATTCGAAATCACAGTACATCAGGACTGGAAGGGAACTCGGAGGGGCTCTATGCCCAGGAATTCCCTGACAAAAAGGATGACAAACCTGCTGCCTCAGAGACCTCCCGAGGGGGAGAGGCCACCCTTCACCAGGCAGTCTGCCCCACTTTGGGAAGGCTTTCATTATTAGGAAGTATTTCCTGATGTCAGCCTAGAGGCTGGTGACACAGAAACCCACAATCCTCCAGAGAAATGGGTGTGCAGAGGACCCCCCTCCCAGAGAAATACAGACACTTGCACTCAGAGAGTCAGAGCCACAACGTCCAATGCAAATCCCTCCTTCTATCCTACAGGACGTCCACCTGCTGTTCCTGGTTCTGCCCTCTGGGGCTAAGCAGAACAAAGCTGATACCCTTCCACGAGACGCTGTTGTTGAGTCATTTTCAGTCGTTTCTGACTCTGTGACCCCATTTGGGGTTTTCTTGGCAGAGATTCTAGAATGATTTGCCATTTCCTTCTCCAACTCATTTTTACAAATGAAGAAACTGAGGTAAATAGGGTTAAGTGACTTGCCCAGGGTCACACAGCTAGTAAGTGTCTGAGTCTGGATTAGAACTCAGGAGGATGTCTTCTGACTCCCTTTTTGTGCACTATGGCGCCTCCTAGGTGCCCCTTCCATAAGACAACCCTTCCCATGCCCCTCCTAAGTCTTCTCCAAGTAAATATTCCCAGCTCTTCCATCCACTCCTCGAGTGACACAGGTTCTGAGCCCTTCACCAGTGTGATTATGCTCCTCTGGACACTTCTCAGTCTGTCAATGCCCTTGAATGTGGCGGCCAGAATGAAGCCCCATTGGCCAGGTGAGATCTTTCCAGGCAGAGAGAGAGCACAGCAGATGACCGCCTGCCCGTCTAGTGCTGGCCTCTGCGGCTCCCCTACAGCAGGCCGTGACCGCACTCTGGAAGGGGCAGCTTGGAACAGTAGGTGGAGTGTTGAGCCTCAGTGACCTGGGCCAGGAGCACCCTTAGTCCTCAGGGGGTCTCAGTTTCATTTTCTTTTAAGTGGTTGGAGTAGATGACCTCAGAGGCGTCTCTTATTCAACTCCCGCCAGAAAGAGGGGACCTGGACTTGAGTCCCATCCCTGGCACCGTGGACCTGATGGCCAATCAGCCAATCAATAAACATATGCGAAGAATCTAGGACTTGCCAGGCAGCGGGAATAATCAGCTAGCTTTGTGTGTGTGTGTGTGAGAGTGTGAGTGTGTGTGAGTATGTGTGTGTGTGAGTGTGAATGTGTGTGTGAATCTGTGAGTGTATGTGTGTGTGAGAATGAGTGTGAGTGTGTGTGAGAGTGAGTGTGTGTCTGTGTGAGTGTGTATGTGAGTGAGTGTGTGAGAGTGTGTGTGTGAGTGTGAATGTGTGTGTGAGTGTGAGTGTGTGTTAGTGTAAGTGTGTGAGTGAGTGTATGAGAGTATGAATGTGTGTGTGAGTGAGTGTGTGAGTGTGTGAGAATGTGTGTGAGTGTGAGTGTGGTGAGAGTGTGTGTGAGAGTGTGTGTGAGTGTGTGAGAGAGTGTGAGTGAGTGTGAGACTGTATGAGAGTGTATGTGTGTGAGTGAGTGTGTGTGAGTGTGGATGCATGTGTGAGAGTGTGAGTGTGTGTTAGTGTAAGTGTGTGTGAGTGTGTGAGTATGAATGTGTGTGAGTGTGTGTGAGAGTATATTGTGTGTGTGAGAATGTGTGTGTGTGAGAGTGTGAGTATGTGTGAGAGTGAGTGTGTGTGAGTGTGAGTGTGTGAGTGTATGTGTGAGTATTGAGTGTGTGAGTGTGAGTGTGTGTGAGCATGTGTGAGTATGTATGTGTGAGTGTGTGTGTGTCCAGTCATATCCAACACTTGGTGATCCCATTTGGGGTTTTCTTGGCGGAGACACTGGAGGGGTTTGCCACTTCCTTCTCCAACTCATTTTACAGATGGGGAAACTGAGGCAAACAGAGTGAAGTGACTTGCCCAGGGTCACACAGCTGCTAAGTGTCTGAGGCCAGATTTGAACTCACAAAGCCGAGTCTTCCTGATTCCAGGCCCAGTGCTCTCTGCACTCTGGTACCACTTAGCTGCGGAGGCATTTATCAAGTACCTACTATTTGTCAGGTGGTGGGAATGGTCAATTATCATTTATTAAGTGCCTACTGTGTGCCAGACAAGTCCAGAAGATAGAAAGATAGAAACCCAGAACTATTTAAACCATTAAAGCTGCATTAAGACTTTTGGAAGACCCTGTATATACAAAAAAAAATGAAGGCTCTGCCCCTGAGCTGCGCCCATTCACCTGGAGCCGCTGACAGCAGGCATGATCCGTTGTCTGAGCCTCATTTTTCACATTTGTGGAATGAAGGGGGGTTGGACTAGATGACCTTTACTGGTAGAGAGACTTTGACCCTTAGCCCTGGGCTGGGGGAGCAGGACGGGCTCATAGGTGGGAAGGAGTCTCCTACCAGGTGCCCTCTGTTCTCCCCTCCCTCTCCCTAGTTAAAGGTGCCTGGTTCGGCCAGGAATCAAATGGGAGAGGGCCCTGTCTCAGTCCTGGGGACCTTCAGCTCTCAGAATGACCCACAGGGCCCTGGCACGTGGCAAGAGAGGCTCCGTTAGGACCAGGGGCCCTGGATACACACAGAAGACGCCAAGCTGGATGGTTACATTTTATTAAACAAAAATTTTAAAAATAAAATAAGGACAAAAATCAACCGCTTTGTAGGCAAAGGAACCTTGTACTTCCTCCTAATGCTGAGGAGGTTAAAGCTTTCACACCAGCGTTAGGCAGCCTCGGCCAGATAAATAAAGACAGACAGAGACATCTCCAGACAAATGTACACGCAGATATTTCTCCCCCTCTCCCCATGCAAAAGCATTCATTCATAGACACCCACAGCCCTCCAGATAAATACACACACACCTAGACTCACAGAGACACATCCATGAGGGCAGACACACACAGGGAGGGCTGGGCAATACTGACTGAGAGATCTAGGACCTTCTAAAGGGCACCCTTGTGGTCCCTGGGCCTGGGCCATCCTACATCTTCAGGCCCGACTGCAGCCAGGGCACTCGGAATCGCCCATGGACCATGATGCCCACAGAATGTGCCTGAAGAGGGCCCGCTCCTGAAATGGAGCTTCCCGGGGTGGTCTCCGTCTTCCATGGGGGCTGAGATAGGTCCTGCTGGATGGCCAGCACCCTCACTCCCTCTCCAGGCCCCTCTGAGGCCTCCATGCTCATGGTCCTGGCCCCAAGGAAGTGGCGGTAGCCCAGGACAAGGGCCAGGGCCACTGCATCCAGTAGGAGCTCCAGTAGCTCCACGACAGAGAGCACAGAGGACCCAAACCACAGGCTCCATAGACTGCCCATGCTTGACAGGAGCTGGGTGACCTGCCGAGGGAAGTGAGCAAGAGTGGGGAGTGTGAGCGGCATAGCTGGGCCAGGCACTGTCCCCCCAGCCGAGGTCCGAGCATCTGGACCCAGCCCAAAGCCTGGCCCCCTCCCAATGTTCTTCTGCTCAGCCCTTCTTCCCTGGTACCCAGCCCCTCTCCCTTCAGATCCACTCCCACATACCGGTCCCTGCCCTCTTTGCTCACTTCCCTCTAGTTCCCCAGCTCCTCAGGGCCCAGTCCCAGGGACCACAGAATCCAGTGTCTTTCCTTGGGCCCAACCCCTCTGTTCTCACTTCCAGCAGGATCCTAGCCCCTTTCCCTCAGGGCCCTCAGGGTCTACCCCTCGGGGCCCTCTGCCCAGCTCCCCTTGACCTAGCCCAGCTCCAGACCCGACACTCACTGAATACACTGGAGTTTCATCCACGGATCGATAATTGAGCTGCTGGTAAAATATGTGCACCTTGGCAATGCTGTTCCTGCCCAGAAGAAAGCCCCCGAGGGATGAGCAGAGGGCCATCTCTTCTCTGCCTTCTGTGCCCAGGCCCCTGGGGCGCTAAGAGGAGCCCCCTGGGCTTAGGACAGAAGGAGCCACTTCCACCTGCAGTGCAGGCAGATGGGCAGAGATGGGTGGTATTTTATAAAGGAGCCCTGTTTCACCCCAGACCTACCTCTTTTTCTTGGAATTGTCCTTGCCCAGCGTGGACAGGATCCAGTCCTGCACAGAAAAGACTTGGTTACAGCATCTGTGCTCAGACCCTTCCACGAGGGGGAAGGGGAAGGGGACCAGAAACTGAGGGTTGATGGGGTGATGAGGTGAGGAGTCTCTGCCATTCCCTGGCTGTGTGATCCTGGGCCAGTCCCTTCACCCCTCTGGCCCTTGTTTTCTTCATCTGTGTAATGGGCAGAAAGTCAAGACTTGGGATCCTAAATATGTGCTCTTTCTTCTATATAACTCACATGAGCATGTGTTTCTGTGGATGTGTTGGGTGTGGGGAGACAAGCATTTATTAAGCTCCTACTGGATGCATCCACTGTGCTAAGAACTTACAAATATTGGTTTATTTGATCCTCACAACAGTCCTGGGAAGGAGGTGTAGTGTTATCCCACATTTACGATTGAGGAAACTGAGGCAGAATGGAAGTGACTTTGCCAGGGTCACACAGCTAGGCAACGTCTGAGGATGGATATGAATTTGGAACTCCTTGACTCCAGGCCCAGCACTCTATCCTCTGGACCCCCTGACTGCCTAGGCATGCCTTTGTGTGCTGGATGAACACACACACACAGACATGGATGTACACATGTGCACATGGGTGTGCATATGGGCATGGTTAATACTCAAGATAAAGTCTAGGGGGAGTAAAGAACCTTGAAGGCATGATGTGGGGGTGTTGGAAGAGGCCTCTCTGGCTGGGATTTTTTCTTGGAGGACACTGAGTTTTCCTGAGTGTCAGGGATCTCTGACCCTCTACCCCCCATCCTCCCCCCCCTCCAGCTTTGGGGCCTCTTACCTCTGCCTTTGATGAGGGCCATTTCGCGACCCCTGCTGAGAGGTGGTACAAGGATTCCCTGGGGAGATACCCGTAGGCCCCACCTCGGTTAGAGCAGCAGCGGCTACTGCCTCCTCCCCCACCTGACCCCCACCTGCAGTATCCCCCCAGCACCTGCAGGTGCTGCCATTCCCTTACCAGCAGGGCTTGGGGCAGCGTCTGAAGCACGGGAACCTGTGGGACTCCAGGTTTTGGTACAGTTTGTAGAAGCAGTGACCTAGAAGGGGAGGGCAGGAAAGTCCAATGGTTAGCAATAGGCACCATGTGCTGGGTTAGCACCCAGGATCTTGGGTCATCTCTGCTCTGGGGTGGAGCAATTGGGCAGGGGATGCTAGGTGGGTAAAGGGGTAGCAAAAAATCTGTGAGAGTTGAATGTGAACTGGGATCATTCTCCTCTGAGGGGATATGTGCAATGGGGCAGGGATGGTCCAGCCCGAGTGGAGACCCTGAGCCCCAACACCAGGCAGCCAAGTCCTCCATGAAAGGGAGAGGAAGACACCACATCAGAAGAGAAGTCAGTGGGAGCAGGGGGAAACTGAGGCATGGTGTAGGAAGAGCATTTGGGAAGAGGGTGCTGCCAGTCTCTCCACCCACTCATAACCTCTCTGCTCCCCTCCTTTGCCAGGTTGGCTTCCCAGGCCTTCTTCTCACCCCAGGCTGGATGCTGGTTGTAGTTGCAATACTGGGCTCCCCCTGGGAGTGGGTAGAAGTAATAACCGCAGCCACAGGTCTGGATCATTAGCTCCTGGAAGCAGGAGTGTAGACAAGCCTGGGGGAGAGGGGGAGAGGGGCTGGTTAGCCTGGGGGCACTGTGGAGCTGGGCCCCTCCCTCCCCTGCCCCTGTAGCTTTCCTCTGGCTGGAGTGGGAGGATGGCCGAGCTCCTTCTTTGCCCCAGGCCCCAGCCTGCAGGGTGGGCCCCTCAGACCCTCGGGCCTAGGGGCTCCTCCTGAGAGGTGCCTGCCCCTGAGAAGACCACCCAGCTGGCAGGGAGTGCCTGGGGTCTTTCTGGGCAGGGGCAGGGGTGTCCCTGGGGTTCTGCTGGGCACATCAACCATCTTCAGGTCCTGGAAGGGCTCCCCTTTGGATGAGTGCTTAGTGTTATCCTGCTTGACCCCCCAGGGTAGTCCAAGGAGCAATGGCAGATTTTGACTGGGTGTCCTTGAAGAATGAATGACTCTTAGTGGGGTCCCAGAGTGCACTAAGACCTTGGCAAGAAGCAGGGGAGGGAGAGAACCCTCCTTTGCTGGAGTCTTCAAGCCAGGGCTGGATGCTCAGACAGGGGTGATGGTGGAAAGGGTTTCTTTTGGAGGTGCTGTTACTGCAGATGGCTAAGGACCTGCTGGGATGGAGAAAGGAGCTGGGGAATGCGGAGCGGGAGGGGAAAGGCCCATACCTGTGTGGAATAGGCACTCTTATAGAGAAGCTGGACGTCCACATCCCCACCATCCTTCGTGCAGTGGCCATATCGCCCCCCTAGCCGGTGTACCTCGTCCTGGGGAGGCACAAAAGGCAGCCCCCCTCAGTCCTCTGGCCCTGGCTTCCCCATGTGCAGGGGGCCCCAGCTGTCTTCAGGTCAGTCAGTAACTGGTCACTGGGGTTGCAGGGTGGGCATAGTGCTTTTATGGCTGATCGGGAGTGTGGTGCCTTATTAAGAGGATGGGAGGGGGTATTGGTAGGTGACATCAGAGAAGCCTCAGGAGGGCGGAAGGGAGCAGGGGCTGCTTTTAGGGCTGGGGACAATTGTTTAGATCACATAGAGATGATGAGGCCAGTTCTATTGGGGGGGGGCACATCCCATCCAAGGCTTAGCCCCCCCCCTGCTTCTCATGGCAGCCTCTAAGCCCTGAGGGACCTCAGAGGCCACCCAATGCAATCTTTTCATTTTATAGATGAGAAAATTGAGCCCAGATAATAAGTGACTTGCCCAGTCACACAACTGGTCAATAGGAAAGCTGGGTATCCTGCCTTTAAATCCAACGTCCTCTGCATTCTGCCACGGTCAACCATCTTGTCCTGAACCTCCCCCTCCTTGTCTCCCAGGCCCTGTCTCAGCCCTTCCCCTGCTCCCTGGCTCACCTCCCTCACACCGAGCGTGGTCTCAGTGCCTGGACGAATGCTGAAGCCCTGGTAGTCTAGGAAAGGCGTCTGGTTCTGGGCATGAATCATGACCTTGACCCCAGCCTCAGTGGACAGCAAGGGGAGGTGGTCATTCTGCTCAGCCTTGAGAATGAGGCTGATTCCTGGCAACAAGGAAAGGAAGATAAGGAAGGTTGTTAGGCCAGACAGCCACAGGGTACCAGGCCAGACGCTGGGGCCCAAGCAGGGAGCCAGAACCCAGCACTCAAGGCCTTCTACCATCTGCCGCCAATCAACCTGAGAAGCTTTCCTCACACCACGCCTCCCTCCCTGCCCCTTGCCATACTTCATGGTCCAGGCCAAAGGGGTCAGACGAATTGTCAGCAGCCTGTATGCATCTGACCCAAACCCTCAACCAGATTCAGATGAAAATGAGAAATACTTAACAGAATAAAACAGGCAACATCCCATTTTAAAACCAAGTCTCCATGTGGCCCTTCCTTATAGAAGGCTCAATGGCCTGGTTCTGTCTGAGGTGGACACCACTGGCGGGGCCAAAGTAAATTCCATATTTCTAGGGTCCCCTCCGTCTGCCCCTCTCCTCTGCCTTCCCATGCACCGGGGGCCTTTGCTAGCACTGTCCCCCATGCTTGGGGCATATTTCCCACCATCTCAATTCCCCTCTGATGAAGACCTTCCTTTTCATCAAGGCCTGGCTCAGTAGTCACCTTCTCCATAGAACCCGCCCTGATCCAAGGAGGGCTCACTGACATTTCTACAGCCCTCTGTGTGGGGATGCCACACAGGATGCCCTCTTCCTTAGGCGCACATTCATTGAATGTAAGTGAATTAGAGAGTGCCTGAGCAGGCATCATCGCCCTCAGCAGGACCATGCAGTCAGGCAAGTTTGTCCAGGGGTCCCAGACCTCCCCTGCTGTGCACCCTCCTTTGGTGGGGTCTCCTGCCTACCTGGCCCTTGTCCTTGGCATGCGGCGACCTCTCTGCAGGACCTAAGGCAAACCCCCTCTCTCCTCTGGATCGCTGTGCCTTCATCTAAAAAATGATTCTAATGCATAGCCTCCATTAGAGGAATTGGAATTTAACAAGGATCAAAGTCTTGTTCCCTAATTCTAGCTTCAGGAAATAGTTTCTTACTGAATTCTTGTCATTATTTCTTATCATTATTTCAAGGTTGGGAGGGAAGCGTACACCTCGGGTCCTTAATTTGTCATTTTATTCCTTAGGATAACAGATTTAGGGGTAAAGAGACCTAGGACATCCTCTGACCCTACCTTATCATGTGGAAACTGACTCCCAAAGAGCTGGGAGCTCTGGGCTTTGACTCCAGGACTCTGATTCATCTCTCTGCACTCCTTTCCTATGGGTTAAGGTCAACTGTGCATGGCGGGGAGCTAGCAAGCCCTGCGGGATTCCTTAGTATGCCCTCCAAGTCCCCTCCCCAACACAGGACCCTGCTGCACCTACCATGAGTGAGCCCAGACCGGCTGGCTTTCCAGAAGTCACTCATTTCTTGATTGTTGAATGTGTAACAGCTCCCGTAGATGGGGTGATGGAAGACCGTATAGTTCCTGTGAAAGCCAAAAAAGTCAGTGGGAGGACACCAAAGGAGCTGGTCTGGGCCCGTGGGACTAGTTGACCTTTCTCTGCCCTTTGCTCACAATCACTGGGCATACCTTTTGCCCAGCCACAAGTCCTTGGTTCATTTGATTCCTGGGGTTTAGGACTAGAAGGGACCTTAGCAATTGTTTAACCATAATATCAGGGCAGCTAGGGGGTTCAGTGGGTAGAATGCCAGGCCTGGAGGCAGGAAGACTCCAGAGTTCAAATCTGGCCTCTTATTAGATACTCATTAGCTGTGTGACCCTGGGCAAGTCAATTCATCCTATCTGCCCCAGTTTCCTTATCTGTAAAAGGAGCTGGAGAAGGAAATGGCAAACCGCTCTAATATCTTGGCCAAAAAAAACCCCAAAACCCAAATAAGGTCATGAAGAGTCCGTTGCATGACGGAAACAAGTGAGCAGCCACCACACCCAGTATCACCTGGTGGCCTAGACTTAGGGATGGAAGGGGCTTCAGAGATCAAACTTTGCAGAAAAAACCAAAAACAGAATACTGAGGCCACTCATGGAAGTGACTCGTCCAAGGTCACATCACACAGGAAAGCTGGGATACAGGCCTTTAGCTTCCTGATTCTAAATTTAGTGTCCTTGCCCCCTCCACACACACACCCCTGAGGAACAGCCCAGGGTCAGATTATCCAGGCTTTGCAGCCCCAGGCTCTGACCCTACCTCCCCATGTCCCTGCTCAGCAGTTCTCAGGTCTTAATCTGGGTGGCTGTGGCCTGGGCTGAGGGTGGATGCCAGCCAGGAGGGGCTGGTTCGCAGTCCTCCTTCCTCACTGTCTTATCTGCCTGCTCCCCCCTCCTGGCCTCTCACTCTTCCCTGGCTGCCCTTTGTACGACTCCTGGCATACCACCCACCCCCAGCCCCTCACTGCTCCTCATATGTTACCCCTGATCTGTTCATCATTTTTCTCTGGCTTCTTACTTTCTAGCCCTGCTCCTGCCAAACACACTGTACTCAGCACTTTGCTAGTCCCCCACTCTTCATCCTGTGCCCTCCCCTCCCAGCTGCCCCTCCTCCTACCAGTCCTGAGAGCCTCCCCCTCCCTCTCAGTGTCCCCTCTTCCCCAAGTTCCCAGGTGTCCCACTCCCCTGAAGCCCCCTTATCCACTCCTGACAGACTCCCTGGAACCCCTCCCCCAGCCCTTTACTCTACCCTTTCTCGGATCCTTCCCCCCACCTCCTGACGGCCTTTCCCCTCATCACTTCTGATAGCACCTTCTCCCAGTTCTCGTTGTCCTGCACCCCATTGACTGGTCCTCACTGTGGGCTCTGTCATTGCTGTTGAGAAGCTCTCCCCACCTCCCCCATGCCCTCATCGTCCTTGCCCCCAGATAGCCTCCCTGACACTCACTGCTCATGGCAGGCCTTTCCATTGTAGCAGCAGCTGAAGATGAAGTTGCCGTCATGGGCTTCATGGGATACCTCATAATGGGGTGGTAGCAGGGACATGACATTGAGGAAATGGAACTGGTACCAGTCTTGGATTCCCAGGACCCCAGAGGAGTGGGTGCGGTAGAAGCAGTCACCGCCTGTGCTGTTACACTGCGGTGGAGGAGAGAGGTGTCAGGTGGCACCCCCTGGCATATAGAAACCCTGCCCCTCACCTGGGTCCCTCTTTCTGCCCAGAAAGATTTGTGGTCAATGGACACCATTGCTGACTCCAGCATGGGGCTCCCGGCTGTCGCCCACCTCCGCCCCCCTCAGTACCCCTTCTCCATTCAGCCTCACTCCAACCTCTCTGTGAGGCAATGGGCCTCTCTCATCCTGCTCACATGGCCTGACATGGAACTGGGTGTCCTGTTAATGTGTCTGCCTCCATTGGTCCTGCATGGAAGCGAGCCCAGACTGTATGTAGAATCTGGGGGCTTCCTGAAGAGAGGCAGTACAGAACAGTGGAAGGGGAGTGGCCAAAGAATTAGAGACCCTGGGCTCACAGAATCTCTGAGTCTCCAAATTGGAAGGGACCTCAGAGGTCATTGAGGCCAGCCCACACCTGAGCAGGAATCCTTTCTACGTCACACCCGAGAAGTTTTCCAGATACACTGTGTAGTCATGCCTCCTTCATCTTGTACTGATGAAATTGATTTCTTGAACCCAAATGTCAGACTTTACATTTATCCCTAAGACATTTCATCTTCTCAGATTTAACCCCAAGTTCTATCCTGTCAAGGTCTTGTTGGAGCCTTACTCTGTCACCCAGGGTGTAAGCTGTTCCTTTCAGCTTTGTGCCACATGCAAATGTGATAAATATGTCATCTATATATTTCATTAGATAGCTAGATGGTGCAGTGGATAGAGGGTCAGACCTAGAATCAGGAAGAATCATCTTAGTGAGTTTAAATCTGCCCTCAGACACTTATTAGCTGTGTGACCCTGAGTAAATCACTTAACCCTATTTGCCTCAGTTTCCTCACCTGTAAAATGAGCTGGAGAAGGAAATGGAAAACCACTCCAGAGTCTTTGCCAAGAAAACACCAAATGGGATCACAGAGTCAGATATGACTGAAAAATGACTGAACTGAACTCTGAGCCTTGCTGACTGTGTGATACTGGACAGATCTGTTCTTTCCCTCTCTGGGAGCCAATGTCCTTAGCTTTAAAATGAAAGGGGTGGTCCAGATGACCTCTGAATTCCAAACTCTACCATTCTGTGACTCTGAGCCACACTGCAGGATCTAACATCACTCAACTCCAGTCAGAATGGTCGTTCTCCCCACCCCGTGCCAGGCACATCTACCTTTATTGACTGTGCCCGGCAGGCTGCCATCCCTCATTATCTGGGGAGAAGAGGTGTTGGGGGGGCCACACTCACCAGCCTGAACCCCACTTGGTTACTGGCCTCCCCGTCCAGCTTCTCCAGGTAGATACTCCGATCGAGGTGAAAGGACCTGTTGGAATCAGGGCCAGAAGCAGGGCTGCCTTGACTTCCTGCTTTCCTTTGAGTGAAGTTTAACTTGTATAAGGAATAGATGTTCTCCTGGGCAAATTGGTCCAGGTCCTCCAGGTACCGCTTCACAAGCAGAGGCCTATTGGATGATAAGGTTTAGAGCCTGGAAGGTAGCTAGGTGGCACCATAGAGGATAGAGCACAGGGTCTAGAGTCAGAAGGACCTGAGTTCAAATCCAGCCTCAGACACTTACTAGCTGTGTGACCTTGGGCAAGTCACTTAACTCAATTGCCTCCCCCTAAAAGGGGGGTGGATTTAGAAGCCAGCACATAGTGGGCACTTAACAATTCATGTTGGATGGATTGAGCTTGGGCTCTCAGTTAAGGATCTCTGGGACCCCTTACCTGTGAGGGTTCATGTTGCAGAGTGTAATGGACGGGAACATCTTGGGCTCTGAGTGCACAGAGACGGTCACGATGACTGAGTATTTCCAGTACTGCTCAAAGAGCAGGCCAAACTGCCAGTAGAGCATGCTGAGGGTGACCAGGAAGAGCAGGCCCCAGAAGGCCGTCTTCAGCCGGTTGTGGCTGGAGCAGACGAGCCGCACCGTGCCGTGGATGGTCGTGTTGGTACAGAAGAAGCTGAACATCTCCCCAAAGGAGCCATAGAGCTCGACAAGCCCTTCGCCTGGCGGCTGCTCTGCAGGGGTCTCCATTGCACCAAGCCTGGGATCAAGGAGGAAAACCGCTAGCAGCTCCTTGCCTGGGGCTGGACATTCAGCTCCCTAGGGCTGGCTAGGGGAGGTCTGTGCCTTGGGGCCTCCTGCCTGGAAGCCACTAGCATCTGCCAAGCACTTTATTTAACACTGTCACATTGGAGAGCAGCTGTGTGGTACAGGGAATAGAGCACTGGCCCTGGAGTCAGGAGGACCTGAGCTCAAAATCTGATCTCAAATACTTCCTAGCTGTGCTGGGTAAGTCACTTCACCCTCTTTACCTCAGTTTCTCCATCTGTAAAATGAGCTGGAGAAGGAAGTGGCCAACCGCTCCAGTGTCTCTGCCAAGAAAACCCCAAATGGGAACATGGAGTGTGGGACGTGACTGAAAAGACTCAGCAACGACATTCCATTGGACCCTCAGAATCACTCTGCGGAGGGGACTAAATGAGATGATGATTGAAAGTGCTTTCCGCAGTGCCTGGAACATTTCATTGTTGTTCTGTCATTTCAGTCATGTCTGACTCTGACCCCATTTGGGGTTTTCTTGGCAAAGATACTGGAGTGGTTTGCCATTTCCTTCTCCAGCTCATTTTACAGATGAGGAAACTGAGGCAAACAGGGTGGAGTGACTTGCCCAGGGTCACACAGCTAGGAAAGTGTCTGAGGCTGGATTTGAACTCAAGGTGAGTCTTCCTGACTCCAGGCCCAGTGCTCTGTGCACTATAGCGCCCCCTACTTGCCCCATCATCATAATAACAGTATTTGCCTAAGGGCTTTACAAATACTTTCTCATTGGATCCTGGGGTAGGTGCTAATGTTGTCGTCTGTCCTTGATTTTCAGAGGACCAGTAACATCACAGGGGATGTCCTGACAAGCACAAATTGAATTTAAGTGAGGCAGAGGTGCCCCCTCTTATTGTGCCCATTTTACAGGTGAGGAAACTGAGTCCAGCCACTGTGAAGTCATGCAGCTCCAGGTCCAAAAGCATCACCAAAAGTCTCATCAGTCCCAGTGACATTTCTATGGTGTTTCAAGGCTTGCAAAGCCCTTTGCTTCTCTTACATCAGCCGACTTTCACAACAACTTTGGGAACTGGGTTCTGTCGTTACCACACTGATCTTTGTGACAGTAAATCCATCATTTTGTCATGTCCCACTCTCCCTCTCTTGGGGCGTCAGGCTGGTGGGCACTGAGTGTCCACCATAGGTACGCACAGCGCTAACGGCTCTCCTAAGATTCCAGCCCAGTCCATAGAATTTGGTCCAGCAGTGAAGGACCCACTGTGTGCTGGGCATTGGGATCTGACTGAGGAGGCCTTCCCCATCTCAGGGGCCCTGGGACAAGGCGGGCCAGGGAAGGGCAATGGGATTGACCTGAAGAGGCCAAGGATGCTCGAAGCAGGACCCTGCTGACCTTCCAGCCGGGGCCTACTAGCGAAGGAGGAGCTGGGCAGAGAAGGAGGGAAGCCAGGGAAGGATGGGACAGCGAGGTGACTTCTCGCCTCCCTTGGGATCTGGGTCATGGGCGTGCGAGCCTGCCAGCTGGGATTGTGGCTCAGGAAATTCCTGGTTGTTTCTTTGCTGTTCCCTTGGAGTGAATGGAATAACAAATCTCTGAGGGCTCGTGAGGACAGTGGGTACAGTGGGAAGTGCTTTGTGACTCTGAGGAAGCCATCTCTCCTCTCTTGGCCTCACTTTCTCTCTCTGTAAAATGAGGGGGTTGGACTAGACGACCTTTAAGCCCTTTTCAGCTATAAGTCACCACCCCCTTGATGTTGGGTTGCTAGGGAGGGAGGGGGGGAGGCCAGGACCGGACCACACATGCCCTCTGTGCAGAAGATGATCAGGGCGCTGGTCCTATGGTTAGGGGGCTGACCCAGAGGCAAAACTAAAGCCTGGCTTATCCCCATCCCCACCTTTTTCCTCACAGACACTGTACCCAGAGACGTACCCCAGGCATACCTCCTTCTGCTTCCAGGCCACCTCATGTTGCCTTGGCAGGGGCCCATTCCCCCACCCCCACCCCAATCAAGCAGCTCTTATCGGTAGGTCTGGCCAGGCCCGGTCAGAACCAGGTCTCCCAGGGCCCCTAACCCAGGGTGGGGAGGGCTGTAAGGCCCCAGGGGAAGCTTGTTTGCCCTGGGTTTGGTGCTATGGGGATAAGGCATGTGCCTCACCTCAGCAATGATGTTATCAAAGGGTGTGGGGAGCCGAATGGGGGGAGAAGGGAAGGAAGGGGGCAGTAAGAGCCTGGGTCCCTCCCAGGGGTGCCATGTGACCACTCAGGTGTCCTTTAGCAGATGAAACAGATGCTAGAAATGTCTTCAAGCCTGAGCCCCCAGATGGGCATCCCCTGCTAGGCCATGGAGCTGGTGGCCCCATGGTCAGGGGTGGATCAGAAAGACTAAGGTTTAGAGGGCAGAACAGGGAATCCTCCCCACCCCCTGCTCTAGGAGGAGACTTCTCCCTGGTCCCAGAGGCTGCAGGGATAGTGCCTTTGGCTACGATTACAGGTTCACCTGCTCTGGCTTGGGCTGGTTTCTTCTGGGTTAGTTTATCCCAGGAAAGCCCTGGTTGGCCTTCCAGGCCCTTCACAGTCTGGCCCCTTGCTCCCTTCCAGGCTCCTCAGCCTCCACTCCCTTCTGGGAATCCTAGGATCCAGTCACACAGGCTGCCATCATGCAGACACCTCAGCTCCCTTCTCTTCCTCCCTGGCTGGGCCCCTGGCCTGGAATGCTCCCCTCCTTACCTCCATCTCTTTGGGATTCTTGGCTTCCCTCAAGACAGGGTAAGGGCTTGTTCATGCAGGAGGCCTCCCTGGGGCCCTGGCTGCCAGAGTCTGCCCAGCCAAAGTCTTCCCTTGCCTGCCATCTCTCTACTCTGCGTGTATGGTGAACGTGCCAATTCACAGACATGTCTCCCTCATTAAAACGGGCACAGTGCCTGGCACCTTGGAGGGCACCTAATAAATGCTTGCTGCCAGCCTGTCTGAGCCCAGGGCTGGTTCTGCAGCCGGCCAGCCATGGACGTCTTGGAGATAGCTCTGATGAAATGTTTGGATAAGAACCCCCTGCCTGGGGACCACGAGGCTACAGGGAGCAGCCTCCCTGCCCGCTGAGACCCACAGTTCAGTGTTTGTCCCCCCTTATCTGATGCAGCGGGTAGAGCACCGGGCCTGGAGTCCAGAAGACATGAGTTCAAATCCAACCCCCCACACTTGGCTCCTTGCGTGATCCCAGGCAAGCCAGTTAATCTCTCAGCCTCAGTTTCCCCATCTGTAAAATGGGGCTAGTGATAGTGCCTACCTCCTGGGACCAAATGAGATAATGTTTGTTTAGCTGACTGCCTGGCAAACAGTAGGCGCTTAATAAATGCTTTTTTTCCTCTTCCCCAGCCTCATCCCCGTCCCCAGTAGTTGGTTGGGCTTCTCTGAGACAACCTCAGGTCCAGCTGAGGTCAAGGCTGTCATCTCCTTCCTTGTCAAGGTGTCGGGGCCGATCACTGGGTCCTGCCCCCATCACACTTTCCCCACCTCTGAGGCTGCCCCCTCAGCTGCCTTTAGTCTATGGCCCCCTCCAAATAAACCCTCTCTTGGGGGGGTCCCGATGAGGACCATTGAACCACACACACACGCACACACACTCACATACTCACACCCACGCAGACACTCATACACTCACACCCACATACACGCACGCCCATACCCACACACTCACACACAATATACACACACTCGTACATGTACACACATACACACACTCACATACATACTCACCTACACTCACACCCACACTCACACACACTCACACACCCACCCTCACAATCATGCACACACACTTACATACATACACACACCTACATACGCGCACACACACACTCACACACATACACACATATACAATACACACACTCGCACACATACACACCCGTACCCACACACTCACATACATGCACACACTCACAATCATACACACACCTACACACGCACATACATGCATGCACTCACAATCACACACACCTACATACGCAATGTACACACTCGAATACATACTCACACACATACACACATGTACAATACACACACATGCACATATACACCCTCATGCACTCACACACACCCACACTCAGTCACACACACCCCTACATACACACATACACACTCACACACATAGACACATATACAATACACACACACATACATACACCCTCACGCACTCACACACACCCACACTCACAATCACACACATACCTATATAGACACATACATACACAAATACAATCCACACACATGCACACAATCCACACTCATGCACTCACACATACACACTCATATACACACACAAGCTTCCTGTGCTCTGTGAGCCTTTTCCTCTGTTACCTATCAGCCTAGAATCACATGGCTCCAGGTTGTCCGCTGACTCTTGGGCTGGGGCAGGGGGTTGGTGGGCAGTGGAGCCTCAGGCCTCAGGGCCCCAGGGTCCCAGGAGGATGAGGAGCCCCCATCAGAGCAGGGCCCGGGGCCACCAATGGCCAGCAGCTGACTTGTGCAGGGGCCCACAGAGAGCAAACAACTGCGGTTTCCTCACTTGGCCTCCTGGAATTCTCCCTGGGGGCCTGCACAGGCTCCGTCTTGTGGGAATAGAGCGGGTCTGCCCATGTACTCCAGAGGGACATGCATGTTAGTGTTGGCCTATGGGACAGATTCGTGTGGGTACCCATCTGGGTGGGGCTGGGAGAAAGGAGGCATGCATGGGAATGGGGAGAAACTGTGGTCTCAGTTTCTCTACCTGCTTAATGGGCAAGAAGCTGATGGGTGGGGAGACAGGTGAGAAGTGAGCATGAAGCACGTTACAGACATTGATTCTTTGATTTAGGCACTAGTTTTATCCCAGTTTTACTGTTGAGGAAATTGAAGCAGACACAAGTTAAGAGACTTGCCCAGGGTCACTTGGATAGCAAGTGTCCGAGACTGAATTTTAAGTCAGCTGTTCCTGACTCCAGACCCAGAGCTCTTTCCACATTGTCCCCTAGCAGGTCCAAGGGCTGGAGACTGTGACCATCTCCTCTAACTGAGGCTAAGGGAGCATCAGGACCCGGACCTGGGACAAGGCAGCTTCAAGCCGCATGCATAGGTGTGATCACCTTTCAGAAGGGCTGGTCACCTTTCAGAAGTGACTGGCAGTTACTTTCTCAGGTAACATTGGCCAGTAAGTTCAATCCCCTCCGAAGAGGTCTTCAGGCAGCAGTCAGACAATCACTTATCAGGTGTCTTATGGTGGGAATTCCTCTTACGTAAGGGGTTGACCTGGAGGGCTGCTGAGTACCCTTCCAACTCTCTAATCCTGTGATTCCAGGATCCTTCTCTCTTCCCACCCCCAAATCCTGAGAGCCTTCCCTGGTGAGGGGAGCATCTGGGTATCTAGATATGCCAGAAGCATTTGTAAAACTGGCCTTAAGCTTCGGGGCACCTGTGATCTCAAAGATGAGGGGGCAGGAGAGGGCTGACCTGAGGGATAGCCACTCAGGAAACAAAGGGGAAACCCCCAAACCTCTTATTCTTGCAGAAAGCAAAAGCAAAGAAACACATTGTAGGTTGGGGCAGGAAAAAGAAAACAAAACAAAGATGCTTCCCAGTAATTAGAGGCCTTTTAGAGTAGAATGGTTTTCTTCTGGAGGTGGTGAGCGCCCCATTGCTAGCCCCATCTCAGAGTGGAGAGTTCATGGCTCCCTTTCAGAAATATTGGAAGGGGGCTTCCTGACCAGGTCTGCAGTGGAGGTCCTGGGATTCTCCTTCCTTGTTCCCTTCCCCCTGCACCCTGAGACCCAGAACGCCCACTGGTTCAGGGACAGTTTCCACAGAGAATGGGTGGTTCTGGTTTCCCATGGGCTGGGTGTGAGTATGTAACCTTTCACCATGAATTGAGAGAACTGCAGAGGCCTCTCAGATCATTGTTTAGGTCCAGCAGGGCAGGGAGGTGGGGCCAGTTGCCAAACCCTGGCTTACAACCCAGAGGACCTCCCAACGCAGAGTGGACCAGAGGTTGGCTCTCTGGGGAGGAGAAGAAGGCTAGCACACGCCTGCTCTGTCCTGAGATGGAGGGCCCACTGAATGTGGGAGAGGCATATGGGGAGCTTCAGCTCCTAAGGACATCTTTGCCTTTGCTAAGCAGCATCTTGTAAGAGCAAATGATCCTCCTAGACTCTGTCCTAGGATGGGCTGTCCCTCCCTGAGCAGGCAATGGTCCTTTCTCAGAGGCACAGAGTTAGAAGGGGCTTTGAGATCATCCTGGCCAACCCCCTGCCTGACGGCCCACCTGGGCTTCAGTCACATCTATGCTTCTAACATCCAGTTGGAGGTGGTGTGGTAGAAAGAAGACTGAAACTGGAGTCAAAGGATCTGGGTTCAAATCATAACTCTGGGTGACTTTGGGCAAGTCACTTCCCCTTCTGTCCTCTACTTTGGATGAGATGCCCCCTAAGGTTCCTCCCAGCTTAACTCTTATAATCTTATGATCTGTGTCTACTTTTTTTTATCTCAAGACCCAGGGTGGCCAATGGCAGAATCTGTGAGAAGTCCAACCCCTACGGTAAAGGAATCTCCATCATAAGAATCTTCCAGACATGACTGCAGGCATCTGAGAGCCTCACCTGCCCAGGGAGGCAAACCTGCCCTGGCCTGAACCGGTCCTGTCCTGCAAGGTCAAAGGTACTGGGCAGCCATTCTGTTTGTATCATTAGTCTGGCTTTATTCCCTCGGAGAGAGGAGGAGCAGCCAGGGAGGCATCTGTGCGCGCACTCCCTGTTCTCCCCAGGGCTCTTGGGGTTTGCCTCATGAAGAGAGGACAGAGCTAGACACAGACACGGACACATGCCCAGGCACACACCTACATGCAGCTTGGGACAAGGGGAAGGGTGCTGGCAGAGACCGGCATGAAGGAAGGAAGATTCAGCTTCAAAGCCAGCCTCAGACCCTTGCCAGCTGCGTGACCCTGGTCAAGTCACTTAGCTTGTGGCTGCCTCAGTTTCCTCATCTGTAAAATGGAGATAGTAACAGCGTCCACATCCCAGGGCTGTTGTGAGAGTCAATATGAGGCAATGTTTGTAAAGTGCTTATTAGCACAGTGCCTAGTGCAGAGTAATCACTCAATAAATGCTCATTTCCTTCCTTCCCTCCTTCCCTTCTTCTCTCCCTCCCTCCCTCCCTCCCTCCTTCCTTCCTTCCTTCCTTCCTTCCTTCCTTCCTTCCTTCCTTCCTTCCTTCCTTCCTTCCTCCCTCCCTCCCTTCCTTCCTTCCTCCCTCCCTTCCTTCCTTCCTTCTTCTGACTCCCCAGAACTTGGCTTCAAACCCCAGCTCTGCCACTTACTAACTGTATGACTTTGGATAAATCACTTCCCTTTGGGCCTCAGTTTCCCCCTCTGTAATATGAGAGGGCTGGACCAGATGGTCTCTGAGGTCCCTTCTAGCCCTAAATCTATGACTCCATACCAGAAAGACATAGCCATTCATATGTCCCCACCCAGACATAGGTACACACAGATAATCCTAACAGCTCACATTTAAATAGCACTTTAAAGATTTGTAAAATGCTTTACATACAAGATCTTGCTTGAGTTTTGGACTTGGGCTCAGGAAAGAAATCTGAATTTCAATCCAGCCTGTGTGACCTGGATAATTCACTTCACGTCTGCCTGCCTTGGTTTTCTCATCTCTAAAATGGGCACCCATAATAGCAGTGTCCTCCACCTCCCCCCACCATTCATCATCTTCACCCTCACTGACCTTCAAACTCTTGAGCTCAGGAGTTTCCTCCCAACCCTGCTCCACTGCCACACCCCATCTCCAGCTCCCCCAGAAGCAGCCCCAGGCCCGGGGTCACCCAGTTACCTCAGTCGTCCCTCCTGGTCTAGCAGTCTTCTCCAGATGCTCAGGGCCAGGTGGAGCTGGTGCTTTGGCCAGTCCCCGGGAAGCTGAAGGCCAGGTGTGCCAGCAGCTGACAGCTTCTCTTTTATAACTGGCCGGGCTGGCCTGAAGCCAGCTTGCCCAGCCCAGGGAGCCGTCCCAAGGAGGCGGGCCCAGGTAGGGTCCTGGGCTGGAGGTGGGGACAAGAAGGTGGTGCTGGAGGAAACACTGTTATCTTCTTTTCCACGGAGAGGGAAGTGAGTTTACAAGAAAAGTAAGGAAGAATGTGGGTCACCTGGTCAATCCACAAATCTCTTGTCTCCCCTGAGACTGCCCAGCCACACCTGGCCCCTGACTAAGGCATCACCCCCAGCCAGCCAGCCCATCTGCCTCAAACTTTCCTTCAGGATGTCCCCCTGAGGCCGTACTATGAGGCTATGCCTGGGGGCCCAGGAAGGTAGGGTCCTGTTCATGGGATCAGGGGGGCCATGAAGCTTGGACCTAGATAACTGTAGATTGTGGATGGGACAGCTATTCTTCTTAGCTCCCATTTGCTTCTAATCAAGGGGCTGGAGGCTGGCTCCTGGGGAGAAATTAGGCAGCAGAATGCTCTTCTCAGTCCCCCAGCCTTCCTGAAACCAAAGGCCTTCCTTCTCCTGGCTTCCTGATACTCATAGGACCACTCAGACTCTCCTGTCCCTCAATACACTTGATTCCTCAGGAACCACTCATAGACCTGAGACTCCCGGAGGCTCCTGAAAGAAATTCCCCTGGCTTTCTTATCTCATCTGTGATTCATACAGCTAGAAGGGCTAAGGGATACGGTCACGACACAGTCAGGAGCTGAGCAGACTCTTGCAACTAGGAATCAAATAAGATTATTTGTAAAAAGTGCTTTGCACAGACTCTAGCACACAGTAGGTCCTACATCAATGCTTATTCCCTTCCCGTCAGAACTCAGTATTTGTGGGGCACTGTGCTAGGCACCCACGGAGGAATGGAGATTAGGCTTGGAAAGAGACAGATTTAGGCTGGAAGGTTTCTTAGCTATCAGAGCTGTCTCAAACCGGAGCTGCTTAGTGGGGAAGAGAAAGACCTCTCTGGAAGTCTTCGGCAAGGGTGGGGGTGCTGGAGAGGCCAGGGGGCTGCATTCGATGGCCATCCCTGGAATTCTGTGCATTCGGGATTCCTGGCCCTGTGGCCATCCCGGGTACCACTTCTCCTCCTGATTCCCTCTGCCAGCCCTACAGCGACATGCCTCCCTTTATGCAGCCCAAGGTCACATCAGTCTGCTCACATGTGGTTTGGACAAGATGGCCCCTGGGGTCCCGGCCAGTTCTGAGATGCTGAGATTTAGTGGCATCACCTAGGAGCAGGCACAGCTCTTGGCTGCTAGATAACACTTAGTGTGTGACTGTGGGTGAGTCACTTGAATTCTATTTGCCTCAGTTCCTTCAACTGGAAAATGGGCATAATAGCCTCCCCCTCACAGGGCTGTTGTGGGGATGTAATGAGATGATCTTGGTTAAGCAGGAAGCAAACAGCCCCTGGCCCCTAGTTGGGTCTATATAGTTTACTCCCTCTGTCCTTCACCCCTTGTACTTGTAGAGTTGATTTTTTGGACCCAACTTCTTTACATTTATTCCTATTTGACTTCACCTTGTTAGACTCAGCCAGTGGCCCATGTTGTCAAGATGACTGCACCACTCAGTCAGTCGTAGCTTTACGTCACTCGCAAATTTGCTAAGCAAATTTCATGCTCCACATATCCCTGGGACTCGCAGTGCTCCCAGCTGCCCTGGTTCCTTGGATTCTTCAGGAATTCAAAGGGAGGACGCCCATCTCTGAGGCTGAGGAGTATCAAATGTGCTTGGTTGGCAAAGATTGAGTGGCTCCTCCCTGGAGCTTCTGAGAAGCCTGGGCAGCTTTGATTGATAATACTCAGCTCAGCTACCATTGGGTTTGGCCATAGTTGTTTGTGGGGGAAGGAAAACTGGGTGTGAGGGTAGGGGGATCTGTCCCAAGCCCCAGGTGTCCTGGCTGGGCAGCCCTGTGGCTTCAATTAGCTAATTGCAGGAGGAGAAAGACATTGGCCTGGGGGAGACACAGCACCCACACAGTCTTTCCAGAAAGAAACCATCTGATTTCCTGGGGGGTGGGGGGGACCTTGGCATAGGTGGGGCCCATATACGTGCTTCGCACCACAATGTGATACCACAGGCCACACTTTCCATATAACAATCACACCATGTCAAACAACATATGAGGCCTGCACTATGCAATCTGTTATTACTTCATGTCACACTCCATCTGTCATAGATCAAATCACACGCCTCCACATCCTTTTAAAGTCTAAGAATAGGAATTAGGGAAAGGAAGAGGTGAAGACATCAGGTGAATGACACACAACATCTGAGCCAAACCTAGGGAGGACAGACCTCCCTACAGGGAGAAACTGAAGCCAGGCCACGGGGGCGTAACCAGGAGAGCTCAGACCCCAGGACGCTGGCATGGGGGAGGGCATGATTCCTCCTCAGGGGATTCCCTCCCAGGTTGGGGGGGAAGACCCCCAGGACTCTGTAGTATTAGCATTAGGGGCCACCTAGAGCCACCTGTCTGACGAGTCAAGTCACTGTGATACATGCCATCTGAGGCTCCCTCCCCTATCTCTGATGGGTGCCCACATGGATTTCCTGGAGGATGGACTGCCCCTTCCCCATCCATCTTGCCAGAGCTGCAGCAGCTGGTCAGACCATCCTCCATGCCAATGCCAACCTTCCTTCCTCCAACTCAAGCTCCCCCAGTAACATAGTTCAGAGCCATGCTGGAGCCAGCTCTCATTGGCTTGGGAGAGCTGATGGCTAGATTTTCAGTGTGAGCATTTACATCTCAGAAATCATCAAGTGCTACAAATCAAGGCTTAGTGTTTTAATGCTTGTCTGTACTTAAGAAAAGACAGAGAAATGTTAATAATGCAGGTTAAACTTAACCATATATAAGTGTAACTTTCTTTTTCAGAGGTTGATTATCACTTACCAACAAACTTCTAATAACACTGCAAGTTATAGCTTGAATTGTAGATCCTACCAGATAAAGATGATTGGAAGGAACTGGGGAAGAGACTCCTTCCTCCATTACTCCTTATTTTATCATTGATCTACCCTGGCATGCCTCAGTTTTAGATTACTCCCAGCATCCAATGCCTTCTCTCCTACTTTTGTGATACTGAATGAATTTGTAGAAAACCACAAAACCCTGCTGATTGGTTCTACTACAAACTTGTGTTATGTAATCTCCCACTGGGCTCTCACTGTCGCAAAGCAATCCTTTCGCCCTCCCCTAAAATTGACTTACTGTCCCACTCACCACAGCCTCTTTCATCCTTTCTCAAACTTTTGATGGCTTCTCCTCCCTCCACCTTTTCAGCAGAGAACCTGGCCTCAAGTTTGCCTTTTCTCTCCTTTTCTTCACGTCCTATCACTCAGATGCTTTCCCCACAATCCCCTCCTTTACCCCTATCTCACAGGATAAGGTAGCGCTTCTCCTTGCCAAGGCCAACCCCTCCAACTATTCAAATAATTCTCCATGCCATCCTGTCTCCTTCAGCAGATTTCCCCCTTTGCCATCTCTATGTTCACCAATCTCCAGTATCTCTTTGTCTACTGATTGCTTCCCTGCTGCCTGAAAAAAAGTCACTATCTCCCCTAACCACACTAAAAGCTCACTTGATCCATCCACCCCCTTAGCTGTCATCCCATAGCTCTTCTCCCTTTTGTAGCTAAGCTCTTTGAGAAGCCCCTCTACAACAGGTGTCTCCATATCCTGTCCTCTCTGTCTCTTATAAATGCTCTACAATTCAGATTTCCGCCTCATCATTTACCCAAAAATGCTCCTCAAAAGCCACCAATGACCTTTTAAATGCCAGTTCTCATGGTCTTTTCTCAGTCCTCATCCTTCTTGACCTCCCTGAAGCCTCTGATACGGACAATCACCCCCCTTCTCTCTAGGTTCACGACCCTACCCTCTCCTGGTTATCCTCCTGTCCATCTCACTGGTTTTTCTCAGTTTCCTTTGCTCAATCTTCAGTCAGGTCATATCCAATAACTGTGCTCTGTCCTGGGCTCTCTTCTCTTCTCCTTCAAGATATTATTTTTATCTGGTTGACTCACTAGCATCCATGTTTTTAGTTTTCATCTCTATAGCAATGGTCACTTATCTAGCCCTAACTTAACTCCTGAGTTCCTGATTCCCATCTCCAACTGTCTATTAGACATATCAAAATGGATGTCGCATAGACATCATAAACTCCATACATCCCACACTAAACTCATTATCTTTTCCCCTAAGCCCCACTCTCCTTCCAAATTTTCTTTCTCACTTCCTTAATGCTTCTGCTTCCTTATTTCTCAGCCTCCCCATATCTGATATTGCCAAGTCTGTTGATTTCACCTTCGTGGGACTTCTTGCATTTCTTCTCCCCTCTGGTCCTGCCACCCCACAGTGCAGACTCTCATCATCTCACACCTGGACTAATACAACAGCTGCTGGTGGGGCTGCCCACCTCACGTCTCTCCCTACTCCAGTCCATCCTCCATCCAGTCACCCACATCACTTTTCTAAAGCATAGGTCTGACCACAACACTCCCTTTACTCAATAAATTCCAATGACTCCTTATCACCTCCAGGGTCAAACAGAAAGTTTTTTTTACAAGTCATTTCCCAATTGATAAATGGTCAAAGGATATGAACAGGCAGTTTTTAGAGAAAGAAATTAAAGCTATCCTTAGTAATATGAAAAAAATGCTCTAAATCACTATTGACTAGAGACATGCAAAGCAAAACCACTCTGAAGTACCACATCACACCTATCAGATTGGCTGACCTAACAAAACAAGAAAATGATAAATGTTGGAGAAGATGTAGGAAAGTTGGAACATTAATTCATTGTTGGTGGAGTAGTGAGCTGATCTAACCACTCTGGAGAGCAAGTTGAAACTATGCCCAAGGGGCTATAAAAATGTGCATATCCTTTGACCTAGCAATACCACTTCTGGGGCTGTATCCCAAAAAGATCATAAAAATGCGAAAAGGACCCACATGTACAAAAATATTTATAGAAGTTCTTTTTGTGGTGGCCAAGAACTGGAAATTGAGAGGATGCCCACCAATTGGGGAATGGCTGAAAAAGTTGTGGTATATGAATGTAATGGAATACTATTGTGCTATAAGAAATGATGAACAGGCAGACTTCAGAAAAACCTGGAAAGATTTATATGAACTGATGCTGAGTGAAGTGAGCAGAACCAGGAGAACACTGTACACAGTAACAGCCACAGTGTGTGATGACTGACTTTGATAGACTTAAGCTCTTTTCAGCAATGCAAGGTTCTAAAACAATTCCAAACGACTCGATGAAAAATGCCATCTACATTCAGAGTAAGAACTATGGAGTCTGAATGCAGAGTACAGCAGACTGCTTTCTTCTTTTTTTTTTTTTTTTGGTTTTCCTTTCTCATGGTTTCTCCCATTCATTGTAGTTCTTCTGTACAAGATGACTAATGTGAAAATATGGATGTTTAATAGGAATGTATATGTAGAGCCTATTTTATATTGCATGCCATCTTAGGGAGAGAGGGAGGGGGAGAAAATGTAAAACGTTAAAAACTAAAAATAAACAAATAAACTAAAACCCATCAAATTCTCTGATGTGAAAGTCCTTCATAACTTACCCTCTTCAAATTTTCAGTCTTACCCTCCCTCTACTACCATGTACCTTGGGAGCCAATGATGCTGTATGTTCCTTAATGTTCCTTGGACGCTCTATTCAATAACTCTGGGTATTTTCCCTGGCTGTCCCCCAGGCCTGGAACACTCTCTTCCTGGTCTCCTCCAAGTCCCATGTAAAACCCATCTTCTACAGGATAATCCTGAATTCTAGGCTCTTCCTTTCCCTGCTTATCTTCTGTTGATGCTGCCTATAGCTTGTTATACAGTGACACTCTCATGTGGTCTCTTTCTGTGAGCTTCTTAAGAGCAGGGAACAGTGACTTTTTTATTTTTTGTTTTTTTTTGTTTGTTTCTCTTTGTATCTCCAGGGCTTAGTACAGTACCTGACTGTTTGTTGACTGACTTATTGACTATTCCCAGTTCTGTGCTACATGAGAGCTAGGGAGTCCCTCGAGGGGACAGAATGTACAGGGCTCACAGAATGAACAGAGTAGACAGGTCATTCCTCTACATTGCTCACATAGTGATGGCTACAGGAATCTTAGGACTGACCTAGGGCCTGGGTGACCAGGTCTGGTACCAATCACTAGGAAATGTGGCCAAAGGAGAAAAGTGCTAGATATTTCAGGGCTTAGTAAGTCTTTCTGGCATTCAGTCAGTTATGGGTATGTGGGGTGGGAAGGAGTACAGTATCTTCCTCATCTCTGATCTGATGTAGGTACCTAAGAAGGTGGCGGGAAACAGACTTGGGACATAAGATTCCCAGGAACTTAGTTTGCAGTTCTACTTTAAGGAAAAGCTAATCAGTAGCTAGGTGGTACAGTGGAAAGAATACCACCCTGGAGTCAGGAGGACCTGAATTCAAATCCAGCCTCAGACACTCACTAGCTGTGTGACCCTGGACAAGTCACTTAACCCCAAATGCCTAAAAAAAATTGGAAAGAAAGAAAATACTGATCAATTAATCTTTTGACTTTTATTAAATTCTGTGTGGCAGGCACTGTGCTGGGTACTGTGGACAAAAAGATGAAAGTGGCATCAGTCCCTGACCTCAAGGAACTTACATTCTAACAGGGGAGTTGTTGCATTCTAACAACATCCATAAGCATTTACAAAATACATACAAAAGAGTACAAGGTAACCTTGGAGGGGGGAAGGGAGAAAAGATACTAACAGTTGGTGGAGGGGAGACCAGAGAGATCTGCAGAAGATCTCTCTGCTTTAGAGGGACAGGCAGTACAGATTTGGAATCCATTTGATTTTGTCACCTGTTACTGCTGCTGACTCATTGTGTGACCTGGAACATGACTCACTGACATTTGGACACTTCCTCTTTTTGGTCCTTAGTTTCCTCATCAGCAAAATGGGAAGAGGTGGGTTTGAACTTAATGGTGTTTGATGTCTCTTCCAATTCCAAATCCAGAATCTGATGGTCTCTAGCCTTTCAGCTGGGAGGAATAAAATGAGGCAGCTGGTGGGAGTGGAAGGGTGGAAACCTAGGCAAGGTACGGACTGCAGTATAGGGACACTGCCTCCCCTCCCCATTCCCATAGCTGTCAAGGTGTTGTGAAGAGAGAAGATGGGGCCTGACATGGAGCATTTGCTCCCCTTGGCCAGCAGGGCCACTGGCCCCACTCCGACGCAGAGCCTAGCCCAAACCTTCGTTCATAGGTTCAGCTCCCCTTGACCAGCCCGGCCTAGCCCTGACCAGCCAGGGACACTCTTTACATCCCTCTCCTTTGGCTCAGCAGACAGACATCCCATTGTCACACTGGCCCCACTTCCAGAAAACCTGAAGGTCTCACGGTGGAGTTGGATGAAGTAGGCAGACATGAGGTGGGGGAAGCCGGAGAGATGAAGGTCCAGGGGATGGCTGAAGGGCTAAGGGATGGACAGATGGGGGAACGTTTTGTCCTGTGATGTTTCTCCCTCAATTTTCTCTGATTCACGAGCAATTGAGGAGGAGGAAGATAATGGTGATGGTGAGGATGAGGACAGTACAGTTAGATCTCATGTCAGGAACGTTACCAATTGGAGACATTCAATTCAATTCAACAGCCATTTATTTGTTTGCAATGTGTTGTCATTCTTGCTGTATGACTGCTTACAAAGTTACTTGACTTCTCTGAGATTTCATCTGTAAAATAGGATGAAAATAGTTGACTATCATTTATTAAGTGCCTACTGTTGTCAGGCACTGTACTAATCATAGAGTATACAAAGAAAGACAAAGGAACCCTCATGGAACTTAAAGTCTGATGGAGGAGAGCACGTGGGAATAACTGTACATGCATGGTATAGACAAGGGTAAAGTGTAGGGAATTGGCTACCATCAAGACATGGTATTGAATTCTGGTGTTGAAAAGACAAAACAAAAGTGTTTCTACTTTCACTGAAGTGGGACTTAATCCCAGGTCTTCTGGATTCTTACTCTCTATCCTTAGCAATTAGTGCAGAAGGGACTTAGTAAATGCTCATAGATGGACTAACTATTCACTTACCACAGTGTTTCTCTGGCAGGGATGTCAACAGACCCTCTCATCAACTGGGAAGGACAAGTGTTATTATCACCCGCATTTTACCATGGACCCTCAGAGAGGTTAAGTGATTTACCCTGGGTCACACAGCTAGTTACTGTCTGAGGTGGCACTTGAATCCAAGTTTTCTTAGATGGGTAGAGCCCAAATCCAAGGCTCTATTTACTCTACCACACTGTGAATTACTCTGCCATGACCCTGTGAACCTTACACACACACACACACACACACACGTGTGTGTGTATGAAACAACCCCAAAGCTGATCGACATGCAGTCACCTGAAGCCAGACATGCCTCCACTCACTGACTCCTAATGTGCCCCTTACATAACCCTGTCGTCAATGCCCTGTCGGGTCCTGTGATGGGAGGAGTTGAGAAAGAGAAAGGACAATTTTGAGATGCTTCCTGGGTGGCTTGGCAGGTGGGTGGGGTGGCCTGGAGGAGGAGAAGAGAGATGTCCAAGATTTCCACATTCACACAAGGAGGGGAAGGAGAGGAGAGAAGAATGTCAATAGCCGGGAGTGGAGGAGGAAGGAAGATTCCCAGGGGCTTAGTGGCCCTAATCAAGAGGAGTGGGCTGGACTTCCCCGGTAGCTACAAGCGGGTGGGGCAGCATTCTAGAGCCTCATCAGGAGAGGATGAGGACTTGGGATGTTCTGGGGCACTTCCAGATGGAAATCCTTCCCTGCCTCGAGACTGTCTACTTTGTGAGAAGATGGGTGATCTGGCCACTGGTTCTCCAAAGACTTCTCATAACTTGCTGGCCTATTCACATCCAGATCCCTGTCTTGGATAGAGGACTAGGTGGTTGGCCCAGTGGATAGAGATCTGAGTCCTGAGTCAGGAAGACCTGAGTTCAAATATTGCTTCAGACACTAGTTATAGGACTCTGAACAGGTCAATTAACCTCTTTCTGCCTCAGTTTCCTCATTTACGAAATGAGGGGGTTGGCCTCAGTAGCCTCTAAAGTCTTCTCCTGGAGTAACCATCATGAAGTTACAGTAACTTTCAATTCCATGTTTATGAATTGTGTTGTGGATTACTAGTGGGTACCTCCTTTAGCCTGGGATGAACACCAAATATGACAGGGCAGGGTTGGGGATCATCTGTGCGCTGGATTGTCCTGTTTGATGGACTGCGTGTATTCAGTTGTGTCTGTCTGTGTGAGTCTGGCTGGAAGCCCAGCAGGTGAGCTTTGGGGGCTGGCTGTGTGATCCAGCTTATGGAAGATGACCACGTTTGTGTGACCTTGGGAGTGTGGTGTTGTGTCAGACTATGTGTGTCTAGCTGTGTGGATCTGATTGTGTCATCCAGCCCTGTTGGTCTGCTGGGGATTCTGATGGTGTGTTGGGCTGTGTTCCTCCACCTGGGAGTCTGATTCATTCTCTTGGGTTGTGGCTTTGGCCGTGCTTGCCTTGCTGGGTGCCTCCCTCCATTTGTGCACCTGGCTGTGGAAGCCTCATTTGGTTGTCAGACCCTCTTTTCTGACCCTAAGAGTCTGACTGTGGGAATCTGATTCAATTTAATCAGTTGCATGTTAGACTGACTGACTGTCCATGTCTGACTGTGCATGATGGTGGTGTTTGCCTGTGTCTGTGTTTGTCAGTCTGGCTGCATTCCAAAGCCAGTAGTGACAGATTTGGTAATCATCCTTGGTTTTGTGTTCTCCCCACATCCCCCCCCTTGCCTATTGCCTGGCACACAGTAGGAGCTTAATATATGCTTGTTTCATAATACTGAATTGAATCTGAGAGCTGGCAGAATCCCAGGATCTCAGCATAGGAGGTGACCTCATGGCCAAGTCGCCCATCTCACGGCTGATGGTCATTGCCCTCCATCATGTCCCTGATGGAAGTGTGGTCAGCCAGCCTCTACTTGTCAAGCCCCTAGGGCAGGGCCCATTCCCTTTGGGGCTCCAGTTTCTCCTTCTATGGAGCTTTCTTTCCACAACATCTGTTTGTTGTGTCTGGCTCCCTGCTGTGCAGAAATGGAATAAAGAATAAGCATTGTTATGAAGTGCCTACTGTGCTAAGCACTTTTACAAACATGACCTCATCTGATCCCCATAACAGTCCTGGGAGGTAGGTGCTGCTATTATTGCCATCTTTCAGATGAGAAAACTGAGGCAGACAAAAGATAAATGACTCGCCCAGGGTCAACTTAGCTAGTAAGTATCTGAGGTAGGATTTGAACTCAGGACTTCTTGATTCCAGGTCCTTCACTTTATCTCAGAAAACATCTGGTTTCTCTGATTTAGTTTTTCCTTTTCTGTTTAATAGACAGACGGTTTCTCCAACCTAGTCATTAAAAAGTTTATGTCATTTATTTAGGGTCTGTAATAACTCCTGGAGGGGCCATCATGGAGCTACCACAAACTTTCAATTATGTGTTTACCCACCTTGTGGATTATCAGCAGGCTCCTCCTCCAGCTTCCCAGGCTGGGACAGGAGGGGCTGGGCACCGAACTGAGAGTGGGTGGAGGTGGGGATCATCTGTGCACTGGATTGGCTCACTCTGGTTGTATTTGTTGGAGTGAGTGTGTGTTCAGCTGTGTTGGACTGTGTGCTCCACCATCTGAACTGTGTTTGTCATACTGGGAGTCGGATGGGTGTGTCTTAGTGCACAGGACACTGTGAGTGCCAGGTTCTCTGTACTAAGGGCAGGGCATATTGCCCCTTCCTCCTGCCTGGTGCTCTCTTTCTCCTGCCTTCTCCTTTTTCTGGTCTCTCTCCTCCCTCTCTTTGCTCCCCCTTCCCCATCTGAATGGTGCCTGTGACATCAGGGGTTAGAAACCAATTAGACTGGCCAGAGTCGGGGAGGGAGTACCCCTCCTTTTTCTATAAAGCACCCAGAGGGGCTTTGATTCCCAAGGAAGTGAGCAGCCTGGAAACATGGACCCAGGAGTCCTAGAAAGAATGCAATGGAACCCTGCGTCAGGTCATTGAAGTATCTTCCCTGGACACTATCAAAAACTCCTTTCTCCTGCTACTGCTAAAGGTCACTGACATCTTGGGCTGTATCCCTTCTCCATCTCAGCTACAGGCAGCCAGATGTTCAATAGGTAGAGCACGAGATCAGAGGTCAGGAAGACCTGAGTTCAAATCCAGCCTTACTAGCTTTAGGACCCTGGGCTAGTCACTTAATTGCTGCCTGCCTCAGCTTCCTTTAGTGTAAAATGGAGCTACCTCCCAGGGTTGTTGTGTGGATCAAATAAGATGATATTTGTAAAGTGCACATGGTATTTGTACAGATATTTATAAAGGATATTAATGAATACTTGTTTCCTTCTTTCTTTTCATCCTGCTTTGGAGGTATCAGTGCTAACCTCAAGGTGAGGCAGTGATGGGTTGCTCTGTGTAAGTTTCTATTGGTCCTGGATGCTTTCTTTTTGTGGTAGGAACCTCAACTGGGCTCCTATACTATAGGTCTAGAAGACTGAAGAGGGCCCCCTCAGAAAAAGACTGAAGAGGGTGGACTGCGTGACTCTTTAGACTAAACGCTGAGTTTTTTTTCTCTTTGTGGGGGTCATCTCCTTTCCCTTCCCCTATCGAAGGTCGAGAAGATTATATATAGGTCGAGAAGATTAAATAGGTCCCTGGGACATATGGGGCTCATTGGAGGAGGAAAGTTGTCTTCATTGTTCATGGACTCACATGTGAGCTCTTTGCATTGATTTTGATTAAGTTAAATAAAATCTATCCCACAATCAGAATCTTATTAGACACAGTGCTCACATAGGAACCTATGGCCCTTTTCCTATTTTTGTGGTGATACTGAACCAAATTCTGATTTTCCTAGTTGAAATCTTGGGTGGGGGCATTAGTCTTATTTACTTAGGGGGAAACCCTTAAGATTAAACTATGACCCCCAAAACTATTATACTGATGGGGCGGCTAGGTGGCGCAGTGAGTAGAGTGCCGGCCCTGGAGTCAGAAGGACCTGAGTTTGGATCCGGCCTTAGACACTTAACACACACACCCAAAAAACTAGCTGTATGACCTTGGGCAAGTTACTTAACCCCAATTGCCCTCCAAAAAGCAATCCCCCCCCCAAACCAACATTATACTGAGCATACCCTTTGACCCAGTGATAACACTACTAGTATTATTGAATCAAGGATGTGCTGGTTAATGTTTAACAAACAGTTTGGGGGTAGTGGTGGAATGTACATAGGACACACTTTTAAATTTTATCTGCTTTATTGTTCTCTCAATCATTTTCTTAAATCTAGACAATTAACAAAATAATAAATCGTCTTGATCTGTAGCATTTGCCAATTTCCTACATGCAAATACTCACAATGAAGATTTAACAATCAGCTCCTTGACAGTTCAAACGGGCTCTAGAACACTACTACCCATACTGCCAAAGAGACCAAAGAAAGAGACAGAAGACTCATATCTACAAAGATATTTGCAGTAGCTCTTTTTAAAATTGGTGGCAAAGAACTGGAAACAAAGAGAATGCTGGTCAATTGGGGAATGGCGGAGCAAGTTATGGTATATGAAAATGATGGAATACTATCTCACTGTAAGAAAAGATGAAGAAGATGGTTTTAGAGAAACCTGGAAAGATTTGTATGAACAGATGCAGAATGGAGGGAGCAGAGCCAGAACAATTTATGCAGTTGCAACAATGTTGCAAAACTGAACAACTCTGAAAGACTTGCTAGGAAGACCAAGAGTCCAGAGGACTGATGATGAATTTTGCTACCTACCTTCTGACAGAGAAATGATGGATCCCAAAGGCAGAATAAGACAGACATTTGTGTATATGTACAATGTGGGAATTTGTTTTGACTATGCACGTGTTTTTTTTCTTTTTCCAGTGGGGATGGGGTAGAAGGAAAAGGAAACAAATGCTTGTTATTTTTTAAAAATTAAATTTAAATTAAAAATTAAAATTAAAAGCAGAACTTAGATTCTGTGCCATGGATTATACCCACTTAACAGACAAAGAGGCCAAAGTTCAAAACGATTCTATGATGTTCCCATAGCCCCACAGTAAGCATCAGAGCAATATTTGATATATTTAATAGGTCTTTCCTGACTCCAAACTTAGCATTCTTTAAATAAAAAAGTTTTATTGATACTTAAAAAAAACATTGCTATAAGTTGCCAATGCTTCCCCCCTTCTCCCAATTGAAGCTTCCCTTATTTTTTTTTTTTTTGTAAGCAATCGGGGTTAAGTAACTTGCTCAAGGTTACACAGCCAGTTATTTCTGGGTGTGGTGGTAAGTATCTGAGCCCAGATTTGATCCAGGTCATCCCGACACTGGAGCTGGTGCTCTTACTCGCTGAGCCACCTGGCCACCCCCAAGTGAACCTTCCCTTATAAAGATACAGCTCAATGAAACAGACCAGTGCACCTGCTGGCTTTGACAACATAGGCCTCATTTTGGGCCCCTCGTTCACCATCGTTCCGTCCAGAGAAGATGGACCTGTCTCACCTCTATCTGGACTTTGAAAGGTCATCATACTCATCAATGTTCTAGAATCTTTCAGTGGGGTTTTTACCTTCCCATCACTGTGGTCACTGTGTAAATTGTCCTAATCTTGTCACTAATTCAATACTGCAGTGTACTCACCCTAACCACTCTTTACTACTAGCCCCCTGTAGTGTCAGACTTCTCCCAGCACCCAGGCCTTCCCCAGGGTCCAGGCCCCCTCCAGTGGCCAAACCTTGCCCAGTGGCCAATCACAGTGTCTACATTTTCCCCAGGAAGGGTCCAGGCTTCCTGAATGGCCAAGGCTTTCACCCAGTGTCCAGGCCCCTCCCCCCAGGGTCCAGGCCTCCCTCGGTGTCCAGGCTTCCCTCAGTGACCAGGTCTTAGTGTTTACACTTCCTCCGGTGGCCAAGCCTTGCCCAGTTTCCAGACCCAGTGTCCAGATCTTCCCCATGTTCCAGGCATTCTGAGTGGCCAGGCTTCTCTCCTAAAGTTCCAGCCTCCCTTGGTGGACAGATTTCCCCTAGTTGGGACTCTCCCCCAGCAACCAGATTTTCCCCAGTGTACAAGCCTCCCCCCCAGGCTCAGACCTATTGTCCATGACCAGGTCTCTCTCTGTGTCCAGGTCAGCCTGTTAGAAAAGGAGGGACCCCAGCAGTAACCAATCCCCTTTGAGTGTGAGGTGCTTACCGAGGCTTCAGCTGCCCCCTGACCTCTGGGCAGGACTGTGAGAACTGAAAACAATTCTGAATGTGGGCTCTGCAGAGCAAGTTATAATTTATAATGGGGCTATTCATTGACTCAGGAAAGAGCCCATCCAGGGGAAACACAGACTGGTTTTATGAGGATGGCTTTCGTAATGGCCTGTCATTAGAGCTGTAGGAACATGCCAGCTGTATGACCAGGCGCTCAGCCTTGTTTTCCACCTGGAGGAACAGGAGAAAGGACTGTGTCCTGGGCTGTTCCTAACCCTGGACTCCTGTCCTGCCTGTGACATGGTGAGACATTCCAAAACTCTCTGGTCAGCAGCAGAGTAAATGGACCTTGGGAATTTCTCTCCTGAATGAACAGTGTGGATCAGACTGGCAGCAAGAAGGAGCCTCAGATGGCAACAAAGTTGTGCCAAGGTCACACAGGAAGTGAGTGGCCAAGTTGGCATTTGACCCAAGGTGTTTTGAGGCTAAATCTAGCATGGTACAAAGTCACTCCCTAGCCCTTTGCTCATGTCAGGCCTGCATCCAGGAATGCCCTCTCCCCATCCACATCTACCTGTCAGGGCTGACAGGTATCAGCTTAAATGCTATTCTTCATTTTACTTTGAGAGGTATCCTGGTGGAATCAAGGGGTCACTGAACACTTGGGAACAGCTGGGTTCAAAGACTATATACAGTGTGTCCCCAAAGTTACAACGGAATTTACACTCCTAATATTTTTCTCCATCATTTCCTTAAATCTAGACAATTGACCAACCAGGCAAACAAATCGAACCTTGGTTTGTAGCATTTTGTCAATTTCTGAGCTGTAAATGCTTACCTTGATAACAATTGGATCTCATGATCAAATACGGGTCTGGTACTCCCTTAATAATAATAGCATTTTTATAACGCCAACTATGTGCCAGTCGCTAGGCTAAGTGCCTGGTCCTTAAATATGATCTCATTTGATTCTTACAACAATGCTGGGAGGTTAGGTGTCATTAACAATAATCTTCAATCGACAACTGAGGCACACAGAGGGTAAGTGACTTACCCGAGGTCACACAGCTAGCAAGCATCTGAGGCTGGATTCCAATTCAGGTATTCCTGAGTCACCAGCCTAGGTGTGCCGCCTAGCTGCCTGCTGTATCACCTATCTCGCCTTCGTTGCTGCTGTTTGTCCTCTGTTTCCCAAGAGGATCAGGGACATCACGAGTGACTTCTTGTGTTGCACCTGAATTGGATTTAAGAGAGGCAGAGTTGCACAAAGTCTCCAGCCTTACTCTCTCTTCCAGAGTCACAGAAGTCCAATGGCAGGACAATGTCAAGATGACTAATGATGGCTTGAGATGTGCACACCACAGCTCCTTCTTCAGCCACCTTCATGGCCGTTGGAACAAATTGTTCTCATCCACCTATTCCACCAGGGGGAGTCTTCACACCCTTTGTGTAGACACCCCCCTAACTCACCAATGGGTTACCCAACTCCCCCTAGGTCTTGCTTGATTATATGAGAAGAACTCATGGGAGTGGGAGGCCAGTGACGGCTCTTTGAGAAAAATAGTGCATGTCACTGATGGGGGCTGTAGCACCCACTAGATGGTCGATCCTGTCACCCCACTGGCAGGTAACCAATCATGAAGTTTTAATACCATGTTCTATTATCTTTCTATCCCTTTGAAGAAGATATCCCTAAGCTACACCTTAGAGAGTGAAAAGTCTTAATGTAAACACAAGAAAAGTGATATTTGGAGAGTTTTCCATAGTATGTTTCATGACTGGGGAGAGATAAGACCCAAAGTTAAGCCAGGGTGATGTGTGATATATGATGATCCTTCTACATTTTATAACCCCTAGGGCAGGGCTGGGGAACCTGCAGGCTCGAGGCTATATGTAGCCTTCTAGGTCCTCAGGCCGCTGCCCTAGACCATGCCCAAAGGAATAAGGGCCAAAGTAAAGAGAAGGGGAGTCCTAGTATTTGGTTATGTTAGGGCAGCTTCCTACTTAACTGGGTCATATTCTCTACTTACCTTCAGAAATGGGGATGAACCCTCCCAGGGTCCTGAAGGATCTTGCTTCCTCATCCATATGTATGGCCTCACATGGCCATTTCTATAGCAGAAAGGGATGAGAAAGAACCTGAAACAATAGAAAGAAGACTGGACCCAGGGAGTGAGAGAGACTGAAATTCGGATCTGAGCCTAGATGCTAACTGGCTGTGTGATCATAGATGAGGAAGATAGGTAGAACATTTATTAGGCGCCTAATGTATGCTTGCAGGCCCTGTGTTAAGTGCTGGAATGTAAGCACAAGTCAAACAGTGCCTGCCCTCACTGCTCTTGCCGAAGTTAATCATGATCTCTTAATCGCCTGATCCAATGACCTTTTGTTCTTATCTTACACCCCCCCCCATAGACTCTTCAAGTATGTACACCACCAGCCACCGTGATATTTCACAAACAACATGCATCTCCCAGTTCCCAGCATTTTTACTGGCCGCCCCCATGCCTGGCATACTCTTCCTCCTCCTCTCTGCCGCCTGCCTTCCTAAAATCCCACCTTCCTGATCCCTCTTCATTCGGCTGCCCCCCCCCCCATTATTCCTCCTTCTCGGTGTGTCTTGTTCGAATAGAGGTGTGCCCGTTCTGATTCCTCCACTAGACTGTGAGCTTGAGAGCAGGGGAGACCATCCCCAGCACTGAGCACAGTGTCTGCCCATATTTTGTTGCTCTTCAGCTGTTTTCCATTGTGCCCAACTTTTTATGACTCCATTTGAGGTTTTCTTGGCTAAGATACTGGAATAGTCTGCCCATTTCTTTTTCCAGCTCACTTTACAGATGAGGAAACTAAGGCAAACAGGGTAAAATGACTTGCCCAGGGTCCCACAGCGAGGGTCTGAGGTCAGATTTGAATTTGGTCTTCCTGACCCCGGGTTCAGCATTTTATCCACTGTGCTACCTAGCTGTCCACCTGGCACATGGTAGGGGCTTAATAAATATTTGTTTGCTGGCTAGATAATTGCATTCTAATGGGGGAAGAGAACACAAGTGTATGTGGGAGGGGGTGGGAGAAGATGGCAGGAAGATAAGATAAAAGCTCACCTATCAGAACCTGGGGTGGTTCCAGGGGTAGAGTCCAAAGTTCTGGTTCCAAGTTGGCCAGGATAGAAGTGACATAGTTTGGAGCTGGTGGCTTGAAAGTGATCATGGAGGGGCAGCTAGGTGGTGCAGTGAATAGAACACTGGCCCTGGAGTCAGGAGGACCTGAGTTCAAACCCCACCTCAGACACACTTAACTGTGTGACTTTAGGCAAGTCACTTAAACCCAATTGTCCTGCCTTGTCCCCTCCAAAAAGACAAAAAAAGAAAGTGCACATGGAGAAGTCATTTGATCTCTCAGAACCTTAGCTTGCTAATCTGTAAAATGGGGATTACTGTCCCACTCACCTCACAGGGGGTGTTGTGGAGTTTCAAATGAGATATTTTCTATAAAGCACTTTGCAGTCCTTAAAGCATCCTAGAGGTGCCGGCTGATGTTATTATTGACTGTTTATGAGTGTCCCCATCTCATCCCCCAGCCACTAGAATGGGAGCTCCCTGAAGGCAGGGGCCAGCTCTCACAGGACTCAGGCTCCTCCTCAGTAACTAGCTACCCCAATGATAGTGCTCTGAAAGTGTCTGTTGACTGAAAGAGTGAAGTCATTTGTCTTCCCTGTGCAAATGAACCTTGGAAACAAGGAAGGGAAGAAAGAAGAGAAGGAGAAAGGGAGAGAAGGAGAGAGGGAGTGAGGAAAGAAGAAAGGAAAGGAGGAAGGGAGGAAGGAACAAAGGAGGAGAAGAGGGAGGGAAGCAGGGAGGGAGGGAAGGAGAGAGTGAGTAAGCAGAGAAGAAAAAAGGAAAGGAAGGAGAGAGGGAAGGAAGGAAGGAGAAAGAAAACAAGGAAGGAAGGAAAGGAGTATGGTTGTTCTTCCTTCTCAAAGAGAACCCGAATGGCATCACCATGTTGGGGTCAAATTTCAGTGGGTCTGACTATGACTGATCAGACCAGTACAAGCTCAGAATGCTCTCCCACAGGTCAGGCACAAATAGTCCATGTGAACATCTGGGATGGATTCTCCAAATTTGCACATCTTGTGTTTCTTTTGAGCTACTTTAATTCTGTGGATCAATACCAAAGTTTTTTTTTTTTGCTTTTTGGAGGGGGAAGCAGGGCAATTGGAGTTAAGTGACTTGCCCGAGGTCACATGGCTAGTAAATGTGTTAAGTGTCTTGAGGATGGATTTGAACTCAGGTCCTCCTGACTCCAGGGCCGGTGCTCTATTCACTGTGCCACCTAGCTGCCCCAATTCCAAAGTTATTAAGAGAGACCTTGAGAAGATCCTCATTTCTCTTCTTTTGACCACATGCATAGGTAGAGAGGGGGAAACTGAAGCCCAGAGAAGGGGAATGACATGCCAAGGTCTCACATTCACTCAGTGGCAAGGCTGGGTCTGGGATCCAGATACATGGACTTCTTTTCATGAGGTCTTGGACATAGCCCATCCTGAGATGTAGCCTTTTTTAGGGGTGGGAGTAATGGCAGGGACACCCCCACCTCTTCAGCAAGGGCAGTCTAGGTTCTTGGGGAAATACAAGAACAGAGGAAGGAGGAAGCAGGCATCCACTGAATGAGGGAGTCCAATATAGAAATGGAAGATTTGGATATAGCTTGACCCGTTGATGACTCCACCGTGCCCTCTAGTGTCTTAAGTGAACATCAGCTCTTTCTAGATTACACCAGGACCTCAGAGCTCATGGGATCATACAATCAATCTTCCTCATTTCATAGAAAAGGAAACTGAGGTGCAGCGTGGTGAAGAAATTTATCCACTTCACCTAGAGGAGACTAGGCGTCTCCATGAATAGAGCAGAGACCCTGGAATCAGGAAGACCTGAGTTCAAATCCAACCTCAGACATGCACATTATCCAATGTGCAGTTGAAACAAAGTAAGGAGAGGACAGTTAACCCTCTGGACTACAGAAGGAGGATCCAAAAAGATCCCAACAGGCTCTTAGCTGTGTGAGCCTGAACACGTCACTCCGTTTGCTTCTGTTTCCCTATCTGTAAAATGAAGATAATAATAATAATACTTACCTCCCAGGGCTGGTTATGAGGATAAAATGAAATAATATTTGGAAAGCACTTAGGAACCTTAAAGTGCTATATGGATGCTAGCTATTATGTTATTATTAAATGCTAGCCAAACCTAACCGTAACCCCAAACTCTAACCCTATCTTGAACAGAATCTGCCTCTTCCATTCTCCCATCTTGTGGACAGTCAAACAATTGGATACTGAACTATCCCTGGAGCCAGAAGCAAAGACTAGTTTATCAATGGGCCCCTGTCAGTTTGGCGTAAAGTACACCTGTTCTGTCACTGGTCTCGTGGGGTGCCATATTTATCAATATTCTATCATACTATCCATTTTTTTATGTTACTAATATTTCCCCATATTATCAATACTTCATCATATTTATCAATATTTTATCATATTATCCATATTTTATATTACCAATATTTTATCCTGTTATCAATATTTTGTCATATTATCCATATTTTTGTCATATTTATCAACATTTTATCATATTGTCAATATTTTTGTCATATTTTTATCAATAAATACCAATGTTTATTAATATTTTATGAGATAAAGGAAGAGGATCTGGCTTATCCAAAGTGTAGTTGAAGTGAAACTGGTAGAGACAGTTAACTCTCTGGACTGCAGGAAGAGGATCCCCAAAGACCCCAACAGGCTCTTAGAGCAGCAGAGTTGAATCTAATAAGATGAAAATTAACAGAGGTAATTGTGACGTACCATACTTGGGTTCAAGAGGATCAACTTCCCCAATAGAAAACGAGAAGGTTGTGGCCAGACAGCAATTGCTGTGAAAGGAATCTAGAGACAGACCAAGGTAGAGTGAATGGAGTGAAGTCAGAACAATCTATACAGTAAGCACACAAACAGAAAAGAAAATAAAAGAACTCTGATCAATGGAGTGACCTCTCATAATCCCAAGGAACTGATGGCGAAATACGCCTCTTGCTTCTAAGTGATGTAATAGATATAGAATGCTGGACCTGGTGTCAGGAAGATTCAAATTTCAAAGTTTCAAATCTGTCCTCAGATACTTACTATCTGTGTGACTCTGAGCAAGTCACTTAATCCTATCTGCCTCAGTTTCCTCATCTGTAATATGAGCCCAAGAAAGAAATGGCAAAACTACTCCAGTTTCTTTGCCAAGAAAACCCTAAATGGGGTCATGAAGAGTTGGACATGACTGAAAAACTACCCAACAAAGAACTTTTGGCAAGAAAGGTGGTGGGCTATGAATACTGAATAAGGCATACATTTTTAGCTGTGTTTAGTATGTTGATTTGTTTATGTATTTTTTTTTAATAGAAGGGAAGGTTTTATCAAGAGAGGATTATTGGGAACGCACAATGTTACAAAAAGAGAAAAGGGCATCATTTATAAAATGCTAAATTAAAAAAAAGGAAGACAAAGACCCTAGGGTCCTAAGGGACCACAAGTGCAACACAAATTCATGGAGTCCCTGGTCAATGTCCATGTACGTTCTCATTTCCTCCAGTGGTGTTGATATACTTTGGGAGGCGTTTGTTTAAAAAAAAAATGCCCATCCCTACCATAAAATGTTAAAAAGACTTGCAGAGAGAAAAGAATTATTTGCTTGTAATTATAACCTGCCTCACCTGCTTTTCCATTTTATTGTTTTATGTTCTTTCTAGATGCTGATGGTAGCATATCTCAAAGTATAAATGTGTTTTCTCTGTTAGGAATAAGAAAGGGCAGTTGAACCTCCAAACAAAGAATCTATTGTTTTCTCAGATACCCAAAGTTACTGACTCTCTCTTTCTTGGATTGTCATAGATGTTGTTTTGTAAGCGATGGGACCTTATTTCCTAGAAACAAATAACTTTGTCTCTTCCATTTGCCCAATCTGGAATATGTTCTTATCTCTGTCAGGCAATCATATTATTTAATGTTGTCCCAAACTCCTCTTCTCAGCTTTCCAGTTCACCTGATAAGAATGTTGCATGTATCTTTGAGCTCTTTGTCCCCTCCCCATCTCCCTAAAGCCATGATGTGGATCCTAGGATTTAGTAATTGTACACTTATACAATATACTACATGTATATTATATGTATGTGTATTATAAATGTGTGTGTATGTATACACACATATACAATAATAACATTTATCACTAGAATGGCCATGATTGGTTTGGAATTCTGCCTAAAATTCCCATACTGCATGGCTGTGAGAAATAAACTTTGAACAAGCCACCTGCTAACCAGAGTGTGGTTTTGTTTGTACCATGATAGTTGAAAAGATCCATCAACTTGCACTCACATTCACACTTAAGTCCCAAGAGGGGTTACCCTATAAGGGACAGCTCTTAACACTGTAGTTTACAGGCCCCCGACAGGTGTGCTTCTTATTCATAATCAGCCAGTAGTCTCAAGATGCTCTTAGAAAAAAGTATTTACTCAAATGGCAGAGCAAGAATCATAGTTTCAAAGCATTCCCCACCCTCACCTTTGATCTGGGGCACACTCTGTAACAAAGTTACAGGGATAGGGAGAAGTCGGCTAAATTCAGTGACATATGTGGGGCCAAGGCAGCTCACAACCTTAGAAATGAAAGGGGAAAAAGCTTTGATGCCCTTTTTCTCTCGAGGCTCATTGCATGATGAGGCATGAATGGCTTTGTTGGATGACTCTCTCCACTGCTCAGGTGGGCTGGCTACTTGCAGGGTATAGAATCTCTGCTGGATTCCTTGGGTTTCCTTTTCGGTGGGTAGCTATAGTCTCTGCCACTTCCTGACTCAGGCATGGATGAGTGCTACTGGGCTCTTTGAGACCTCGGCTCTGAGGTTTATCACCTCTCAGACAGGGTATGGGGAAGGTCTATTTAATTATTCTTCCTGGTTCAGAACTGGGTTCCTTCAGTAAACAGCCTCGCTCTAATTTATGTTAAGCATTGATCACATTCCCCACATTTCTTTTTTCTCAAAAACCAAAAAAAAAAAAGAGAGAGAGAAAGGTATGGAATGTTTCACTTACCCTTAATCACCCCAACATTTCAAACATCACTCAGGGCCATCAGTTTTGTGAAAATCTAAGGCAGCTTCAGCTTCTATTTTCTACTCAGAGGTGGTTTTTGTCTTTCATTCTATCCCAATTCACTTGTATGTCACAACATCACCTCCCTGATGTCATGGTCCTCTTCAAGAACAAAGGACAAAAAACAACCACATACTCTCTCTCTCTTCATGGCTACCTCTTGGAAGCCTTAGCTCAATTCAAGGTTCAGCTCAACTATTATCTAATTGGTAGACTCCCACTGTACCCCATTCCTGAAATTATTTCGCAAATAATTTGTATTTATTTGTACACCATTTATTTCCCAATAGAATGTAAGTTCATTAAGAACAGAGTCTTTTGGGGTGGCCAGGTAGCGCAGTGAGTAAGAGTACTGGCCCCAGAGTCGGGATGACCTGGGATCGATTCCGGGCTCAGATACTTAGCACCACACCCAGAAATAACTGGCCATGTAACCTTGAGCAAGTTACTTAACCCCAATTGCTTAAAAAAAAAAAACAGAGACTTTTAATTTTTGTCTTTATGTCTCAAGTGGAACACAGGTGTTTGTTGAATAGAATTGAATTGAACTGAGCTTTCATGACCTTTGAGCTTTTGGTGAGCTTTGGTTGTTGTTATGTAGTCATTTTCAGTCTGACTCTTTGTGAACCCATTTGGGGTTTTCTTGGTGAACATATTGGAGTAGTTTGCCACTTCCTTCTCTAGCTTATTTTACAGATGAGGAAACAGAGTTAAGTGACTTGCCCAGGGTGACAAAGCTAGTAAATGTCTGAAGTCATATTTGAACTCAGTGAGATGAGTCTTGCTGACTCCAGGCCTGGCACTCTATTCACTACTCCACCTATATTTATGTTCCAATGTATCCCCACCCCCTTTCATTCCCAGAGAACCATCCTTTATAATAAAAAAATTTAAAAGAGGAAAGAAAAAAAAATTCCAGTAAAACAAACCAACATTTTGAAAAAGTTCAATGTTACACATAGTATTCCATGCCCATAGTCTTCCAGCTCTGTAAAGGAGTAGAAAGAGTGGAGAGATACTTCTTTGGAGCTAAACTTTATTATAATTTCAAAGCATTCGCTTTGTATTATTTTGTTGTTGCTATTCCATTTACTTTGTTGTGGTTGTCATGTGTATTGTTTTTCTGGTCCTCCTTAATTTATTTTGTATCATTTCATGGAAGTCTTCCCAAGCTTCTCTGAAGTCATCATTTCTTCCATAGCCCGGTACTATTCCATTACATTCACATACCAAAATTTGTTTAGTTCTTTCCCGGTAGATGGATATCTACTTTGTTTCCAGTTCTTTGCTACAAAGAATACTGCTGTCAATGTTTTTGTTTATTTTAAGACCATAATTCGTGGTTTGACCTTCTTGGAGTATACACCCAGCACGGGAACATCTGGGTCAAAAGGACATTTTTCATCACTCCCTTTGCAGAATTCCAATTTGTTTCTAGAATGATCGGACTAAATCACAGTCCCTCGCATATTTTCATCAAGGATGCCTTTGCTCCGTAAGTAGACTACTGTCATAAAGAACTTACAGAGATAAGACAACAGGCATGTGTATGTTGGTAGTTACTGAAGCTTTCTTGACCATCTTTTTTAGTAGCAAATCTATCCATGATATTTCTCCTTAATCATTTAGAGTCCACACCTCCAAATTCGATATATTCAAATCAATACCTTCCATTGTGGCTATCCTAGCCTACATTTGGTTTCATCTAGCTTATTTCCTCATTTCTACTTCCTCATATGGAATGCTGGGGGATGAAAGATGAATCCAAATTGTTGGTTCCACTCTCATCCATGATAAAAACCAGTTTATTATAAAAATATAGAAATGTTGATGATCTGGTCCATTTCCTCCCCTGTTGTCCTTCCAGTTCCATCTTTAAATGTTCTTGGTAGGATCTGGTTTAATTGAACCTGAAGCTAAATGTTCAGAAAACTTGTATTCCCCCTCTACTGATTCTCATGGGTTTTTTGTGTGATAAACCCAATGTTTCATAGTTTTAGATCTGCTAAAAATTCAAATGAGCTCTTGGATGGAATTAAGAGAAACATAGTGTCCAGCTCTAGAGAGATAATAAGTCTGTTATGTCTGTCTTCTTCATACCAAATCTGCAATATTGTGTTTGGTCCTGGGTGTGACACTTTGGGGAGGATACGAATCAGCTGGAAAGTGTCCAAAGTTGGGATGAGAGAGGGGAGAAGGAGGAGGAGAAACAAGAAGTTGAGAGGCCAAGCTTTGTGACATTGAAGGGATGGTTGAAGGGGAAGTTTAGCCTTGAGGAAAATTGGGAATGGAGGAAGGCAGAATGATGGTTATTTTAAACTGCCTGAAAGGCTACATGGAGAAAGATTCAATTTATTCTTTATTGAACAACATTCTTACTAACAGAGTTAGTAAAACCAGGAGCAGGGAGGCAGATTTAGACTCTACGTAAGGAAAAACTGCCTACTTGTTAGCATTGTCCCCAAAATGGAATGGGTTGACTCTGGAAGTGGAACCCATAAATTCACGGGTTCCCTTTCATTGGGGAGGGATGAATGGCCATTTCTCAAGAATGTTATAGAGATCGTCTGGATTAATTATATTTTGGGTCCCTACTGTTGGGGGTTTAGGGGTGCTCAGGACCCCAAAATACCAACATGCTGGGTCTTGCCTGAATGAATTCGACCTAAGCCTTCATTCAGCCAAAGTAAAACGAAGTTTATTAAAAGACTCTTAAGGAACCTAAGCCTTTGTATAGTTAATTCAAGCAGGCCATATTGAACCTTGAGCCTTTGTCAGGCTAGATAGAATCTGAGTGCCTTCATGTAGCAGCAAGCACCCCAAGCATCCTCAGGGTTTGCTGCCAGCACAGGTTCTTGGATCTGCTTTGTTAAAGGAAAGCAACTCAAAATGGGTTAACAAGCTTACTTTAATCAGTCAGACATATATCGTTTACCTTGTTCAGGGGAAAAAGGTCAGCACCCTGAACTTCAAAGTATACAGGCAGAATTATCAAGACAGAAACAGATCAAGTAGACAGATTTCCAAACTGTCCAACCATTACATCCATACCCAGTCAACATCTGGGTTTCAACATCTGGGTTTTTCAAAGCCGGGGGCCTCAGGACAACAGCTTCCCAGAATCCATATCAAATCACAGAACACTTCTCAAAATGAGCCCCCAAACAAAGCTACACATCAGGGCTTATATAGCCTTCTCCTGGCTCAGAGAATGTAACAACCTTTTGGACCCACTGGCCAATCAAAAAGTATCTACTGAAAAACAAGCCTCCCACCCCAGGCTTCAGGTGCACTTTAGCCTAGGGGCAGGGAAGATCTTCCAAATTTGCATTCCCATTACACTTCATGGAGGCAAGACTGTGGGAGGGATTTAGGGGTGTTCTAGTAGTCTGGGATGATGGGAAGAGGGGTTCAGGGGGGATCTTGATGGGACTGAGGTCAGACTCTAGGAACCAAGAGAATGGGATTTTGATGGGATCAAGGGTGGGAGGAGATATCTCACTTCTCTTTGGAGATATTAGACAATGAAGGGCTAGGCTAGGTTAAAGGTAACAGAGATTCAGTCATAGTGATAATGGAAGGCTTATGGCTTCAGGGAATGCCAGATCCAGTGGGAAGATTCAAAAAGAGTTCAAGGGGGTTCCCAGAGCCTATACCCCACCATCTCCCAGCTCTGGTATTCTGTGATTGAGGTAGGGATAGACAAGGACAAGTACAGAGGCAGGGGCAGAGACTGGTCCTGTGCTATTTAACCATTTCATAAATGATTTGGAGAAAGATTAAATTTGCACTTGAACTAGGAAGAGTAGCTGTAAGTGATAAAGTCAATATCCATAAAGTTCTCACCTGGTAATGATGGGGTTCAAGCTCTGGGAACCCCCTTGAATTTTCCCACTTGATGAGGCATTTGCCTGAGGTCATAAGCCTTTCATTATTGCTATGCCCAAATCTCTGTTACTATTAACCTAGCCTAACCCTCCATAGGCCAGCTACTTCCCACCCTTGATCCAATCAAAATATCTATATCCAAATATGTTACCCTTAAACTAGCCTAGCCTTCCATTGTCTGTCATCTCCAGGTAGCCTTCAGCTATTTCCCATCCTTAATCCTATTTCTGGAGTCTGACCTCAACTCCATCAAAGATCCTCCTTAGACTCCTCCTCAAGACTCTCCCCAAACCCTCCTCTAGACCAACCTAGATCCCTCCCACAGTCTTTCTGTATGTAAGATACATCTTGCCTCTATGAAGGGGCTGAGATTCAGTCTAGCTCTGACTCAGTTTGTATCAGATTGTTCTGACCCACTTGTCAACACAAGCATCACAAATATTAAGGCTCCTTAAGAATCTTCTCATTATGGTGAATCTTTAATTTTGTTTTACTTTGGCTGAGAGAAGGCTTGAGTCAATTCATTTGGCAGGACCCAGTGTGTTGGTATTTTGGGGTCTTGAGCAAATTCTAAATCCCAAACCTCAACAGTAAGAACTTTGGGCCAGATCTAATAAGATGAAATTGAATGGTGATAAGTCTGAAGTCCTAGTATTGGGTTAAAAATAGTCAATCTTATTGTGTGGGATGACTTGCAGTGAAGTTTCCCCATTCTGAATATCATATATCCATTCTTATTCCTTGTATTTTGTAATTAAGTTCAGTATTGTTTCCCCGTGTGTGTGTGTGTGTGTGTGTGTGTGTGTGTGTGTGTGTGTAAGTCGTGTATTTCAAGGTAATGTAAGAGCTACTGAGTATTAATACAATTGATTGGATTAACTACTGAGACCAAATTAGAGGTGTTTCTAGTTTGGAGAGTTTGGGGAAAGGAATGGTAGCGTGAGAGGTAACAAAGGGTTAAGTTTCTATAGAACTGCAAGAATTGCTGAACAAGGCTACTGATAAGGAGGAACAGGCAGTAGCCTTGGGAAAGTTGAGGCAGTAGCCTTCTGAAGAAGCTCAGTCCCTGGTTCCCAGAAAAAAACAACTAGATAATACTAAAAATAATGAAGAATGGAAAGGAGCTGGAAGCAGCAGGCGGATTTGACCAATTAAGGAACAGACTGTAGCCTTGGAGCACTCAAGCCCAGATAAGAATGTGTCTAGGGTAAGACTGAAGGGGGTTCAGTATTCTGAAGTTGTTACTGAGCTTGCTTGCATAGTGGACCTCATGTATTATGTATATTATCTAGCAAGATTAGAGCCTCATTAATAATAATTATGTTAATGTTTGTAACCCTTTTGCTTATTTAACCCAACTTTAGCTTCTGTATGGCGGCCTCCTTTCCCGGGCATTGATTATTCTGGTGACTAGACCGCCCACTTCTCCAGAGATTCTACTAAACTTCCTATCTTCACTTTGAGGTCTTCGAGTAGTCAATTTGGGGTAGGGTCTCTGTACCCCACCCATTATTATACCACTTGTCTTTTCAGTGGTTGAGGGAGGGACTAGTGGGAAAGAGAGAATTTGAAACTCAAAATTAAAAAATAAATGTAAAAATAAATAATTATTAAGATCTCAACTGGTAAGAACTTTGGACAAATATAATAAGATGAAATTCAATAGGAACAAATTTAAAGTCTAACTTCGGTTTAAAAAATCAATTTTTCTTATATTGCTTTCTCAGTGGGCAAGAGAGGGGCTGGCAGAAGGAAGAGAATCTGGACTCAAGTTTTTAAAAAAAGATTGTTAAAAATAAATAAGTATTGAGGAAAAAAATCAATTTTGCAAGCATGGAGCAGGGAGTTGTTGAGAGAAAAAAGGTCAAGAGTGAGAGAAATGACTATTTCTCTCATATTGAGCTAATTATTAAAACTGGGGAGACCTGAACTTTTCCCCCCCGTCCTATGTTCTTGTCCAGTATCTCAAGGATAGGCCTGATGAAAGACAGGATTTGCAGTCTCCTCATACTGGGTATTGCTACTTCACCCAATTAACTCAGACTTGGATGGGGGATATAGATTCTTTGTCTAGATTGCCCAAGACTGTGTGTGTGTGTGTGGGGGTGGTTCTGGGTATAGGGATAGTCTCTCTAGTGTCAGTCTCAGTCCCTCATTGGAGTGAACTCCATTTCTCTTTGTAAAGTCCACTTCTCATTAATTGTTAACCAATCAGAGTTGATTGCCACCCAAAAGGGTACATGAGCCATGAGCTTGCCACCATGATTATCTTTGATCTAAGAGAGATGGCCAAATGACCTTCCTTTTATTAAAAAAATGTGCTGGCATTATTAATGAAATAATTAAATTACCCAGAAATTCTGACCCTTGAAGATAAAGATACAGTCGAAGGCAAGAATAGGGATAAGGGGCAGAGATAGAACTCTCTAGTTCTAGATAGGGACAGATGAATTAATCAACAAACATTTATTAAGTTTTTTATAAGTTTTTACTACCGTGTTTCCCCGATAATAAGACCTATCCCGAAAATAAGCCCTCCCCTTACTGTGTAAGATTCCTCTAAAATAAGCCCTCCCCCGAAAATAAGCCCTATTGAGATTGCTACTGTAGTGAAGGTGATCCCCTGCGCTACACACTACATTACGGTACCCCCTGAATGCACCGTCCCCCCCCTCCCCGGGTGAAATGCACGCCGGCTCCGAGCTGCATCCAATCAGAGCTGCAGCAGTGAGCACGTCATCCTGTTCTTCCCCAGTGATTTGCTTGCTGGCGCCATTGAGAGCAGTGCCGTGGAGGAGAGCTGAGGCAGGACAACATAAGCCCTCCCCTGAAAATAAGCCCTCTGGTGTTTTTCTTTCCAAAAAAATTAATAGGACAGTGTCTTATTATCGGGGAAACATGGTATGTTCTAGCAACTGTACTGAACACTGAAAATGCAAAGCAAAATTAAAGTCTTTGCCCTCAAAGGGCTTACATTCTAACAGGGAGACAGTGTGTTTCAATATTATTCAATATATATTATATATAATAGTATATATTATTATATATAATCAAGATACATACAAAGTACATACAAGATAACCTAAGAAGTCAAGTCAACAAGCATTTATTAAGAACCTACTATACCTATATATACTGTACCTAGAGTTGGAGGTGAAGGGACTAGTAGTTGGGGGAAAATAGGGAAAGACTTCTGCAGAACAGAGATACAACCTGGCAAAGGAAAAGAGACAGGGAGAGATGGGGACAAGGGCAGAGATAGGGACAGGGACAAGAAGAGACACAAGGACAGAGAAAAATACAAGTTTAGGGATAGATAAGAGAAATAGAGATAGAAACAGAGATGTGACACAGGTAGGGACAGAGAGTAAAAGAAAATCAAACACCCATGATCCCATCCCCAAGGTCTCCTCCAGCAGAGTGCCCCCCCCCCCCACTCATCCTCAATGTCTCCCTATCTATTGAACCCTTCAAGGCTGTATATGAACAAGGCTATATCCCTCTTATCTTTAAATAACCTTCATAACATCCTCCTGGCCCCACTATTATTTCTCTTCTTTTCACAAACTTCTAGAAAAAAACTGCTTGCCCTCACTTTCTATTCTTTTTTTCACTTTCTAGCCTCTCACTTGCTTCTCTATCCATTGCAAACTTCTCACTTCCTCATTCAACTGACACTATGCTCCCTCTCTTCTTCTCCTTTCCTTCTCTTTCCGAGTCCCAGCTGATATCTCAGCTTCTACTGGAAGTCTTTCCCAGTTTTTCTTAATTCTAATGCCTTCTCTGTTAATTATTTTCCTATAGCCTGTTTGTATGTAATTGCTTGTTGTCTCCTTCCATTAGACTGAGAATATGATGTCTTCAGCAATGTTGTTGGCTGCTACCACACTGAAGGTAAATTATTGAACTTGAAAAAGCTACAAGCCAAGACTAAAGTAGAGGAAGTGTTTGTGCAAGATTTTTTGTTCACAGATGATTGTGCACTCAATGCAGCCTCTGAAGCTGAGATGCAAGAAAGTATGGATCGATTCTCTGCTGCTTGTGCTCATTTTGGCCTAACAATTAACACCAAGAAAACACAGCTTCACCAGCCAGCACCACACCATCCTTATGTGGAACCATGAGTTATAGCAAATCGAGAAAGATCAAATGCTGTGGATAAATTCCCTTACCTTGGCAGTGTACTTTCCAGGGATGTACACATTAATAATAAGGTTGATGGAACATAGCTGGAGCTAGTTCAGTGTTTGGGAGGCTCCAAAGGAAAGTGTGGAGAGAAGAGGTGATAGACTGAACACCAGACTGAAGGTCTACAGAGCCGTGGTGCTGACCTCACTGTTGTGTGCTTGTGAAACCTGGACAGTCTACCAGTGCCATGCCAGGAAACTGAATCACTTCCATTTGCATTGTCCTAGGAAGATTCTGAAGATCCCCCTGGCAGGAGAAGGTACCAGCTACTAAGGTAAGGTCTTTCTTGAGCTGAACTGCCAAGCATTCAAACTCTGTGGCAAACAGTGCAACCCTGACGGGCTAGCCACATTGTCAAAATGTCAAACATGCTTGCCTAAAAGACTGTTATGGAGAATTTACATGTGGCAAGTCCTCCCATGAACGTCAGAAGGAGCAGTGCAAGGACACTCTCAAGGTCTCTCTAAGGAACCTTGGAAGTGATTGTGTGACAGGCGAGACACTGGCACGGGACGCTCAGCATGGCCTGCCCACATCAGAGAAGGATCTGTGCTCTATGAGCAAAACAGAACGGCAATAGTTCAAAAGAAAAGCAGCATGCACAAATTTCGAGAATCCAGCCCAAATGTTCACAGGGACTATTTGAGCCCGACCTGCGGCGGGGCATTCCAAGCCCATATCGGTGCGCTCAGCCACAAGCGGACACGTTGTACCTTGACTCCAACACGGTGAAGTCACGTTGGTCCTCTCCCAGCATGAAGGACAATAGCCACCGATATGCGTGCATGCGTGTGCGTGTGCGTACGTGCGTGCATGCCCCCCACTCCCACCCCAAGTTCTTCCTGGGCAGGGCTGCTGGTCGTGCCTCAGTGTCCCCAGCGGGAGGAACAGTGCCGGGAGCACAGCGAACACTTAAATGTCAGAGATGACTTGGCTGAACAGACAGAGGGGCAAGGAAAAGGCCGAGCCCAAGGACTGTGCCAGACACTGCCGGCTGGGGGATTCCGGAGAGACACACAAAATCCCCCACCGGCAGGGTCCAGGACTTGGCCAAGCTCCGCGCCTGCGCCATAGCCACCTCTTGCCCCGCCCCCTTCCCGGGCCCGCCCCCCTCCCAAGGAGCAGCGAGATGACTGTGTCCTTGGCGCCCGCGAAGCCTAGAGCGTCGAGGGAGGCCGGGAGGGAGGGAGGTGCCCGGCTCGTTCCCGGAAGTGGAAGTGGCTCCCGGCTCGGCCGGGAGGGCGGCCATCTTGGAAGCCGGAGCGGTGGCGGTGGCGGCGGCGATTGAGGGTGTGACGGGCCCGCTCCCGGACGGCGGTGGTGGCGGCGGCTCCCCGGCCCGGCCCGGCCTCGGCTCCGCCTCAGCTCGGCTCCACCGCCCGCCCGCCCTCCTTCCTTAGCCTTCCCGGCGGGCGGAGCGACCCCGGGCCCGGGCCTAGCGCGGCGGCGGCGGCGGCGGCAGCAGCAGCGGCCCCGGGAGCGACCCCGGCGGCGGCGGCGGGAGAGGTGAGCGGGGAGGGGCGGCGCCGGGGCGGGGCCGCGGTCACAATCGCCGGGGTCGCGGCGGGACTCCCGGGCCCCCCGTCCCCTCCCCGAGCTGTGCAGACGAGCCCCCCCGAGGCCCCGAGACGTGACGTGACTGTCGGGCCCGCGGCGGGCGCCTCGGGCTTCCCCACTCCCACTCCGGCAGCGTCCCCACGGCCCGGCCCTGGGTAAGTCGGGCCCAGGGCCTCAGTTTCCCCGCCTGTCAAAAAGAAGGCCCCTCCTTCCCGCCCTTCCCCCCACCCCCGGCCCATCCTTTGGGAGGAAGCGTCTCCCCGGGCTGGGAGGGGTCGCAGACGGACGCCCCCACTGTGAGCCCACGGGCTGACCGACCCGGCCGCTGAGATCCTAGAGCGCCGGCCCGACCTGGGGCAGAGCCCACCGACTCAAGGAAGTGCCTGCCGAGTGCCGGGCGTGGGGGGCGGAGGGTAGTGTTTGTCCTAAACATTAAAAACGAGCTTTATCGGAGAAGCCGCCCCCGCCCCTCGTGTCCCCCCCAACTCCCCCCGACAGCCCCTCCCTTGGATTGTCCCGTTTGTCTCGGCCCCTCCCTTCGGGGCACTAGACTGTAAGCTCCCCGAGGGCAGGGACTCGGAACGCCTTTGAGTCCTTGGTACCTGGCGCCTAATAAACGCTCGCCGTCCAGAGCAGGAAGAAGCCTGGGAGGTCATTTCGCTGGCCCCTCTCAGTTTTCATATCAGGCGGCAGAGAGTACGTGGGAGCCCGGGGTGAGATTTGGACCCGGGTCCGCCCACTGCTTTTTTGTTGGAACTCTGACCTATCCAGGTGGTAAGGGTCAGAGGTGGCATTTGTATGGACCTAAGTTCTCGGGTTGGGTTTTTTTTTTCCCCCCCCCAGGTTAAGAAACTGAAGGGAAGTGATTGGCCTGGTCACACAGCTGATAAAGTCTTCAGTTTATAGATGAGGAAGCTTAGACTCAAAGAGAAAGTGATATTTGCCTACGGTGGCACAGCCAGTAAATGTCAGAGGCTGTATTTGAACCTAGGGCCTGCTGACTGCTGGACAAACAGTCCTCAGACCTTTTGGTCTCAGGACTCCTTTACAATGAAAAATTGAGGACCCCAAAGGACTTTTGTTTATGTGGGTTCTATCTATCAATACTTCCTGCATTAGAGATTAAAATGAATAAATTTTTAAAAATATTTATGAATTCACTTAAAAATAATAATCACATTTTACATTAAAATATTTGTGAAAAATAGAAGTTTTCCAATGCCAAAAAATTTAGTGAGAGTGGCATTATTACTGCTTTACATGTTTTTGCAACTCTCTTTAATTACTGACCTAAGAGAAGACTAAATTGAATTCTCCTCATTCTGCATTCAATTTTTTGTTTTGATTTGAAGTATGTGAAGAAAATCCAGCATTACACAGATATGTAGTTGGTATTTTAATAGGGAAATAATGTCTTGATATTATAATGAAAATAGTTTAGGCCTCCCCACCCCCTGAAAGGCTGTCAAGGACCTTTCTAAGGCCATGGACCCCAACTGATATCTGCTATTCTTGAGCAAGACTTTTCAGCATCCCAGAGTTTAGCTCAGAATCCTAGATTTTAAATCTGGAAGGAACTTGGGAAGTGTTGACCCTATCACCTCACCCTTTATGGATGAGGAAGTTCAGGCTCAGTTGTATTGAGTGGCAGAGACAGATTAGAACCCAGATCCTCTGAATCCAACTCCACTGTTCTTTCTGCTGGAACCCAAGGAGGTGGTTAATCTCCATACAGAATGGAATGCAATCTGTTGGTTCACCCTCTTTCATAGAGGTAGAAACTGAGCCCTAGAGAGGAAAGGGCTTGCCCAAGATAGGAGCCTTTCATAGGTTGTAAGGAGCAGAGCCCCCATTCAACAAATCCAGTAGTAGGGGGGCTCTGACCTGTCCCAGCAGCAACTGAGGGTTCTTTATGTTATTTACTTTTTTCTTCCATCCTCTTTGATCCTTAACCCCCCCCCCCCCCCCCCCCAAAAAAAAAAAATCCTTCCTAAAGCAACCATCTTCACAACCCCTGCCTGAGCCTGTGGAGGGCCCTGCGGGTTCTGCCTCGTCAGCTCCCCTGGCCCTTTTGATCCTTCTGGTGTCCTTTAGCTGCCTTGGAAGCAGAGTTCCAAAGCCTCTTGGACTTCCTTATTCTTTCAGAGCCTCAGAGGAGGGTAAATGGGGGTGATTTCAGAGTCTGGTCAATGGATTCTGTGGTCACTTCTTGTCAGTGCAACAAGTGGGTGCCTGTTGTGTGCCAGGTGCTGGTGGGGGCAGAGGGCATTAAAGTTGAATGCTGCACTCAGACTTTGGATATAAGGGAGTAAAAAACACCTGGCCCTGCCCCTAGAGAACTTGGATGAGACTCCTGCACAGGTCATCACAGTAAGAGCAGGCTCCTGTTGAGGGATGTGTGTGTCTTTAATAAAATTTGGGGAATTGCATGATTAGTGCCTTCCCAATGGTCCCAACCAAGTAGCCCATTTTCTGTGCTAAAATGGAGGGCATTGGTCTTAGAGCTAGAATGAACCTGATAGACCATCCAGTTGACTCTTTGATTTCATGGATGAAGACACAGGCCCCGGAGAGAAGGGATTGCCCTGGAGCCTGCATTCACACTCAGGGCTCTTCCCACCTGATCATCCTGGGGCATCTGACCTCCATGGTGCACAGACCTGAAGTCTCAGATCACTCCCACCACTCAGGGAAGCAGATGAATTTTAATATTTGCATAAGAAAAGCAAAAGAGGAATCTGCCATAGAAATCATGATTATTAAAGTCTTGGCTTTGGTTTCCTGAGAACAATCAGATAGTGACAAGAGGATAGGGTTGGGAGTCAGGAGGTCTGTGTTTTATGGTACCATTTGTGCCACCGACTGGCTGCAGGACCTTCTGGGCCTCTGTTATTTCATTAGTGAAATGAAGGGATTGGACTGTGCTGATCTGTCTGTAGGGCTTCTTCCTGTGGGTATTTCTATTTGCATATACCTGGCATTTGCCTGTATTGATCCATATGTAGGCTGCATTCTGCCTTTCCACACCTCCCCACCCCCATCTGACTTTGAGAAACCATAGTCAGTTTTCTTTTTGAGTATGCAGCTATAAATTTCTTCCAGAGTACCCATTTTTGGGGCAAAGCTCATCTTCAGACCAGTTATCATCAAGGCTTGATACATTTCAGTAGTTGGGGTCTGCAGTGTCTGATTTGGTGGTCTCTACTCCCACGTGTTCAAACAGTGTCTCTGCAGGTGATTCCTCAATGTACGTATTCAATTCCAGCCTCTCCTGGGCTGCACCCACAGCAAACTCTCTCAGATATCTTGGACTATAGATGTTCTTTGGGCATCTCAAAGTTGACATGTCCAGAACAGAACTCATCTTCTTCCTAAACTTTCTTGGTAGTGGCAAGAGTGACCCCTTCCTCCCCTCCATGCTGGCTTAAACCTGTGTCCTCCTGGACGCCTCCCTCTCATATACCCAGTCCATTGCTCCTTCTTGTCATTTCCACCTTCACATGTCCTCTCCTCTCATCCAGCCCTAGCCCTGGTTCAGGCCCTTCACCCTTCTCACTGGGCTGTCGTCCTCACTTCCACTTTGTCCCCACTCAGCTTCAGAGGTGACCAGAGCCTCCATCTGGCTGTGTCAATCCAGTGACTCTATTACCTCTAGGATGAAACAGAACATGAGCCCCTTTGTTTGGCATTAAAGCCCTTCATGACCCCTTCTTACCCTTCCAACCTCCCCTCCATGTTTTCCCTAAGTCAGCCATATTGACATATTTGCCATTTCTTCTCATAGCCATACTCTACTTCAGCCTTCACATGCTGTGCTCTGAGTACCTGAAATGTGTTGTCTTCCTTCAGGACTCAGTTCAAATATCACCTTGTGTAGAAGCCCCTTCTCAGGTCTCCCCCTTCCCCCGGTATGCTTCCAAATTATCTTCATCTCCTCTGGTTCTGTCTTATGTGTACCTAGTTATGTACACATTACTTTTCTCGTTAGAATGTATGCTCCTGGAGGACAAAGATTTTTTTCAGGGAGGGGAGAAGGAAGCATACTTTATCTGTATCCCTAGCACATAGCACAGTGCCTCAGATATAGCAAGGGCTTAGTAAATGTTTGTTCATTGGTCTTGGCATCATATTTGAGACTTGAAAAAAGTCTTCAATACTAGATTTAATTATGTGATATATGTATATATACACATACAAACATACTATACACACATTATTACTTTTACTATTTCAAGGAACTACCTCAGTTGATACCAATCACAAGGCCCCCCCCCCCCCCCCCTTTTTGTGTGCCTCAGCAGGATGTGTTTGTGAGTTGCTAAGTCTAACTTTCTAGTCATGGATCCCCTTGAACGTAGGCTGTACTTTGTAGGCAGATACACAGATCAAATGTATTTGGTATAATTTGATAAGCTTAATATTGAGATTTGAGAGATAATCCCTTGGAGCTGGTCAGTTATACTGTCTTTCTTGACTTTCTAGATGTTCAAATAATTTCTTTTCTGGTACTTTACCTAACCTCCTTGTAGCATGTTCCCACACATGTGCATGCACATGTACACACACAGAGGCAGAGTACATTGGGTGATCCCTGCCCTCTAGGAGCCCCCTTTGTCTTAAGGCAGCTTGGGTCACGTGCACCATCTTTACATGTATCAATTTTTCTTTCTGGTGTCCTTGGTTTTGCCATAGACAGCTCAGAGAGCATGACACTTGGACAGAATGATTTGGATGGGATGGATGTCTTGTAAGAAATAAATGGAAAGCTTGGCATGTAGGGAAATGAAGTCATTATACATGCACACACATGCCTGTTATTGCTTATTTTTACATTCTTTTTGTGCATTGACTGAATTTCAGATTATGCAGACTATCCTTTTGAAGGTCATGTTGTGCCCTTGGTTGGTTTGTTCATAGAATAGCCAAATTCACTGTGGCTTGACTTGATTTGGGTTGAGTTCAGTTCACTTTCAACATCCTTTGAAAAAGATTGAGCATGCAATTCAGGCAACTGGAAACCACTTCTAAGTATTGATGTTCCAGGACAGAATGCCCTTTGTGTTCTCCAGGTTTCCTGGATTATCCTTTGTTTATGTGACAGGCTGTTGCTTTCGTTTCTAGGGTATAAGTCAATGTTCTGGTAGAAGAGAATGCATTCTTTTTGGCAGATCTCCTATAATTGTAGTCTCACCAGTCTTCCTTACTAGGCTCAAACAGGTGTTTTCCAGTGTTGGTATTGTGTGAGCTCCCCTATCCATTCTGCTGGTACAGCCCTGGACTGCCCAAGCAGGATCTTATCTGAAGTCACTCCATGGGACATGATTGTGGCTGCAGAAATAGTCCTGTTGGAGATGAGATGCCCTCCTGGGCTTGGGAGGAACTGAAATTGGAACTGGCAATGTAGAATTCACCCAGTACATCCTTTCAGCTTTCTTACAGGAGGCATGCTATTTTAAGAATCTGAACATTAAAGAAATGAAAGGAAACTTGGGGATGTCGTTGTCTAATGGCTTCATTTTAAAGATGAGAATACTGAGTCCTGGAGAGGAAAAGCAGCTTCTCTAAAATAAGATTAGGAATCAGTGGCAGAGCCAGGGCTAGGACCTGTTAAGGATTCTTTTGAAAAAGCACATGGGAAATAAACTGTGAAGATACAGAGTTAAAAATCACTGCATGTGGTGAGAAGATTGATACCTAATTAAACAAGTATTTAGTACTTGTGAGTGCTAATCACTGTAAAAGGTAGAGCCCTCCAGAAGACTGATAGAGGAGAAAAGCAGAACCATAACCCAAGTTGGAAGGGGATGAAGTGTGTGATAGAGGTAAGAACAAAGCCCCAACAGAGGCCAAGGATGGAAAGATCCCTTTTGAAATCAGGACGGCTTCTGTAAGGAGTTGGCTTGTGGAGGGTGGTAGAATTTTAACATAGCAGGCCTAGAAGAACTATCCTGAGCAGAAGCATAGAGATAGAAAAGGACCAGGGAGTTGAGGAATGGTGAGTTGTCATATTTTGTTGAAGCTATGAGTTGTATGATGGAGAGTGGGGTGGGGGGAGGCTATAAAAAGTCAGTTTGGGTCCAGTTCAGGAGTTTTGAATGCTGGGCTCCAGGACTTTGGCTACACATTGGGGAGCCATTGAATGTTTTTGAGCAGTAAGAGATCTTGAGCAAAGCTCTGCATCGAGAAGGTTCATGTTACTTTAAGTTGAGTTAGAAGGGAAGGGCTGAAGGTTGGGAGACTAGATAGGCAGTACCTACCAAGGTAATAAGGGTCTGAACTAGGTCAGTAGCAATGGGAAGAAAAACAGCAAGAAGTGTTTTGGAGGACAAAACATTCCTCCAGGATTTGGTGAGTACCTGGATTTAGGGGTCCAACAGGGACTCTGTTCTAGGGCTGCAATCCCTGGAATCTCCTGACATCTAATCCAGCATCATTTTTACTATGCCACATCACCTTTGGCTTCCACCCTTGGACTTGAAAGAGGGAGAGGGAATCCACAGGGATTGGGAATAATACCATCTCTTCTACAAAGCCTTTCTGGATTGCCCTATTACTTAGGCCTCCCCCCCAAATAATTATTTTGTATTTAGTTCTTTGTGTATATGATAAGTTCTGTGAGGGCGGGGACTGTTTTTGGTTTGGGGGGTCAAATGAATGGGAGAATGTGGTGCCATTAATAAAAACTGAAAAACCAGGAGGAATCACAGTTGGGTGGGAAGATGATTTCCATTTGGGGCAGGGCTGAGCTGAGGGTAGGCTAAGGGGACACTGAGTAGGTCAGAGTTGGTGACATTTTTAGGAAGGGTGTTGAGCAGGTATGTGAGATGGGGAGCTATGGGAGATTTTTGGTTAAGTAATGACTAGATGGAATTGGTATTTTAGGAGGATTAACCAAGGAGGGTGTTGGATCCCCAGGAGAGCCTGGAAGCAGGAGAGCCATTGGGTTACTGTTGTGTCAGAGGGTGAAGGGATAAGGAACTACACTGTACAGATGTCAGGAGGAAAGGGAGGAGGCACTTTGGAGGAAGAAGGAGTTGGAGTTTGTGACTGAGGAATTCCAAAGGAAGTCAAGGAAGAGAAGAGTCCACAGTGCGGGGACCTTGGGAGGTGACAGTGCCAGTGAGTGTGGGGAGGGAAATGATGGCACTGAAGGATGTGCTGATGAGCTCTGGAGCTCTGTCATGACTCCTGCCTGTGTTTTTGATAGATGAGCAACACCAGTAATAAGAGGGCACCGACAACAGCAACCCAGAGGCTTAAACAAGACTACCTTCGGATCAAAAAAGACCCAGTGCCTTATATCTGTGCTGAGCCCCTCCCTTCGAACATTCTGGAATGGTAAGGCTCCATCGCTTTGCTTCAGTCAGCACGTGAAAGCTTAGCAAGAAGGCCGGGCTTCCTTGTCTTGGACCGCTAGAGCCTTTGGCTTTTTTTCTTTTACTATCTGAAGACTCCCGGTAGAATGAATGCATGCAGGTATCGAATGCTTTTGTAGTGGGGGTGTATGTGGGGGGCTTGGGGGTCTGGGTCTGGCCTAAACTATAGCCTTATACTTAAGACCCAAGACCCACTTTTGTTTCATCTTTTCAAAGTGTATCTTCTGAAAGTACTTTCAGTATCTCCACACACTGAGGAGTTTATAGACTGAAGTAGTCATTGGAATAGGATTTTATTATCAATGTGGGTTATCTAAGACTGAAATTTGTTGATTTATTTTATATGGAATATATATTTGTGTATATTAGAATTTTCTGCTTTGAAAGACATGTTTTACTTTGTTATTTCTCATGGCAGTCTTGGGAAGTCTGTTTTTTTTGTCCCAATTTTCCAGCAGAGGGGACAGAAAAAGAGAGGAAAGAACCATTCATAGGGCATTAATCCTTAGATTTAACCTCCTTATTTTATAGATGAATAAATGGGCAGCGTAGGGAGCTAGCTGGACTTGATTGCAGTCATACAGCTAATAGTGACAGAGTGGGGACCAGCTTTTTTCCCATCATGCCCTGCTATCTCTCAAGTGAGTCTCTTAGAGGAGCCCATGAAACCACTGTCTCCAGAGAAACCATTTGTAGGAATTGACTTCTCAGAGGAGAACTGAGCCCTCCTATATCTGAGCCACATGGATTTTTCTTTTACTCCTAATTTTGTGCATGTGATGCTACATGGGTTGACTATAGCCCTGCATTTTTTACTAAAAAGGGGCAATTTGTTCCTCTTTCCATAACATATTTTTTTCTCTAATTGACCTCTTCCTCCTCTACTGTATTAGGTTGATGATTGATTTTTTTTTTCTCCCCCAACGTAGCCATTATTACTTCTGGATTAGTTGCAGATGTTACTAGGCCTGGTTCAATTCATCAGATTGACTGGGGGCCATTTGATTCTACAGAACCAGTGAGGGGGAGATGATTATAGCATTTTTCAGATTTTTTGTTTACTGCAGAGACATATTAACTGGTTTGTTGTAGCCTAATGGGAAAAGCATGTGGGTGTATCTACATTAGGGGGAAAATAGAAACATTCTGGCCACACTGTTGTTTCATCTTTTCAAAGTGTATCATCTGAAAGTACCTTCAATATCTCCACGCACTGAGGAGTTTATAGACTGAAGTAGTCATTGGAATAGGATTTTATTATAAATGTGGGTTATCTAAGACCGAAATTCATTTATTTTAGATGGAATATATATTTGTATGTAACATAGAATAATTTTATTTGACATAGAAGTATCAGCACTTTGGAGATTTCGAGGGAGTAACTGAAGAATTGTTGGTAACTTTTTATGTGCTAAACCTCACTTTATTTGTAAATTGGTTAAGTTTAGAGTAAGTCATGTAAAGAAACAGTAGCACTACAGAGAGCACTTTAATTGGATAATATGTGGTTTGGGACTCTGCCCCTTAGAGCCACCATAACGAAGCCTGAGAGCAGGTAGACCTGGGGGTGAGGGGCCTTTAGCTTACTTAAGCCAGTGTCTGGCATGGAGTAGGCACTTAAAAAATGTTTGTTGAATTGAATTTGTTATTGAATTTATTATTTTTAAGTCTTTTGTAGCATTTGGAAAAATGTTTGCCCTTACGGCATGAGATCCAAGACAGATATTTTTGGAAGCAGCACCTTGACCTTCCTTCATCAGAAGGAGGCCCCATTGGTGCTTGCTTTGCTCAGCGCACACCCACCAGTGGTGCAGGGACTGTCCAGGTCTGTCTGCTGGCCAAGCCTGGGGCTGCTTTGGGCAGCCTTGGCCTGACCTGGTGCTCTCTGATGTTCATTCTTCCCTCTTAGGCACTATGTCGTCCGGGGACCTGAGATGACTCCTTATGAAGGTAAGTGAGCCAAGGCCGCAGGAGGAGTCACTTGCGGGCTGTCTGTCTTCATGCTCCCAAGGAAGATATGCTGTCAAGTACCCTTTTTGTGGCAAGCCCATGCCGTCTGTTGGGTTGTAGCTTTAGGAAACTTGACACAGGTCTTCATTGGTCCCTAATATCTCCACGTTCTAAAGATGCTCAAAGTTCTGTGTTGTTTTTCTTAGACATATTTTTATTCAGCTTTTTAAACTATTTGGAGTTTAAGTGAAGGTATTAGGTTTGTGGGGGTGTGGGACCTTAGAGGTCAGCTGTTGTCCACCTTCCCTAGAAGAGCATCAGCAGTGTTCCTGACACGCGCCCCCTGCTGGAATACTCAGGGAGGGGAAGCTCACTGTCTTAGAAAGTCCTTTGTTAGTTTTTCCTTTGTTCGAACTTGCTTAACCAGTCTCCTAAACTAGCTTAGGTGAGTGTGATAAAGCTTAGGCAGACTCTGCTAGCCTTTTTTGTGAGCCAGGTAGGCCCATGGGAAGGCCACCCCCAGATCTTGACTGGCTGTCAGGAAAAGTGTCTGGACAGTTAGGGCCATTGCATTGCTGCCTTCCTCTCACTAGAGGTCCTTCAACAGAGGCTAAAGGAATGAATGGGGGAATAGGTTTGCTTAGAGGCTCTTCCTGCTTTGGTGATGACCTGACCTCTGAGGTCTTGGCCAATTCTCAGTCCTGAGACTCTGGACCCTGGTTGCCCTGTCCTGAGGTCCCTTGGAACCTCTTTTGAGCCAGAGTAGCGTTTTTGGGCATTTCATTAATAGGTCTATCCTCACGTATGACATGGCTCTCTGTGTGGCCCTGGACTGGACTTTTGAAGATACCAGAGAGGTGTGCACCCAGACCCTGCCCTCAAAGAGTTTGCATTCTTTTGGGGTGTCAGGAGGGAAGGTCAACAAAAGTTATCAGGTGAACCATCAAGAAACTCCTCCAGGGAGCATAGAACTATGTTTATGTTGAAAGCATTTCAGGGGGAGCACAAGGAGATAGTGAAGGTTGGGGAGGGAGAAGCTTCATTCAGTAGTTGGCACTTGGAGAGGATGAGGCAGGCTTGGATTGGTGGTTGGGATGGAGGGCAGGAGACCTGGCTGAGCATGGGAAGACTGAACCAAGGAGGCACCTGCTGGAGCTGAGTTGGAAGGGCGGCTAGGGGGGCAGTGTGGGGGGCGCTCTGGCAGTATTTATGGAGGTGTGGGGGTGGGGAGTGGTCTGGAAAGGCTGGGGGGAGGCGGGGCCACTATATTTCAATACCAATGAATACCCTGCCAAAATCCGGCCAGATGAGCTGGCTGGAGGGGAATGGCTTGTGGGCAGACGTGAGGAGAGTAAAGTAGCTCCCTCCCAGGCGTCTTCACCAGCCTTGCTGGTTTGTGGAGCTAGTTATTCCAGAATGCTTTAATGATATGTATAGAGGCTTCCTGTCTGCAGGCACCGGGCTAAGTTTCTTACAGTTATCTCATTTGATTTTCCTAACAGCGCTGGGAGGCAGGTACTGTACTTCCCCATTTTACTGTGAAGAAATTGAGGCAGGCAGAGGTGTAGTGACTTGCCCAGGGTCACACTGTCGGTGTCTTGAGGCCAGATTTGAGCTGACATCTCCCTGACTCCAGGCCCAGTGCCACTTAGCCACTGCACTTGGTCTCTGCATTTGTCTGAGTTGTAAAATAGACATTTCTGGGGAGTTAGATTGAGGGTCCTGACCATTGGATTCGGTCTACATTTGGGGAAGGCATAAAAATGATGGTTGTTTTTCACATTTTATTTGCAATTGTTCTGTCTTTGTAAATGCTCTGAGGAAATTTCCCAGAATACTAAAGAAGTTATTTTTGGCTTTCTTCTGTTTTGATATAGGTGGCTATTATCATGGAAAACTAATTTTCCCCAGAGAATTTCCTTTTAAACCTCCTAGTATTTATATGATAACTCCCAATGGAAGATTTAAATGTAACACAAGGTAAGACCTTTCCCTTGTCCCATCTGTTGTTGTTTCTGCAGTTGTTTTGGGGGGCCATTCCAGGAGTACTGTGTATATATTCTATAAAGAGGTACCTTTCCCACCCCTTTTTTTGGCAGGTTATGTCTTTCAATCACTGATTTCCACCCTGATACTTGGAATCCAGCTTGGTCAGTCTCAACAATCTTGACGGGTCTGCTCAGCTTTATGGTGGAAAAGGGCCCCACATTGGGCAGCATAGAAACTTCAGACTACACAGTGAGTCTTTAGGAACATCTCACACGTGGGGTGGGGTGTTCTAGATGGAAAATGGGGGTTGTGAACCAGCAGCATCTACAGTGCTATGCCTGAGGATACAAAGAAAACGACAGTCCCTTCATTCAGCTTAATTTAATCTGATGGTGACACCCATCTCACCCAAACTTCTCTCTCTGGAGGGCTCCCATCTGTAGCATCATTGTCATCTACCCTCCGTTGGAGGCTTGGTTCTAGCCATGGGCTTAGGGAAAGCTTCATGAAGGCTTTGCCACTTAAGCTGGGCCTGAGCTGTAGGGAAGGTGGTCTGGAAGCAGAGATTTCTTTGGTGTGGGCACAGGGATCCTTCCAAGGCATAGGGGTGGTGTGTGCAAGCCCTCAGAACTGAGGAAGAGTCGTTCACCTGGAGCATAGATTGTTAGGAAGGGAATACCTTGGAGTGAAGCCAGTGCCCTGGCTCATCCCCAGGGAATGAATCCTGTGGTCGTTGTCTTCACTGTTGGTGGCACCCCAGCTCTTTAGGAGAAAAGAATGGTGTTTGTCGAAGGGTCACTGGGTAGTGATTCCAGGTGACTGAGGCAGAAATAGACCTAGACCGTGCTCTTTTCTGTGCCCCACAGAGGTCAGAGTACCTAGAGGAATCCAAGAGGTCATCCTCTCTGTTCCCTTGTCAAGGGCAAGATGGATGATAACCTCTGCTAAAGATGTGTCTTGCTTTCCCTTGTCTAGGGAAGGCTCCCTAGCCTGATTAGCGCCATGTTTCTGGGTCTGCCCATCCCTCCCTAGCCATGAAGATCCTTCTTATTTCTACCTTAAGGCCCATCTGCTTTGGCTTAGCATTTTTTTCCTTATTCTTTGCTCTTTGGGTGTGGCAAAAATTGGGTCACCCAAATTTTTTTTTTTTTTTTGCTTTATTGGAGGGCAGTTGGGGTTAAGTGACTTGCTCAAGGTCACACGGCTAGTTTTTGTGTTAAGTGTCTTAGGCCGGATTTGAACTCATGTCCTCCTGACTCCGGGGTTGGTGCTCTATTCGTTGTGCCACCTAACCACCCCCACCCTCATCTTTTGTAGCTTTTGATAAACTAGTGGATGGGAGGCGAGCACCATGGAGGTCCTTGAGGACTTTTGGCTGTGTTGGAATGAGCTAAAAAGTGCTGGGCCCTGGCTTCAGGCTTGTCAGTCCTGTTTTAGGGAACAAGAGATGGCAGGACTGTTGTGGCTATTTTGTCTGGGTCTTTCCTGTTGTGTGTTCACAGTGCCTGCCTTCATTTCTGTCATTGATGAACTGGGAATCTATGAGAGCATGTCAGTATCTGTACAGGGAATCAAAGGGATGAGTTTAAAGCCTGAGACTGGGGACTGATAAAGTGAATTGGTTGTGGGGGGACAAATGACCCAAACGTTAGTAGGCACTACCATCTCCGTGCTTCTACAGCTTCAAGTTGGTCACTTTGGGCGGAAAAATAGTCTCTTCTTGGAGCATTTTAAAGTTACCATGTGGGTGTGGTTTTATTCTTACACTAACGTTTTTTTTTCTTGGCAGAAAAGACAACTTGCTGCACAGAGTTTGGCGTTTAACTTAAAAGACAAAGTTTTTTGTGAACTGTTTCCTGAAGTGGTGGAGGTGAGTGCTCCTTAAAAAAGAAGGAGAAGGTTGGAAATCGATTCTCTTTACTTACTACACAAAGATTCATGTAGTGGGCAGGCCAGGAGGGCTACAGGGATGAGCTGTGGCAGTCAGCAGCCCCCATCCGAGGAAGGAGCCTCCCATGGGTGAGAGCCCTGGGCAGGAGGGCCAAGACTGGCCACTGTGCTTGGGAGCCTGAGCTCTCCTCTTAGAACTGCTTGGCTGTGGGCTCCCTTCACCAGTTCATTTGACTTGATCTCCGTGGGTTCAGGGAATGGACCTGTAGGGGAGACACACACACACACACACACACAGACACAGACACACACACACACATACCGGGTTATCAGGGCCAAGGGCGATGTGCCCCAAAGGCAGTGGTCATAATAGAGGCTTCTGAGAAGCAGGGAGATACTGTGTGGTGGCTTGTTTTAAAATGCCCACGGTCAGGAAAGTCAGTAAACATTTGGTAAGTCCTTCCTAGGTGGCAGGCATTGTGTTAAGTGCTGGGGATGCAAATATTGGAATAGAAGGACAGTGCCTGCCCTCAAAGGGCAGCTCACAAAAGGAGCTGAAAGGGGGGAGGAGGAGCAGGAAGTGCTTGGAGTGGGGGCTTGTGGTGGGCCCAAGGTTGGGGGGGAGGCTTCAGTCTGATGATAGCAGGGGGAGGGGCTCTTTGCATCCTGGGGCATGACACTGTCCCTAGCTTCTCCACTTGGGATAGTCATTTCTCTTTGTGACTGGCTTTTCCTAGGAAATAAAACAGAAGCAGAAAGCACAAGATGAACTCAGCAGTCGACCCCAGCCCCTCCCATTGCCAGACGTGGTCCCTGATGGGGACACTCACCACGGTCAGAACGGGCTTCAGCTCCTGAACGGGCACGTGCCCATGGCTGGCCCCCACCACGCGGGCCTGCAGCAGGCCAACCGCAACCACGGACTCTTGGGAGGCGCTCTGGCCAACCTGTTCGTCATAGTTGGCTTCGCTGCCTTTGCCTACACAGTCAAATATGTCCTGAGAAGCATAGCCCAGGAATGAGCCGCACGCCGGGATTCCAAGCCCTTGGACCTTGGTCGGAGTGAAGCGTGTGAACCTCTGGGCAGCGGAGCGTGACCCTGGGACAAGTGACACCAAGCGGGTCTGGTCCTGCTGGGCTCCTGGGGTTTAGTTTGGGAAGCCTTTACAAAACACAAACAAAGCCAGAGCCCAGAGCGGGCGCAGCTGGGATCCGAAAAATCTGTGAGAGCATTGAATTCCTGTCGTCTTAACCTCCCTGTGTGTCTGTGGCTGTAAAGCAACTCGGCACCGCGGATGAGAAGCCGGCGCTCCTAACGCTTGCTCTCTTAGCACGGGCCCCTCTTCAGTTTATTGGACCTGTTTGAAGTAAACATGTTTTTCATTTTACATAATTCGGTCGTTCAAAAAAACCTGAAACTCAATGCTAGCCCTTGTTGTCCGTGCTGTTTTTAGTTTAGGTGAAGGACTCTGATCTGGAAGGAGACAGAAGTGGCCAGTATCAAACGTGGGAGGGCGGCCTGGGGGGCTCACTGGACTGCCCTGCCGGAGCCTGACACTCCCCTGCTCATGCCTGATCTTTGGCCATGCTGTGTGTTGGCTAATTGGTTTTTGTTTTCTGTCAAAATGGATGTCTTAATAAGGCTTAGGAGGAACTCTTTGGAGTTTGGGTAGCCAGTCACCTGTTAGATGCTTCTGCTGGCCAGTGACAAACTTTTAGACCAATCCAGGGCCATCATCGATTTATCTCAGCATTTTTAGTGTGTTTATGTTCACTTAGAATGATGAAAGAAATGACTTTTAGGAAAGGGTTTTTTCCTTCTATACCACCCTCCCCCTCTCAAAAACGTGAAATTAAGATTCTGTTTTGCTTTCTGATCGCAAGATGTCATTGTTTACTGAAATAAATCTGCAGAGAAACTGACAGGCTGCTCAGAACGTGTTGCTTGTGTCACAGATTCCTCTGAAGGGCTCCATGGTGGTGGGGAGGGACAGAGATGAATTCTGAACCAGCTCATGCCCACCCGAGGGCCTCCTCCTGCCTCAGCTGCTGTGTCCATCACTGTTGAGCTGCCCACCCACAACCATATCATCCACTGCCAGCTCTCCCCTTTGTGCAGGCAGCCCTCAGACGTCAGCTGGCTGGCCTTGAGCCTCTGGTTCCTTAGTTCAGGACCAATTGAGAAGGAAAGGGCTACCCTACTTTGGTTCCCTGCTGAGGGCAGGGAATCCTGTTCTGTGCTCATGGCCATTTCCCAGAAGGGACTCCAAGCATTTTGACTTGGTCTCGAGGGCAAGTTTTATGCCTATTGCAGCTGAAAGTGATGGGTCACCCTGCATGGGATGAGAGACTCCCCCCAGAAAGACAGGTCCAGAAGGAGTTGGCATGGTCTGCAGAGGAAAATCAGCTCCCTGGCAGGCTATCTGGGAACTCTGTGTTGTGTCTGTGTGTCCAGGGAGCATCCCTTAGAGTGGATTTTCCTATAGAGATGCATATTGGAGCTGTGTGGTCTCTGCTTCTGGGGGATGCTGGGAAGTAGGCATCATGTTCTTTCAAAGAGCCATAGAAGTTAGCCATCAGCTGTTCTGGGACCAGTTTTATCTGCAGTAGGTGACCAGCCAGGCTAATAAGCCAATACTATAGGGAAGAAATTGTGATGCCCACCTTCTAGGGGTGGCACAGGAGGGAACAGTAACAGCCAGAAATGCAACCCATGATTCACTTTCTTAAGATTGTTTTAAAATCTACCATTTTGTATGTGCTTGATTTGACAGAGTGTCCTGTCTGTAGAGCTAGGTCTGTTCTGGTCTGGGTCTTGGGGGAAGAGACTGTCTTGCTGTGCTGAGTTGGGGGAGGCAGGGAGATTCCAAAGATAATCAGGCTGTACTGGGCAATTCCATTTTAATGTCTGCCCTGGAGTGAGCCTGTAGCTGGACTCCCAGACTCCTCCACCTTTGTTTGCAGACATGCCAACAGAATGACCCCATAGGGAGGCAACCGACTGTTGAGATGTCCTCAGTAAATGGAGGTAGCGGAGGTGGAAAGGTGATGTGTTGATGGCCACAGACCTTTGGTGGGGGAGGGTGGGTGGAAAATGGCACTATGTAATGACCGACCTCCAAAGGCACAGCTGTTCAGAGTGCCTCAGTTGGAAATGATGAAACACCTTCCCCTTGCTTCCCTTTCGATTCCCTTATTCTATTCCCTTGCTGCTGCTTCCCATCCGCTTCCTGCCACCCCCTCCGGTGGTGCCTTCCCTCTCAGCTGCCCTCTGTTACCTAGGAGATGAGGGAGAAATAGGTCCTGATAAAAGCCCGACCACTCTGATGTGCAGGCAGATCTCTGTAGGTCTCATCCAACAGACAGGAAGCCCCTTGAGTCTAGCCTGTGGAATCTCAGCCTTTTTTTTTTTATACCAAAGTCTGGGAGAAATCGCTCCTTCCAGGCTGAAGTGTGGCCCCCAATGCGATCCAAATGCTGGACAACAAAGGAAGCTTCCCTTTTTCTGCTGGTGGAACTGATGGGTTCTGACCCTTGTTGTGTCTTGATTTCCTTGTTTGGGTCAGACTCCCTTGCTGCTTGTGGGGATGATCGCAAATGTCCTCTTTTAAACCCCTTGACTGCTCAGCCTTTGTTCATTTTGAGAAATCACGTGTTCTGGGGCTGTGGTGTTCACTGTGATTTTCTTTCCTCCATCTATCTCTTCATGAAAATAGTATGTCTCATTGCTGGGAGTAGGAGAGACTGTTTTATGCACATTAGAAATGACCGCATTGTAAAGTCTCTGTTTAAATAAAAGAAGGAAAATCTCTTACAGAAAATCAGATTGTGGAGCTACGTGCCTGTGTGTACGTATGTGTGCGTGCTCGCTTCCTCCTGCCATGGTGGCGCTTCTCCCCTCTCCCCTTGAATTTAACACTGGATAAGATCTTCCTGACCTTCAGTCTAGATGTGCAGTATTCGCAGGCCTCAGTCCAAAAGAGCATCACCTTGTTTTCTTTGGGGTTCTCGAGGATGGTCTTGTCTCTCTGGGCATCACCTAGTGGTAGAGGAGTCTAGGACAAGTTTGGGGAATTCCAGCTCAGACCTGGGTGGGTTGGCAATTCTTCTGTGACGTAGACTTGCTAGGGGGTCTTTCTTCAGGTTGGAGTTGAATCAGCAGAACAGTGGTTATTGATTGATTGGACTGGAAACTGAAGCAGAGAGGAGGGTTCAGCATTGGGGATGTTTGTGTAATCTCACTGCTCGTCGGAAAGAGGGGCCTGGAAAAGGGTCTGGAGTTGGAATGTCTTTAGTGTATTGGCTGCCGTAAGAACAAGAGGACCCAATTGAGATCAGGGATCTGGGATCAGAGAGTCTCTTGTAATTCCAGCACCTGTCAGTGGGGACCCTGTGCCCATCAGACTGAAGAGGCAGTCAGGACCAGGGGTTGGGGTGCCCTGTGTTCCAGCACTCACAGAGGGGAGGGAGTGAAAGGAATATGTGATTGGGACATGCCATGGAAAGGCATGGGAGAGAGGGCCCTGTGATTGGGATGTCTGGAGTAGGCCCAAGGCTTGTTGAAGGAGGAGAAAGGGATGTGGAAGTGGAGTAATGGGAAAGATTGTTTTGTGAGAGAGATTTAACAAAGTTTCTGTGTTTCTGTTTTCATTTACACCATGTAGCTGTTCAGTGACTTTTCCAGGCAGGGATAGGGAGGAATTTTGCTTCATTTTAGGGTTATGGCTAGATACAGCCTTACATCTATAAATATAAGTCTGTGGTTAGAGCTTGGTGTTTTCCTGAGGACTAAAGAAACAGGTTTGCCCTGAGGATGAGGGTCATCCTGAATTATCCAGTCCTGGGCTAAGCGAGATCTCTCCAGGGCCCATTCCATTGGCCCCTTAAAGGACCAGACGGTTTTCTCAGAGGGATCCAGCTTTAAACCTTCAGCCCAGCCTCTATCATTTTTGGGTCCAAAGGATCAAGGGTGAGTTTCCTGATTGATGAGAATTTAACATTTCTAACCTGAACCAGACCCACCCTGTTGATCTCTGGCAGTTTCTGGTCTGCCACTGGCATACAGACAGCCCTTAGTGGGTATCAGATTAACAGCACTCTTCCCTGAAAGGAGGTGTTAATAGCCCTGTGACCCTCCCTCACCATCACTGGCAGCCCCTTTAGAGGATAGGCTCCTGAGGGCAAGAACTGGCTTGCTTTTTATGCTGGTATCTACAGCCCCTCACAGTGTCTGCCTGGCACACAGAAGTGCCTAATGCATACTTATTCATTCACTCTGTAGTTCTGGCCCTAATTCCTGGACATTTCTGTCACTCTTTAATTCTCTAGGCGCCCAACAATGACTAGGCAAAAAGCGACTTAATTCAGGCAGCATGTGTGAGTGGAGGCACCTCAGGGCTCTGTCTTTCCAGGCATCCAGGGTTCATGCCTGCCTGTGGGCTAGTACAGAGTGTAACGGCCTGGCTTGGCTTTGCCCTCTCCCGTGGCCCCCAAGGTTCCCTGTTCTGTCCTCTGCCAGTCCATGGTTGTATGTCTGACTTTATATGTAGTCCCCTTTCCAAAGTAAGAAGGGGACTCATGTCACAAACAAAGCCCCATGGCTCCCTGGTGACCAGGGCCCGGAAAATTATGTAGCATCCTAGGAAAAAGCATGTCTTCGGTCCTGCTTGCTGTTTTCCAAGAAAGGCTGGGCTTTTCAACTGGAAATTGGAAACTAGCTCTACCACAGGGCAACAGAATTGCTGAAAGCCTTTGCCCCAAGGGATTGGAATTCTTAAATAGCCCATTAAGGAAAAGTAGTAGTTATTAGGCTCTCCTTTTGTCCCTGGACTGAATAGCTCCCACAGCTACCAACCAGGAGGCCAGAAGGAAGGATGTAGGGTGGCCCTGTGTGAATGAACTAAGCTGTCCTGGGGCTGGAGGTTTCCTCCAGTCTGTGAACGAAAGAATATAGCTTTGTGCTCATCCAGTGCCCTGCTTCCTGGGACTCCAGACACTCCAGACACATAACCCCATTGCCCCAGCCCCATTGGAGGCTCCAGGCCACGTCTCCCCGCCTCCCTTTTTGGGCCCCTCGTGTTTGTACTCCCCTGAGATATTAGTCCCCCTGAAAAAGGATGTCTTCCTTGATTTTCCCTATGCTGGCCCATAGGGAGCATTTGATTAGTGTTGATTGATTGATTGATTATGTGGCAAAGGAACTTGAAGGAAATCCAGCTCTTGGTGTGTGGCTAGAAGTGTGTGTGTGTGTGTCCATCCTTTCTTCACCTCCCACTTTACAAGCGCTCCGCCCCAAAGTGCCTTCTCCTACAGAATCCAGCCTTGGCGTTCTCTGATCCATGCTCTCCCATTTCATAAAGTGGGGATGGGTGGGGCTCCCACTTGGGCTGAAAGATAACCTTGCAGCCAGAGCCCAGCATCAGACTCCAAACTCAGAACAACAAAATGCTCAAAGAGACCTCAGGAGGGCCACCTTTCCCCCTCCGCCCCTTCTTTTACAGCTGCAGAAACTGAGGCCCCAGAGCTTATAAGTGACTTACACAAGGTCACAGCAAACAGCACAGCCCCAAGTAGGATCTGAACTCCATCTGCTCTCAGCTCCAAATGTGCTCTGTCCACTCCAGCTCACTGTGCCGCACAGCACTGGCTGCCCCAGGGTTCCAGCCAACTTTACTCATGCTGTTTATAGAGGAGCTGCTGTCTGCACTGGGAAAGGGACTTTCCACAAGGAGAGTCCCCTCATGGCACCAGAGCACTGTCCATGAGTTTCTTCTTGTGTGGAGGTGCCACCATTGTGCTAGACTGACCAGGCTTCTCAGGTCAGAGGGCTGGATGTCCCTTTGGGGAGTGTCGCTCTGGGGGGAGGAAGTTCCCTCCGATAATGATCACCACCTTCACAGCTGTCTGCAGTCTTCAGAGCTGTGAGAGCACAACCACATCCCTCTGGAAAACCACAGATGAACGTGTGCTCCCTGGGCATTTCTGTTTAGTTATTAAACGTTTCTCCATTACCTAGTAATCTGGCTGGGGCTGCACTTCGAAGTTTTGGGGGCCTTGAGATGAACGCGTCAGCCCTAGAGCCCTGATTGTCTGAGTGACTTGTGCCACCTGTGTTAGAGGAAAGATTCAAACCCAGGCCCAGGGGGCTGTGGAATTCCATAACTGTTCACCTCAGATACCACCTGTGTGACCCTGGGCAAGTCACTTAACCTAACCTCTGTCTCAGTCTCTTCATCTGTAAAATGCAGATAATAGCACCTACCTCCCAGGGTGATTGTGAGGATCAAATTTGATAATAACTAGAAAGTACTAAGCACAGTGCCTCACACATCAGACACTTAGTACATCCTCCTTTCCTTTCCCCCTCCCTCCTTCCTTCCCTCCTTCCTTCCTTCCCTCTTTTCTTCCTCGCTCCCTCCTTCCTTTCTTCCCTCTTTTCTTCCTTCCTTCCTTCCTCCCTCCCTCCTTCCTTCCCTCTTCCTCCTTTCCTTTCCTTTCCTTTCCTTTCCTTTCCTTTCCTTTCCTGTCCTGTCCTGTCCTGTCCTGTCCTGTCCTGTCCTGTCCTGTCCTGTCCTTCCATTGCTTTTCTAGAGGAAAAAAAAAGCTCTTTTTCCATACACTAATAACAGCTAACATTTACAGGATGCTTTATGGTTTTCAAAGGTGCTGTTGTTATACCCATTTCGAAGATGAAGAAACTGAGAAGCCACTAAATTGTCTTGCCCTAGATTAACACACTCCTTAAGTGTCTGAGGCAAGATTTGAACTCCAGTCTTCCTAAGCCCTGGTCTCTTGACTACTCCCTAGCTGCATGATCTCACTGAGCTCACAAAAGCTCTTGCCTCACCCACTTCACAAATGAGGAACCTGAGGGTGTACTCCTCATGGACTAGGAAGTGTTAGAGGTGGGGATTTGAGAACCCAGGTCACTGGTCATCTTTTTCTTCAAGGTTTGGGTTTGGGCCATTTGAGGAAGGACCATAGTATACTCCTTGACACAGATTCTTTCCTGGAGCTCCTAGGACTCTGCACTTAGCTCACTGCCCCCGGCTTCCCAAGTCCTGGGGCATGTGTCCAAGGGTACCCAGCATCTTCCCCCAAGGAGTGGAACTCTCAGGGCCCTCATTGTAAACAACTTAGGCTTCTCTGGCTGTGGAGCCAGCTCAGGAAACTGCTGGGACCAGCTGGCTCAGTGGGCAGGGTTTTGGTTTTTCATGGGGTTTTGAAGGCAGAAAATCTGGTTTCAAATCCTCCCATGGTGACCCGGGGTCGGTCATGGAACCCCTTTGGCCTCCCTTTCCTCATCTTTAAAACAAGGAGGTTCATCTAGACGTCCTCTGAGGTGCCTGAACTTAGCCGTCTTTGTGCCCTCATCTCAGGCCAGGGCTCTGGAGCTCTGCCACCCAGGGCTTAGAGCAGTGCCGACTTGGTGACAAGATCAGAGTCCCTCGATGCAGTGACCGCTGGCCAGGCTCCGTGGCTGGAATGCAGAGGTGAAGGCAGCCTTTGCCTTGAAGGAGCGTGCCTTGGGTTGAGGGGAAAGGACATGAGTAAATATAAAAGATATAAAAATATTCTTGGGGGGGGGGGAGGAAAGACCTGGGGAAGGGCAGAGGCTGAGGGGTGGCAGGTGCAGTGGCTAGAGCTTCAGGCTTGGAGTCAGGAAGAACTGAGTTCAAATCCAGCCTCAGACTCTTCCAGGCTGTGTGACCCTGGGCAAGTCACTTCACCCTACTTGCCTCAGTTTTCTCATCTGTCACATGGGAGTGCTGTAGCACCTGCCTCCCAGGATTGTTAGGATATTTGTGGATTGCTTAACTTTGTGCCTGGCACACAGTAGGTGCTTAATAAATGTTTGCTCCCTTCTTACTCCAAGGGAGTTTGCCCTTAAGCCAAAGCTCAAGAGGGAGACTGGGTGGGAGAAGGAGGAGGAGGGCCTTGGGTGCCGGGGCAGCAAGGCTGTTTAGCTGTGGGGGGTGGGGGGCATATTATGTCATTAGGGTGGAAAAATAGACTGAGGAAGATGTTGGAAGGCATGGCACCCACTGTCTTGAGGTAGGGGGGTCCCAGGGTCTTGTCTGGACCAAAAGTGGGATGAAAGGACAGAAACATGGCAGTTTAGATGAATGAGCTTTTATTAAGCACCTACAGGTGCTGAGCATACTAGCACAAACAGGGAATGACCCCTCTCCTCGGGGAGCAGTCCTTTGGGGGCTGGGGGTGCTGTAGGATGGTGGGCAGATTCCAGGCAATGGCAGGGCTAGTGCTCCTGAGAGACCGGGGTGTGCTGTGTTTGGAAGCAGTAATGGTCCATCCCACAGGATGCTAATAGAGGCCTCTAAGAGCCTGCTAAATCCAGCTTCAGACACTCACTAGCTGTGTGACCCTGGGCGAGTCACTTCACCCTGTTGACCTCAGTTTCCTCATTTGTCAAATGAGCTGGAGAAGGAAATGGCAAACCCTCCAGTGTCTGACAAGAAAAGCCCAAATGGGGTCATGGAGAGTCAGATACGACCAGAAATTACTGAATGAAATCGTGAATACAGCTCCCTCACTGGACAGATGACAACGGAAGCAGAGGTTGAGGGACCTTGTCTGGGTCACATGGCTGGTTAAGTGTCACATGTTTGAGGCCAGGTGCCCTGGGAGGGGAGGCTGCCCTGCCGTCTGGGCAGGGGCACACACAATGTGTCCACCTTGAGGTAGTCAGTCCCCTCCTGACTCTGAGGGGACCAACCTCAGGATCCCCTGAACTCAAGGGTCTCCTGTAGTCCCTCTCGGGTTTGGCTGGCCCTCCTCCACCCTTTGACTGGTCTGTAGCTGGACAGCCTGATTCAGACTGGCTTACTGGTTTTATGTATAGGCCTCTTTTTTGGGGGGGTGGGGGGAGGAATTGGGCTAAGTGACTTATTTAGGGTCACACAGCTAGTAAGTGTCTGAGGTCGCATTTCAGATCCTCCTGATTCCAGGACTGGTTCTCTAACCACCGCACCATATAGCTGTCCCTATTCTCTTGAATGGAACTGAATTTTTATACTTTTGATCACTTGATTGAATCAAGGAGGCTTTGAACTCAGATCTTCCTGCTCTACCCGCTGAGGCTGTGAGGGACTCCTCTGGGTTCTTTCTAGCCCTAAGTTTCTGCCATTTGACCCCTTGTCCCACCTCCTGCTTTCCCCGAAGAAATGAGGGTGGACCCCAACCGCTTGAATGGCAAGGAGTACCCATGGCCACAGGGTGGTGCTGTGAGCCCACAGAGGGCACCTGGGCTGGGGCTCCGTCTTCCAGTGATGGAGAGAATCCTAGGCTGGGGCTGGGGGCCGGGCTGTGGGGGGAAGGGATTATGGGGCACATCCTGACTTGCTGCCTGGAGTCGCAGGAGGCAGCCAGAGTCAGTAGACCTGCCCACGACCTTTCTCTGTCTTGTGGCTTGTGGAGGGGGGGGGCAGGGAAGGCTTTAATTGAAGTGGGGAAATTTTTCTGAAGGCCAGAGAGCACTGGGGTCAGGCTGCTCTCTCTCCCTGCCCCCCAGCATCTCCGGGTCTGGGGAATTCTTGGTGGGGGCACCCATGTGTCTCCTTTCTGGTAAGGAGGGCAAGGGGACTAAAGTCAGGGGCTGGAAGCTTTGGCCTTCCAGGGCCTCCCTCACCCCCAATTAAAAATATCTGCTACCTAGATTAGACTTTGAGAACCCAGCACCCCTCCATCTGCCCCCACCTCCTGGGCTGTATTTGTCTCAGTGGTGGCCTGAGAGAGAGAGAGAGAGAGAGACAGAGAGACAGAGAGAGAGAGAGAGAGAGACAGAGAGAGAGAGAGACAGAGAGAGAGAGAGAGACAGAGAGAGAGACAGACAGAGAGAGACAGAGAGAGACAGAGAGAGAGACAGACAGAGAGAGACAGAGAGAGAGACAGAGAGAGACAGAGACAGAGAGAGAGACAGAGACAGAGAGAGACAGAGACAGAGAGAAAGACAGAGACAGAGAGAGACAGAGAGAGAGAGAGGCACAGAGAGAGAGAGACAGAGAGAAGGAGGGAGAGATAGACAGAGACAAAGAGAGACAGAGACAGAAAGAGAGAGAGACAAAGAGACAGAGACAGACATGGAGGGAGAGATAGAGACAGAGACAGAGAAAGACAGAGACACAGTGTGTGTGTGTGTGGGGGGGGGTTCTCTCTACCTTATACCAAAGGAAGCCTCCACCCTCAGCCCCTGGGCTGAGTTTCTGTCCTCTGGGGGCTCCCCTCTTTCCTACTGGCCCCCAAGTCTTTCCTGCCTATGCTTAGGAGCTGAGTCAGAGCCTCAGGGCACCCACAGCTGGTCAGCTGGGGCACAGCACTGGTTTCTTCACCTCAGGCTTAGCTCAGTCTCCCTGGCCTTAGCACCCTTTCCTCCCCCAAGTTACATGGTGTTTATGGAGATGCTGTGTTCTCTGTCCAGGAGTCTGCACTGGCCCCCACCCTCCCTCATGGAGGGCCATCCCTGCATCAGGAAGCCCAGGGTCCAAGCCCTGCCTCTGTCACCTTGCCCCACGAGGCACTAGGAGGTGCTGGCCCTGCCCTGGCAGATGAGCTGGCCCAAGTCAAGAAGCATGCAGGCAATGCCTACTATGTACCAGGGCCTGAAATCCCGGCTTAGTGGTGTATGTACAGGGCCTGGCACAGAGTAGGACTATAGATGTAGGTCTGGAAGTGACCTTAGGGGTCACCAAGTGTCATCCTCTCATTTTTACAGAAAAGTAGACTGAGCCCCAGACTAGCAAAGGCAAAGCTCGAACTCAAGTCTTCTCCTGCCAGACCCAGCGGCTCTTTCCCCAGTATGACAGGATGGGTGTCCCAACTGAGACATTATGAATGAATGAATCACTTACATGCACACACACTTGACAAGTTGGGAGAATTTGGTCTCGTGCAGTAACCCCAAGGGCCTGGCTGCCTTTGGGCCCTCCCTGGTCTGGTCCCTCTGATGACCTGTCTGAAAGTTTGGGGTTCCCCAAGGTGGCTGCCACCCAGCCCAGCACCTCCTGGAAGGCTCCAGGGCTGTGTTTGTTCGTAGAGGGCAGGGCTTGGGGGCCGAGCAGGGAGCGCTGGTGGTGGTGGGGGGGGTGGCCCCTACCAGCTGACTTGTCCGGGCAGGGAGCGGGATGGAAAGTCTGCCCCTTTGGGAGAAGGCGCTCCCAGGGCCTGGTTTGTGGGCTGGTGTGTCAGAGCTGGTGAGGTGCCCTTTGACAGACAGGGCCATTAACATATCATCAGGTGCATTCTGACAAATTCAGGGCTTGTCTGCCACCAACCTGAGAAGGGGGGTCCCTCCAGAAGGCGCCAACGGAGGTTAAATATTATTAACAAATAAAGACAGCGCATAGTTAAACTGGAATGTGGGGGGGAGGGGCTGGGGGAGGTTAACCCTTTAGTGCCCTGGCTGCTCCAGACTGGGGAGCCCAGGCCAGGGCGGGGGCAGGGGACAAAGGGCTCCGAGGCGCCTGGGACTCCCTGGGAGCCCGACGCCCATGGGCTCCAGCAGGCAGCCCGGGCCTCGTTAATCGAAGTGCCAGCAGCCAGTCATTGGGCCAGGCTGCTTAGGGGCTCCAGCCAGCAGCGGGCCAGGGCCCAGGAGCAGACCGGGGCTCCCGAGACAGCGGTGGCTGACCCCTCCCCCTTGATGGAAAGGCGCTCAGGAAAAGGAGTATTTATTTCGTGAGAGAGCGAGGGAGAGGGAGGCAGAGAGTCCCGGGCTTGGAAAGGGGAACCACTTGTGGGAAGAGACCAGAGCAGAGGAGAGCAGAGGAAGGCTCCCTGGCAGCCGCCCAGCCCAACCCAGCCCGGCCCAGCCAGCCTCGGGGCACGAGGCTGGGAAGCCAGGCACCCTCCTTTGGGTTAGCTTTGGGAGGATGAACATGAGTCTGGAGACAGATTCCACCTCCTGACAGCTGGAGCAGGCAGCAAGGGGAGCCCTCCCAGACCGAAGCGGGTGTGGGGGCCTGGCTGAACTGCTTCTCTGGCCCCCTTTTGGATGTTGTAACATCTGGCCTGGGGTTCGAGTGGCAAGGATGAGGATGGGGCAGCAGCTACAACCACGGCATCACGAGGGGCCTGGGGATCTCCCTGGCGCCCTATGAAGGAGGACAGCAGCCAGGCAGGGCAGAAGGAACCCAGCACAGCCCCACCACCTGGGGAGCCTTCCTGAGGCAGGTGCCTGACTGCCTTACATTTTGGCTCTTCCAGTCCTTGAGAGAGTCAGTGCCACTGAAGGGAAGACCCATTCCCCTGGCCCATGGGGCTTGGGTCCCCTCCTGCCTTTTCCTGGTCCCTCTTACCAGCACAGTAATTTGTCTCTGCCAGGCTCTGGGCCCCCCACTTGCCCATACTCATGAGAACCCAGGAACTTTGGGGAAAGGGATACTGAGCCTTGAACCAGAAAGTGGGGATCACCAGCTCAGTGTCCTTGAACACCTGCCTGGCCAGGGCCCTCGAACTCTGTGCCCAGACTCCATCCTCCAGCTCATTGCCTTTGGACCGGACTCTTGGCTTCCTGTCATCTTCTCTGGGTCCCAAGTCCCCAGCCCTGGCCTTGTGAGCCCAGAGACCATCCGTCTGCTCCCACCCTTCTGGGAGCGCGTCTTTCCGTCCCTCTGTCTACAGACCTGGGCTGCCTGCCCTGCCCCTGACCCCAACATGAGGCTGTGGGTCTGGGCTGTGATCATAGCGCTCCTGTGGCAACACCTGGCCCTCCTCAGGGGCATCAGTGCCAAGAGGGAACGCAAGAAGGCTAAGGAGATGGTCCAGTACACGGAGCCCTTCAATGCCACCATTTCCAACAGTGAGGAGCTGCCTGGGCACCCCAAGGTACAGACTCTGATGGGGTAGGTGGGGCTAGACAAGGAGGGGAGCCCCATTGGGGGCTCCCTCCACCCCCTGGGTGATGAGTCACGGGTGGTCACTCCATCCGCATATGCATGTATGCATGTATGCGTGTGTTCGTCTCTTTAGATGTGTCAGTATTTGGCCGAACAGGTCCCCATGCATCTGTGTCCACTCACTTCAACAAGGTCTCTGCCCTGGGTAATTCCTTTCTCTTGTGTTCCCAGCTGGGGTCCAGGGGAGAGGCATATGGTCAGTGCTGACAAACTGGCATCTCCTCCAAGCCCCACCTGCCCCGTCCTCCCTGCTTTGGGGCTGAGAGCCTGGAGTGATCATGGGCATGGGCACCAGGGAAGGAGAGCCACAAGCAGCCCAGACCCCCAGAGCCTCTCCCAGTGAGCCCAGCCAGCCTTCTTGAGATGCTTTCTTGCTGTCTCTCACTGCCGCTGGACTGACCTCTCCATCTCTGCCCATCTCTCTCAGTCTTTGCTTGTTTTGGTTTCTGGCTGTCTCTCTCTCTTTCTTTGCTATCCTGTCCCTCCGTCTTACTGTTGGCATCTGTCTCTCTATCTGTCTGTCTCCAAGGCTGGTCAGTGTCTGTCTGCCTGTCTGTCTCTGGGTCTCCCTCCGACTGCCCAGCTCTCTATGCTCAAAGGCATTTCTTGAGGGATGTTCACCACACAGTGGTCTTTGATGGAGACTGGGTTAGCTTTGGTCACTGAAGATGGGAGGACAGTGGAGGAGTTTGGGGGAGTGGGAACCTGCCCTCCATCCAATCACCTGCCCAATCACACATTGACCCATTCATTCTAAAGCCTAGGGCAGGGCTGCCTGTGGGCAGGAGGGTCGAGGGGTGTCTGGATCTGAAAAGGTTCTGGAGTAAAGCCCCTCTCTTTTCCCTACCCCTGGTCTAAAGGGAGGTTGCTGGACAGGGAAGAGGCCAGGGAGTGTGGGGGTGCCAGCCACCCTATGGAGCTAAGTCTTGATGAAAGGGGAGGTGGGGTCTGGGCCCCAGCCAGGACTCGGGGGTTCCCAACGGCACATCAATTAACGCTTTGAAGCCCGGATCATTTGGATGATCTCCTTGGTGGGATTGAGGCCCATTAAGTTTAATTGGTTTCCCAGCTCCCCAAGGGGGCGGCTCAGGTGAGAGGCTCCCCCTAGTAACAATCCCCAGCCTGAACAGAAGGGTTAGGAGAGGTTCCTCAGGATCCAGATGCCAGCAGGAAGGAAGCCTCAGTCTGGATACCTGGGGTTCAGGCCCTATCCCACTGCTGCTCCCTTGGGAATGCCTGGGCAGAAGCTCCCTTCCTTCCTGGGGCACCGACTGCCACAAAGTCCCAGCTGGCATCAGGGAAGCCAGCATCACCAGCTGTCCATTACTCTGGGCCGGGGGAGCTCAGGGGACCCCAGGCTGAAGTCACTGAGTCCCCTTGATTGGCACCTGCCCTCTAGCTCTGCATGGAAGGCTGCAGTCCCTGTCCTGAGCCCTGGTCTCAGAATCTGCACCAGAAGGGCACCGGATTATGGTGTCTGCCTCTGTCAGGCCAGGGGCTGAGGGTCCAAGGGCATCCCCTGGGGAGGGGCCCTTGGGGAGCTGGATGACACAGGGCACATCTGTCCAGTTCCTCAAACATTCATAAAGTGCCTGGCTTGAGGATCTGTGCTCTGAGGAGAGATGCAGAGATGTAAACAGATGGGGCCTGCCCTCAAGGAGCTTATGACTTAATGGGGTGTGTGTGTTCATGTGTATGTGAGTGTGTATATGTGTGTGTATGTATGTGCATGTGTGTGAGTGTGTATGTGTGTGTGCATGTGTATGTGTATGTATGTGTGTGTGAGACATATACAGAGACAGCTTCAGAACTGGCAGGGACCTTAGAGGTCACCTAATTCAACCCTCCCCCCCCCCCCCGACCCCATTTTACAGAAGAGAAGACTGAGTCCCAGAGAGGTTGTACAATGACAGCTTCATATTTGGAAGGGACCTTAGAGGTCAGTAGATCTAATCCCCTTAATTATACAGAGGAAGAAACTGAGACCAAGAAAAATTAAGTGACTTGCTCTGGATCACCCAGGTAGGGCATGTATGAGGTAGGATTTGAACCCAGGACATCTGCACTCTAAGGCTAGCACTATCCCACACTGCCTCTCTGGGTCAGCGGTGCTCCTCTGTCAACAAGGGAGAAAGCAAGGAGGGCAAAGAGGGGGAGATCATTTTGTGCTGGGGAGATCAGGGAAGGCTTCCTGGAGGAGGTGGTGCCGAGCTAGACCTTAAAAGGAGGGCTTTCAGCCCATAGATGTTTCCCTGCTGTACTCAATCCTCCCATCCCTCCTCCCCCCTTCTTTCCTCCCCCTCTCTTCCCCTTCCCTCTCTCTTTCTTTTC
>NW_027187400.1:39019297-39032949 GCF_028583685.1 Petaurus breviceps papuanus
TCTCTTCCCCTTCCCTCTTCCTCCCTCTCTTCCCCCTTTCTCCTCCTCTCCCTCCCTCCCCTCCCTTCTCCTCCCCCTCCCTCCTTTGCTTCCCCTCCCTTCCCCCTCCTTTCCCCAATAATATCAGTTGATGTTCGTGGGTCATTTTAAGATTCACAGAATGCTTCCTACGCATGACACGCATAGAGACTGGGAAGCCCCGCATTTCAGTCAGGTGGCCCTGGGTTCGAATCGAGCCTCAGACGCCCACTTGGTGGCCCTGGGCATGTTCTTTCCGAGCCTCCGCTCTGTACAGATGAGGGTGGTCCCAGCGCCCCTCCCAGGGCTATTGTGAGGCTCGAATGAAGCGGTGATGGTTGAATGTCCTTGCCCCAGGTCAGCCACGATTCCGGGCTCTGCCATGAGCCTCAGTGCAGCCCTGTGAGGGAAGGGCTGTGCTAAGCTCCATTTCGCAGATGAGAAAACTGAGGCTCAGAGAGGCCAGGTGACTTGTCCAGAGTCACGCAGCGGGGCCCAGGGCTCCGCGCTTGCTGGCCGGCCAGCCCAGTCTGGAGCTCTGGGCACGTCGTGGTCGCTTCATTCTGATGCGCACCCCGACAGCCTCTGCCGGCTGATGTGGAGGCAGGGCCGCCCAGGAGGGGCTCCCAGGGCCCTGGATGCGTTTCCAGAAGTAGGGTGTTACATGCACTCATGCTCCCACGCTGGAGATGGCTGGTTCCAGCCTCTGCAGCCTTGCCTCTGCCGGCCTCTTTCATCTCCCCACTACACAACCGGCACTATCTGCCCTTCCATCTTCCAGCCTCCAGGGCCCACGTGGGGCTGGGTGTGCCCTGGCACAGATAGGCTGGGCCTGCCGGGGTCCCATTTCAAAGATGGGGAGGCTGAGGGATGATCATGGGGGCCCCCAGGGTCTCCTGGTCCTGCGGGTCACAGGCTGGTTGCCCGAGAATGAAAAGCAATTCTCCCTCTACCCCATCCAAGAGCAGCCCAAGTGACCAAGCAGAGGGGAGAGGTGATTTGGAGGTGGGGAAAAGGCCTGGGGTGCAGGAAGAGCAGAGTGTGTCTGATGGGACCCAGTGCCCATCGCGCCAGGGCCACGTTCCCTGTGGTGGGCCTGCCTGTCCTGTGGCATCTTGAGGTCCTCAGGTATCGGGTGCACATGCTACACCATAACCAGGCCAGGGAAGAGATGAAGATACTGCTTGTGGAACCAAGCCGGGCTTACCCAGGCAGCTCGGCCCCCCCCCCCATTCCCTCCCTGGGATCTCCTCCCTGCGAGCCCCACCTTGCTCCCTAAAGGTCCTCGCTCCTCAGGCCTGCCTCAGGCTCTGTGAATGGCAGGGCCCAGGAAGGGAAGGTTGGCACACATGGTGATGGCCTCCCCCAGGCTGCCAAGGCCATGCTCATTCTGGGCCTTTGACACATTCCAATCTCTTAAGCTGGAGCTAGGACTCCTGACCTAACCCGATGGGTCCACTGTCTTTCTCTCTGAGAGACAGCCTTGGGATTAGGAGCTTCACAGATGTTGTGAATCCCTGGGCTCCTGTCTGAGGTCTGAAGAAGTCGTTATCCCATTGGCTCTGGGTACCTTGATTTGCCCATCCAGGAAATGGAGCTTCGTCCCTGGACACAGTTTGGCTGCATGGATTCTCTCTTTGGGCCAGTAACCAGGCCATGGGTCATCCACCATTCCCCTTCCAAATATGACAGGAAGCAGGGAGATTTTGGTCTGGGGAAAGACCTGTTCTCTATCCAGAGACCTCAGAGGCCATAAGACCTCTGACTCATAGGTAGAGTAAAAAGAAGGCCACCTAGGCTTCATATTTTAGAGGAGGAAACTAAGTGAAGCACAAAAAAAATATGTTGCTCCAAGGCACACAGGTTAGGGATGGGATGGGACTTGAACCCAAGGGATGGGACTCGAACCCAAGACCTCCAACTCCAAATCAATGGTGTTTCCACTGTACCCCACACTCCCTCTTTAAACCACACTTTCTCCAATATAGGATTATCATAGGAATATAGATTTTAATATAGAAGATATATTAGAGACCACCCCCTCATTTTTCAGATGTGGAAACTGAGTCCCACAAGGGAAGCATTTTGTCCAAGGTCACAAAGATAGTAAATAGCAGTCAGGATTTGCATCTAGGGCCTCTGACTCCAGATCTGAGACACTGTTTATGAGATATGGTCACATTCTGGCCGGTCACGGCGGGCTTCCTTGTTCAATCAGCATGTCATAACTGTCTTCTGCTTCTGGGTTTCCTTTTTTAAATGGGAGATTGGAAAGAACTCCAGACTCCAGAGTCTAAGGACCCAGGTTCAAATCCTGCTTCTGATATTTGCTACTTATATGACCTTAGACAAGTTACTTCCCCTCTGTGGGTCTCAGTTTCCTCATCTGTCAAAGGAGATGGCCTCTAAAGCCCCATGATCCTCTGTGGGTCTGAAGGGGGGTCTTGGAATCCCAAGGGAATTGGGGGGGGGTAAGAGGGAGGATGAGGGAAACCAGCCCAAGTACCAAGCAGAGGGGAGTCAGGGCCGATTCCCCCCTAGGAGTGAGGTTCCCCTGGCATTGGGGGGCTCACACTCCAGGTTCTGCACCCCCATTTCTTTTGACCTCCACCCTTGGGAGAGCACTGGATGGAGGAGCTGCGACCCCAGTCAGGGACTTTTGTTCAGAGGGCTCTGGATTCACCATCCCTCCCTGGGGCTCCCTGGATCCCTCTAGCCCACAGAAGAATGGGGCCATTGACCTGGGCTCCTGGAGATTCCTTACCCTGACTCCCAGGGCTGGGGGGAGCCTGCCCTTGACAACTCTCACTTTAACACTAATTACTTAATTAGGCCTGACAGGATGCTGGCTCCCTGCTGCCGGCTGGGCCGCTAAAGCTCAGTGCCCAAAGGGGAGAGGCTTTCCAAGGACTGAGGCTGGAGGCCCACAGTGGGGTGGATGCTGGGTCAAGCAGTCCTCTCCCACTGAAGATGGAGACTGAGACTCCCAAACCTTTGCTGCAGACATTTTAATGTTTTTTTCCCTCAAACTCCCAGTAAGAAAGGGGGGGGGCAGTCAGGATCACTGAGGTCTGGATAACTCACTTGGGTGGTGATTTATGAGATGCTGGGAGTGGTGGTCTGAAAGCCGGCGGGGGATCTACAGAGTGATGGGGGGTGGAAGCCAAGACCCCACGGGGTGCTGGGAGTTGGTGGGGGCTGGTGAGCAGTAATGAGGGGATGGACATGAGCAGTGTCGGGGAATTATTCTTCTCGGCTGAGACTGAGTCCATGTGCCAGGCATGGTGTTAAGCTTGAAGGAAGTGGAGCCTGCCTTCAAGGAGGGACCACTTGACTGGAGCTTTGGGGGTGATGCAATGAGATACACATAGCAGCGTGGTGTGGGGGATAGACATCAGGAAGAACTGAACTGGGTTGGAATTCTGCCTTGGATACTTACTAACTTTTTGGTCTCAGTTTCTCCATCTGCAAAAATGAAAGGGCTGGACTTTATGACCTCAAAGGACCCTTCTAGATTGTAATTGAGGAACCTAAGGAGGTATAAAGAAATAAAAAGAAAAGAATTACATGCAAAGGAATTTTGACAGGTGGAGAGAGCGCTGGGGCTACATTGGGAAGGACTTCTTGGAAGAGGTGGCTTAGGCTAAGCCATGAAGGGAGCTTAGGGTTCCAAGGGACAGAAGTCAGGAAGGAGGGCATTCTAGGTAGGGGGGACAGCCTGGACAAAGGCATGAAAGTGGGAGATGATGGGGAGGAGTATGGAAACGGTCATGAGAGTGAGGGAGGCAAGGACAGGACGACAGTAAGGGAGGATGAGGATAATGAAGGTCAGGTTGGGGGGGTGGGACGCAGCAAAGGTAATGAGTGAGGTTGATGGGTCAGTGGGTAGGAATGGCAAGGGATGGTGAAGGACCCCAGTAGAGATGGGGGTGATGAAGGTGAGGGATCCCAGTGGGCATGGAGGTGATGGAGGTGAGGGATCCCAGTGGGCATGGGGGTGATGGTGGTGAGGGACCCCAGTAGAGATGGGGGTGATGGAGGTGAGGGATCCCAGTGGGCATGGAGGTGATGGAGGTGAGGGATCCCAGTGGGCATGGAGGTGATGGAGGTGAGGGATCCCAGTGGGCATGGGGGTGATGGTGGTGAGGTATCCCAGAGGGGACGGGGGTGAAGGACCCCAATGGGGATGGGGCTGATAGTGGTGAGGGATCCTAGTGGGCATGGGGGTGATAGAGGTGAAGGACCCCAGTAGAGATGGGGGTGATGGAGGTGAGGGATCCTAGTGGGCATGGAGGTGATGGAGGTGAGGGATCCCAGTGGGCATGGGGGTGATGGTGGTGAGGCATCCCAGTGGGGACGGGGGTGAAGGACCCCAATGGGGATGGGGCTGATAGTGGTGAGGGATCCTAGTGGGCATGGGGGTGATAGAGGTGAGGGACCCCAGTAGAGATGGGGGTGATGGAGGTGAGGAATCCCAGTGGGCATGGAGGTGATGGAGGTGAGGGATCCCAGTGGGCATGGGGGTGATGGTGGTGAGGGATCCCAGTGGGCATGGGGGTGATGGAGGTAAGGGATCCCAGTGGGCATGGGGGTGATGGAGGTGAGGGACCCCAGTAGAGATGGGGGTGATGGAGGTGAGGGATCCCAGTGGGCATGGGGGTGATTGAGAGGGAAGATGTGCTTCTATTCCCCTCCCACCAGCCTCTGACTTGGATTCCCATGGACCCAGGGGCCAGGAGCCAGGAGCCGGGAGCCAGAGTTGGCGGGAATCAGGATCCCTTCTTCAGTGGTTCTGAGGTCCCCGCCAGCGTCTGTTAAGCTCATGGCCCTGTTTTATGGGTTTCCTGTTCCAGGCAGAAGGACTGAATTCCTCATCCACACCCGTCACCTTCCCCGGAGAGATTGGGTGGGAGTGGGGGATGGGGAGGGTGGGGTGGGGCTAGGCTGGGGGTGGGGTGGGGGAATGACAGCCGCATTGCTCAGAAGTGATACATTCTTCCCCGGCCCCCTCCCGGCCCCAACACCTCATTCTCTACTCTGGATGAAAAGTCTCAGGCTTTGATTGGATCAGATGGAAATTTGGCCACCATACTGTGGGTGGATTGAGACAGGGTGGGGGAGAGGAAGGGCAAGGAGAAGGGAGAGCCTCAGACAGCCGGGGCCCTAAGCCTGCTCCTCTCCCCCAGCTCCTAGAGGGCCCCTGGGGATCTTGTTGTACATGGGGCCTGAGAGAGTCAATCATCCCCATCCCCTTGCTCTCCAGCTGTAACAGAGTAGGGATTGTCCATCCTGGCCCAGCCTGGCGTGGTGTGGACTTGGGAAGTGGTTGAGGCCCCCTCCCAGCAGGTAGCTAGAAAGAGGGCAGGCCAACTTGTTGATGTAGAAGGATCCTTGGATTTGAAATCAGAGGAGCTGGGTTCTAATTCAGACATTACTACATGAAGGGAGGGGCATGGATTGGATGACCTTAGAGGTCCCTTCTAGCCCTCCATCCGTGAACTTTGAACGGGCCTTTGCTGCCCAGGAGAAGCTGCCTGGCCCAGCCCCGGTGTGAGGCTGGGAGCTTGCCAGCCCCCTCAGTCATCACAGAGGGAGTAAGGCGTCAGCAACACCCGGCACGGTGCCAAGTGGGAACCATTTGCTTGCCTTTGAAACATCTGGCCCCTCCGGCATCCCCTCTGCCCACATTCCCCCTCCCCCAGCCCATGCCAGGCCTGCCTCTGTCTTGGCCCTCACCAAGGCCCAGAGCTGATTGTGAAACGGCTCCCTCTTTCCTACTTCCCATTCTGACCCCCCCTTCCATCCCATCCCTCCCCTGACTCCATCTCTGGCTTAAGGAAATAGAAGGCAAAACACCTGGAAAAAAGACCTTTCTGGATGTGGCCTGCCTGCCCCCCTCCCCCCTCTGGGCTCCTGGCCAAAGCTGGGCCCCAAACATGAGCCTGTGTCTGCTCCCTTGACCAGCTTCTCTCTGATGAGGAGGCTAGATGGGCAGGGGGTGTGTGGTGTGGAGTCTGCTTGTGGGGGAACACTTGGGGGTGGAGGGAGGACCTCTGCCCTCCGACCCGTCCTGGCTGGGTGACCCTGGGCAAGTCATTCTGCTCTCTAAGTGACAGTCTGTGTCTGGGCCTGGAGTTCTTCCTGTCCATGGAATCACAGGTACAGATCAAAAGGGAAAAAACCCAGACAAACATATTTATCTCTGTGTTCCCTTAGGTAGCAGAATCCATTTTTCTGTACCTAATCCCTCTCATATTGGATATTGTGTGTATTGTATTTTTTTACTTTAACTTTTAATTAATTTTTAATTTAGTTATTTGTATCAATTGTTTAAACTTTTATTTTAAAACTAACTTTTTTAACTTTAATTTTTTTATATTTTTTTAAACATTTTTTTTAAGATTTTGAGATTTTGCCTTCTGACTTCTCTCCTTCCCCCCATCTGGTGGTCACAGGCACACCAGTGATGTAGGCCAGAGTCTAGATTTGGAGTCAGGAAGACCTGAGTCCACGCCTGCTTCAGATACATAACTGTGTGACACTGGGCAAGTCTGCCTCAGTTTCCTTTTTGTAAAATGGGAATAATATTAGTGCCGACCTTCTAGGTTTGTTTGAATGATCCAATGAGATAATATTTGTACGGTTCTTTGAAAATCTTAAAATGGGATGAACATTAGACGTGTTATCCGGGGCCTTTGGAGGCCCCCTACTCCAACACCCTCATTTAATAGGTGAGGAAGATGGGCTCAGGGTCTCCCTGAGACACAGTACACAGTACTGTGAGTACTGTACACAGACAACGAGGAACGGTCCCTGCCCTCCCTCAGGAGCCTTACATTTTACTGGGAGCTCACTGGGATATGTGCTACTTGCTTGGCTCATCCCTTCCCTAGAAAGCCAGACGCCCTGAGGGAGGCCATGGGGAGTCATTTGGGACCTCCCTTTGCCCCGACCATTCCTGTATTCAGCTGACCCCCCATCCTCTGGGAGCCCCACAATCCTAGCAATCCATTGACTCTACCCAGCTGACCACAGTCCTTGGTCTGGCTTTGGCCAACTGGGAGCCAGGACTCCTGGGTTTCCTGGGGAGTTGTTAGACTGTAATAAATGACAGAGGTGGGGAGGATTTGGGTCCCCTAAAAGGGGAGACACTGCTCCCGCCTCTTCCACTCCCAGCTGGTCAACTCTTTACTGGGATGCTCTTACTTGTGTCTGCCCCAAGCCTAGCATGCTGTAGATTTCTTGCCATCATTGATACTGGGTTCTCCTGGGTCCATCATGTGTGTTTGTGGTCCAGTAGTCAGGGTCTGAGACCAACCTCTCTGTCCCCATGGGGGGACTAGAGGCCGATGGGGGAGGATGAGGGGGACAGTCTCACTTTCCCCTGGGTGGAGGCTGAGGCCATATGTCTTTGTGGTTGGCTTCTCAGTCTCCTGAGGCTCCAGGTCCTGAGCTCACGGATGCCCACAAAACCTGGCTGAACTTTGTCCGGAGGCCAGATGATGTGACCCCCAGAAAGAAATGCAAAGGGAAAGATAAGAGATTAGTAAGTACAGATGGAGGCTAAGCTGGAGTGGGGGTGGGGTGGGGTGGGGAGCCCTAGGCCTGGGGGAGGAGCCAGCAGGGAGAGGCCTAGGGCCACCTTCTGCCTAGACTTGGATTCTCACCATCTCCTTTGTCTGCTTTAAGCGTGGCCTTGTGGGGCCCCCAGGCCCTCCAGGGCCTGCTGGACCCCCAGGTCCCCCAGGGGCTGAAGTTACCCAGGAAGCCCTATTACAAGAGTTCAAGGATATGCTGAAAGGTGAGAAAGGGTCCTGCCCCGAGCTGACCCCTGAGCTCCTGACTTTGGTCCCAGATTTCCCCCTGACCTTGGCCTTGGAACTGACCCCAGCCTCAGTTTGAGCCTGACCCAGGTCTTAGAACTGACTGACCTTGGATTCCAGCCCCAGCCTGACTCTGACCTTGACACTGATCAGCCTTGGAACCCATCTCTTGTCCTCCCAACCATTCAATTCCAGAAGTCTTTATTAAACACTTACTGTATATGATATGAATATCTAAGAATATTTTACATGTAAAGAATATATTAATATAAATATATAAAAGACATGAATGCATACAGAATTAATATAAAGTAAATACAGAGGAATTTGAGGCCCAGGGAAGAGCATTAACATTTGGGGGGGATCCGTAAGCCCTTCATGTAGGAGGGCAGCCCTGAGCTGGGCCTCCAAAAATGCCAGTAAGTGGAAGAGAACCTGACCTTGGCCTTGGGAAGGGAAGCTGGGCCATGAGAAGCCTCAGGGCCACATTTGGAATGGAAGGCCCCTGGGGCCTGGGGAGGAGAACCGGGTGAATCTGGGCTCTCTCTGACCAGTGTTACCCACAGAGGCCACGGAGCGCCGGGCAGCCACGGCCGCCGTGGCCCAGCCTAGCCAGCAGCCCCTGGATTCTCTGGTAGCCCCCTATAGGCGGGTGGAAGAAGCTTTCCATTGCAAGCTGAAAGCCCAGCTGGTCATTGACAAGAAGACCCTGATGGAACTGCACAACTTCCAGGCGGTGAGCCCGGGGGCCCTCTCCCTTTCCTTCCCCCTGTCTGAGCCTGGGATACTCTCTTCTGGTTTGGTGGAGAGAGAGCTGGAGTTAAAACCTCAGTTTGAATCGAACCTTTCCCTTTCCTAGCTACACGAACCTGGGTAAGTCACTTAAAAAAAAGAAAACGCTCCCAGCTTCAGTTTCCCCATCTGTAAAATGGGCTCATAATGCCTCTCAAGAGTGTTATGGAGCTCCGTTGAGATGATATATGTGAAGTGCTTTTCGAGGCCTCAAGGTGCCTTATAGATGTTAGTGATTATATAATTGAGAGTAAGCAGAGCATAGCCCAGTGAGCGCTGGCCCTGGATTCAGGAGGTCTGGGTTCAAATCCCGCCTTTAGCACTAACTCTGGGACCTTGAACAATTTGCTTAATCTCTTGTTGTCCTCAGGGAGCTCTCAGAAGATGATTCATCTGGTCTTCCTCCTAGAAGTCCCTAAAATGATTTTGTCTGTGAGATCAGTCCTAGCCAGAGGCATAGACACACACACACACACACACACACACACACACAACCCCAAACCCCAAAGACAGGAAACCAGTGCCTGGGGCATGAAGAGACAGGAATGCTTTATCTGGGATCATTTTCTGGTGCCTGCACTTTCCCTCCTCTCCTCTCCAGCCAGTGGTTTGGAATTAAGTTGCTGCTTCTATTAATGTAATTGCTTTAATGGTGGGGGGAGCCCTTTTCTGTTGGGCTCCAAGGCAGCAAAGATGCCAGAGGAGGCCGAGGGATGTTGCTGAGGGTGGGAGGAAGATTGATTGGGTGAGTCCTTCCTCCCCTGCTCTCTCCTCACCCCCAAGGGATCTGTAGATGAATCCTGGCTTTACCATTCCCTTTTTTTCTCATCTCTAAAATGGACTAGATGTCCTTGAAGGTTCTCTTCTAGATATGTGTGTGATTGTAAAGCCAAGGGCAGAGCCAGTCCAGGGGAGAGTGGGATCAGGCAAGCAGCCTGGGGGCCAACTGGGATTCAGGGCTTCCTGGGAAGCCGACAAATGGTAGGAATCACAGGGAAGGTATAAGAGAAGGGTGGTCTCTTATGGGGATTTTGTTGTTCAGTCGTTTCACTTGTGTCCAAATCTTCCTGGCCCCATTTGGGGTTTTCTTGTCAGAGATACTAGAGTGATTTGCCTTTTCCTTTTCCTTCTCCAGTTCATTTTACAGGTGGGGAAACTGAGGCAAACAGGGTGAAGTGACTTGCCCAGGGTCACACAGCTAGGAAGGTAGGAAGGCTGGATTTGAACTCATGAAGATGAGTCTTCTGGCCTCCAGGCCCAGCCACCCTGTCCATTCTCTCTAGTGGGAATTGGCTATTCCTTTTCTCTCTGACTGGCTTCCTCTCCTCCTCTCACTCTGGAAATATGGAGGCGCAGGAGTGGACAGACTTGGCCATGATAGGAGATGGCCAGAACTCTCCAGAGATCCCAGGGAGGCCATAGAGGAGGCAGGGTGGGAAACATAGGGCCTGTTATAGACCACCGACCATAGAACCCTACATTTGAAGCCAAAATGAACATTCAAGGTCAGCTAGGCCAACCCCCTGATTGTACAGATAGGGAAACTGAGGCCAGAGAACTTGCCAGAGTCTCACAATAAATGACAGGTCAGACTTTTCCAAATGGTCTGTGCCTTAGTTTCCCATTTATGATCTGTCCTCAATGTTCCCTGGACTTGGGGAGGAGACAGAAGCTTGCAGTGGTCTTCTAGAACTCTCTACAGCACTAACTCAGGGTTCCTTTATCATAGCCCCTGGCTAAGGGGGCCTTCCTGAGGGGATCGGGCCTGAACCTTTCTACAGGCCGTTTCACCGCCCCTGTATCTGGCATCTATCAGTTCTCGGCCAACGTGCACATCGGTGAGTGTGAATCTGGGGGAAGGGTGAAGGCAGAGCTGGTATACATGGGTGGGAGGGAGACACCAGGGCAGTTCCTTGTGCTTCTGGAGTCTAAAGAACCATAGATGTGTCCTGAGGAAGACTCAGGCTGTGTGCCTACAGATGAAGAAAAGTGAGTTTGGGAAGCATCTGAGGTTGGGAATTTGTTTTGGTGGGGGGGGTGGGTGCTTATGGGCACACTTACAAATCCCCTAATATGTGCCAGACAAGAGGCAGACTGAAAACTGTGGGGGCCTTGGAGGCAGGAAAACCTGGGTTCAAGTCTTGTCTTGGATATATCCTGACTGCCACACCCTGGCCAAATCTTAACCTCTTGGGGTCCTGGCAATTCTTTAAGACCATATTTTAGAATAAAGGGATTGGTCTAGACACCTCTGGGGCCTCTTCTAACTCTGGACCTTGGATCCCATATCCACAGAGAAGTAAATGCAAAGGGGTTTTGGTGTGAGGCTGGGCGCTGGCAATAGGGTGGTGGGAATGGGAGATCAGATAGATTTCCTATAGGAAGGAAGACTTGAGGAAGCCAGGAATTCTACAAGGCAGAGGTGGTTTCATCTGTGTGAGGAACTCCTAATGTAGAAATTTCCTGTCCAGATGCAGGTTGGCAGCTCCTCTTGGGGCTCTGATGGGGCTTGCCAAGCACGACAGACAGTATGCGTCAGAGGCAGGATTTGAACCCAGACCTTTCTGACACCAAGGCCAGCTCTCTATGCTCCATGCTTCTTCTCTTAAAGAGACTGTCCACTGTTTCTGAGGGGCCATCTGTCTTGTGGCTCTAAATCCCTGACTGTGGATAATGGAGAGTCGTTGGCATTTCCGAGCCCCACCGAAGGGGATAAAGGAGTCAGCAGGGCTGGGTTTGAGCAGGCTTTCCGTTCACCTCTGATGCTTTTCTCAAAGATCACAGTGAACTGAAGAGCCGAGCCCAGCTGAGGGCCCGAGACAACGTCCGTGTGCTGATCTGTATCGAATCCTTGTGTCACCAACACACGTAAGGAACTGTGCTTTTAATCCTCAGATTGGTCCTGGACTCCCGTGGCCTCCCACTTCCTTGTCTCTGCAGACTCTGAGGGGTCTCAGCAGTCAGGAATGGGGCCACGAACTCCTGGGAAGGAGGAAGTCTGGGGATGCCATGTTTCAGGAAAACCTAGTATACGGCATGATGTGGGGGGAGCTCTCGGGTTGTTTTGGAGGAGAAGTGGAATGGAAAGGGAAATCTCAGCAGCTCCTCTCCCACTGCCTCATGGCTGGGATGGGGCAAAGACAGTGAATGTGATTTATAGGGATTTCTCATCCTGGCCTTGGCTTCTGATGCAATGCAATAGTTATCAATGTAAAGACTACTTATAGGTTCAAACAATCAATTGCACAAGTACAAGATGGAGGAAGTGTGCTAGGTAACAATTGGTCTGAAAAAGATGTTGGGGTTTGGGTGCAAGCTCAGTATAGGTCAGAAGTGTGATGGGATAGCCCCAAAATCGTGTCGCCTTGGGTACATGGAGAAGCATAGCTTTTAGGACCAAGGTGGGAGTCCTCCGTACCCTTCCCTTGTTCAGATAGCATCGAGAATGACCTGTTAGGAAAGACATCGATAATCAGGAGAATACTGAGGAAAAGGTCACCTAGACAGGAAAGGCCCTTGAGCCTGGGCAGTGGGAGTATCAGCTGAGGGAATGAGGGGATGAGGAACACGGCTGGACCCGAATCTTCAAGAAGACTGTTTGGGCAGCTGTGTGGAGGGTGGATTGAAGAGAGGAGAAAATGAAGGCAGAGAAGCCAGTTAGGAGGTGGTTTCAATATCCAGAAATGAAGAGAAGTCTTGGGGACCTGGGGGGCTGGCTGGCTTCTGGTATGTGAAGGGCAGCAGGGTGGACCTTGCTCTGCCAGGCCCCAGAGGATGGAGCCAGCAGCAGCGGGCGTATCCCAGAGGCCACCTTTAGGCGGTGCAGCTTCCTAACCAGGAGCTCCCTCCCCAAGTAGCATGGGCTGCCTCAGGAGGTAGTGAGCTTCCTGCTGCACTCCTACATCCCCCAGGTCTTCAAACGGAGTTAGGTTCTGGAGAGGATTTTTCTTCAGGTCCAGTTGTACTATTGGGCTCTTATCTAAGAGATCACTTGATCCTGTCCCCACCTCCTCAGTCCCACTCTTAAGGGGGAGGCTGGCAGTAACATTTGGGCAAGGAACAAAGATGATATTCCCCCTTGTGCCCCCCAAGAGAGAGTGGCAATTCCACAATGGAGTCTCAGCCCCCTCCTGCCAAGCACCCTGCTTTGCCTCTCTCCCACCGATCATCCAGAGTGCAGGAGGGACGACTTCCTGGGGAAGCACTAATGTGGGAAGCTTCACGAGAGTGGGGGGAGTGTTAGGGAGAGAGGGAAGGAGGGTTCATGGTAGGAGAAGACCCAAGCAACTGCAGCAGCCCCAGCTGATCTGAAAGGCTCATACTGAGGTGCAATTATTGAGATAAACTCTTAGAGATGTGAGCTCCTTGATGGCCAAGAGAGCTCAGAATCCCATCGGTCTAAGGAGGGAAGGTGGCTGTGCCCTCGGGGGGGGCCCAGTTCCAGGACTCAGACCAAGCCATGGCCTAAAGTGAGATCCTGGACAAAGAAGCCCAGGCGCCGGCCAGTGCTGCCCAGCACCCAAGGGCTCCGCTGTCTCTGACGCCCCTCTGCTGGCTTTGGCTCTAGGTCCCTAGAGGTCATCACGGGCCTGGAGAGCAACAGCAAAGTCTTCACGGTGCACATCCAGGGGCTGCTGCAGCTTCAGGTAGTGATCGTGGGCTAGGGAAGGGGTTGAGGGCCGCCATTGCTTCTGGGCCCGGCTTCTTGGCGCACCCATCCTCTCTACTTAGAGAGGAGGCTGGTTACCTGCTGTTTTGGGTCACCATGTCTCCTGACTTACTCCCCTGCCCCCGGGGTGGGTGGGAGGTAGCTGCCTGCCCTCAGCAGGCCCCAGCCCCTCTCACGCCTGGCCTGGCCATCTGTGGCTCTCCTGGGCTGTGCTTCTTTCTTCCATAGGCTGGTCAGTACACTTCCATCTTTGTGGACAACAGTGCTGGGGCCGCCCTCACCATCCAGAATGGCTCGGACTTCATGGGGCTGCTCGTGGGACTGTGATCTGGAGGGGAGGCCAAGCAGCT
>NW_027187400.1:39032959-39043656 GCF_028583685.1 Petaurus breviceps papuanus
CCCCATAGACACACATACCACACAAATACATACACACCCATAGACACACATACCACACAAATACATACACACACACCATAGACACACATACCACATAAGTACATACACACATAGCCACACACACACACATACCATACACACCATAGACACACACATACCCCACAAATACATACACACACACTCACATACACATACCTTACGGGTCAGAGGCGGCTGCTTGTTCTTTTGTCCCTGTCTATTCCTATTATATACTTTACTGATAATAATTATTATGAAAATTATGATAATAAAGAATAAAAGGGTGGGAGTGTGTGTTGCTGGATCTCTAGCTGCACGCGGATAACAGTCGTGGGTCCCATTGCTTGGGGGAGGGACAGGTGCCCAGCCCTGTGAGCAAGGGGGCTGGGGATGTGTAGCAGAAGCCTTGGGATCTTTGGATCACGGATGGGGAGCTGAGAGGGGCCCCAAAGACCTCTTAGTCCAACCCCCTAATTTTACTGATTGGAAACTGGTTCCTAGAGAGATTAAATGACTTCCTAAGGTCACACAGTAGCAAATAGAGCTTTGGATTTGAATGCAAAGTCCCTAACTGGGGAGCTGAGGCTCTGTCCAATGTACCTAGGACTTTAGGGCAGGGAGTGAGGCTTGTGGCCCTGGCCTCCCGTGTGTGAATGGATGGTTCTGGCTCTGTCCTCAGCCTCTGGGACTCACCTCCCCCACCCCCAGGTCCCTCTCTGATTCTGAGCTCTTCATCTCCTTTTTTTCCTTGTTGGATGGAATCAGAGACATATTACTCTTGGACTTTTCCACTGTGTTCTGTGACGGTGAATCCCTTGGGCTGGGGTGGGGCAACAGAGTATGGGAATCTGGGTTCCATGTGGGCACCAGCCCACCTCTGATCACGCGTACTCTGAAGCCCCATGTTCATTAGGGATGAGAACCCATCTGTAAGGCCCTGGAGAGTTTTCTCCTAAATTGCAAGAGGATGAAGATGGGGACCCTCCCTGACCCCCACACTGAGTGAAAGTTTCTCCCTGCCTCATGCCAATGGAATCTTGCCTGTGAAAGCCTGCTTCCCTCTCTCCTTTCCCCACCCCATCCCCCAAGCCCTTTTGCACCCACACACGGGCACACGTAGGTACATGGGCAAGTCATACCAACACCCACATATTCCCCCTGGCACATGTGCACACTCACACACTTGAAAATCGGCATGCAAAGCTATCTCTGAGGAAACTTCAGGCCTGCGGGGGCCTTTGGGTGCAGAGACACTGAGGGTGTGACAAGGGGGCCCTGAGCTGGAGGAGTGGGAAGAACTAAGGGGGGAGCAGTGTGGTGGGGTTCAGTACCAGCCTCAGTTTCCTCTTCTGTTGGATGGAATGAACTCGAATCCTAAGGATACAGAGACAGGAGAGGGGAGGGAGAGATCCAGCATATTCACAGGTAAGCATCTACGTGAATATGTGTGCATTGCAAAGTGATTTTGGGGGCAGTAACAACTAGGGATGCAGATCGAGAAGGACCTCTTATAGTGAGTGGTGCTTAAACAGAGACTTGAGTCAGCAAGGGAGAGAATTTCAGATATGGGGCACAGCCTAGGCAAAGGTGTGGAGGCTGGGAAACAAGAAGAAGGTTGGTTTGGTTGCAGTATAGAGTTGGAGATGTAAGATATGGGCCAGTTAACTGTGCAAGATAAAGTAGGACTAGACTCTGAAGGGTTTTAAGTGCCCAACAGAGGAGCTAAGTAACCTGGTGGGACCTGGGCTGATTCCTGTGACAGCTGGGTGGAGGACCATGGCAGGGGAGAGGCTAGAAAGGAAGTCTGTGAGCATGCGTGTGAGAGAGGCTAGGGTCCAAATAGTGAACATGGAAGTTTGTCTTTCTCCTGTGTTCCCCAGATCCCCAGTGAGTATCATGCCTAGGTCTGCCCTGAGAGTTTGGGGGGACCCAACCTAGCCTGTCTTATATAGACTCACTGAGAAGCAGTGGTTGATGGGGGGGGGGCTTTAAAAGAAAGCTAGAAAAAGGAGTGAATATGTATAATCTGACCCATGGTCAAGATCAGTCCTCAGAAGCTCAGCATCATAGCAGCCCCCCCATCCCCCCCCCCCCCCCCCCCCATTTGGTCCAGTGTTTCCTCAGAGATCTCCTTGGACGGGGAGCTCACCACCTCTGGAAGTAGGCATGCCCCATGCCATTTTGGGGGGTTTTCCCTGTCAAATCTGTCTCTGCACCTTTCTCCTGTGGTCCTCAGCCCTACCTTCTGAGGCCAAGCTGTCTGAATCTCTCCTCCATGTAACGGCTTTTCCATTACTTGAAGGCAGGCTTCACATCTCCCCAACTCAGGGTCTTCTCCAGCCTGAAAATCCATGCTTTCCTCAATAGATCCTCACACAACCTAATCTGTTACTGGGTCATTTTGGCCTCCCCTATTTGGGAAGGGGTGCCTACTATGAGCGAGGGCACTGCCCACACCGGGAGTGCCAAACACTGATGGAATCACAGATGCAGACCATCCTCCTACCTCCAAAAAAAGGCTGTGCCAGGCAGTGGGGCTCAAAAGCTAGAGATGAAAACAGCTCCTGCCCTCACTGGGAATGGGGTGGGAGCATCTCCTGTCTCACCTTCTTCCTAAACCAAGCAAAGAAACTGTCCTGGAGACTTAATTTGGTCCAGGAAACCACAGCTCAAACCATGGAGATAGCTTTCTCTTCTGGCCAGTTAGAGGCAAGCATAGCAGTGTCTATCTGGACCAGCACTGAATAGTCTCTCCAAACTGAGGTTTTGTGTAATAAGAGTTGGAAAGAAGGAAACGCTCCTCTATGAAGCACCTAATGTATGTGGGGCATTCTGCTAAGCCCATTGGAAATATGATCTCATTTGATCCTACAGCAACCCTGGGAAATAAGTGCTATTATTATCCCCATTTTATGGATGAAGCCAATAGGGTTAAGTGACTAGCCCAGGCTTATACAGATAGGAAGTGTCTGAGGCTGGATTTGAGCTCAGGTCTTCCTCATTCCAGGCCCATTGCAGTACCTCACTATAAGGAGGGAGAGGTATTCCCAGTGCAGTCAGGCCTGAGGCTGGGACCAGGTGGCGTGAAGGGGAGGAAACATTGCTGGGCCCCGATTAATAGGGCCCCTTTTTTCTCTCCTCTGATCCTGCCCTCCCATGGGAAGCCACAACTGCAGAGTTCCATGCAGCTGGGGGAGGCTCTACTGGGCTGACGCTGGGACTGGGACCAGGGAGAAGACCAGAGAACCCTGGTTTAGAGAGCTAGAGCTGGAAGAAAAGAGAGAGTCTCAAACCCCCATTTTACAGATGTGGACACTGAGACCCAAGGAGGGAAGCAACTTCACAGTGCTTGGAATAGTTTTGTGGTAGGCATATGATTGGTTGTCCAAGCCTCCCTAGGTAGCAGACATCAGAGACAGGATTCAAGCCCATGGCCTTTGACTCCAGAGCCAGTGACCTTTCTACTGTATTGGACAGTAAAGGAAGGCCTGGGTTGAGGCTGAGAGGAATATGATGGAACTGGGTGAGGATTCTGGAGCAGAGCAGAATTAAGGAAGGGTTAGACCAGGGTTGGGGGATAGAGAAAGGAGCTTGGGCCCAGGGAGGGAAGGCTGGGGCTCGGAGAGGCGAAGACTTAGGGGAGTAAGAGAAAGGTTGGAGCTGAGGATGGAGGAGGGACTGGGGCTGGGGCCAGGAGGGGAGGGCAGGGCAGGGGGAAGGCTGGGGGATGAGGCTGAGGGAGGGTGGTCCTGGGGCCAGGAAGAGGTGGGGGGGGAGAGAGAGAAGGAGAGATAGAGACAGAGAGACAGAGCCAGAGACAGTAAGAAGGAAAGAGACACAGAGAGACAGAAAGAGACAGAGACACAGAGAGAGACAGAGAGAGAGAATGGGAGGAGTAGAGGCGGGGGGGGGAGAGACAGAGAGAGAGAGAGAGACAGAGAGACAAAGACACAAAGAGAGAAAGACAGAGACAGAGAGAGACAGAGACAGAGATAGAGAGAGACAGAGAAAGATACAGAGACAGAGACAGAGATAGAGACAGAGAGAGAGACACAAAGAGAGAGAGGAAGACTCAGAAAGACAGAGATAAACAGACAGACACGGACATGGAGAGAGAGACAGAGAGAATGGGGGAGGGAGGAAGACAGAATGTGTGTGTGTGTGTGTGTGTGTGTGTGTGTGTGTGTGTTTTACATTTGGAGTCTAATAAAAAAATGCTTTATAGCAACAGATTTTTCTAAAGGAATCTAAGCCGGGCAGACGGTAGCCATGAAGAGCTGTTGGCCAATAATGGAAAACCCAGGCTTGGGAGCTGGAGGAGGGCGCCCGTCTGTAACGAGGCGGGCTCTTAAAAATGTTTAAGAGCTCTGGGTCAAAGAGGGAATGTGGAGATGAGCCAGGCCCAGAAGGGCCTGACTCACCCCGGCCCTAGGAAAGGTCAGGGATGTGAGCCCTCCCCCAGGGCACAAAGGCGATTTCTCTTTCTAGCTATCTCTCTGTCTTTAGGTCTCTTGTGTCTGTCTCTCTGTCTCTGGTTCATTCTGCTATGGTCTCCTGCTTGTGTCTGTGTCTCTCTCCTAATTTTCTGTCTCTTTCTCTGTCTTCCTCCCCATCTCTCTCCGTCTCTTTTCTTTCTCTGCCCTTCTATCTCTCTCTGTCCATCTCTCTCTGGTGCTGTGATCCCTGGAGAAGGAAGGAGCTTCTCCAGGCCTTCCCTCTTCGGTTTAGCCAGGCTGTCTCCCTTCCTTGGGATCCTGCCACTCCTTCCCTATGGGGGAGTTGAGTTCAGGCACTGTCTCCTAAGAAGTTCAGTCACCCAGGGAGAAGACTGGTTTGGCTTGTTCTGGCCCCGAATCCCTCATCTCAGCTCCTTTCCCCCAGCCCAATCCCAACCAGGACTCCCAAAAAGCTTCTGTGGGGAGAAGCTCTGATCGAAAGGAAAGGTGAGGCTGGACCTTTTAAACATTTTTAAATAGTCTTTTAAAAAAAGTTAGTGAGCTCTAAATTCTCTCTCTCTAGTCTCTTCTCCATCCATCGAAAAGGCAAGCAATATGATATCAATTATACGTTTAAAATCATGCAAAACATTTCCATATTAGCCATATTACTCCCCAAAGGCAAGAAAAATAGTGATAAAAATTACACTTCACTCTGCACTCAGTGTTCGTCAGTTCTCTCTCTGGAGGTGGGTAGCACTTTTCTTCATGAGTTCTTTGGAATTGTCCTGAATCACTGTATCAAGCAGAGTAGCTAAGTCTTTCACATCCATCCTTGTTACAATGTTGCTGTTACTGTATACAATACTCTCCTGGTTCTGCTCCCTTCACTTCGCATCTATACATACAAGTCTTCCTAGGTAGAAAGAATATGGAATTATTATGAATAATTGAGGGGTCTGGTAACCTGGGAACTGAATCTATTTCTGCTAAAGCTCTTACTCTATTGTACAAAGGGGAAAACTGAGGCCCAATGAGGTTCAACAACTTGCTGGACATCATGTCACAAGCCAGGGGGCAGACCTAGGGGGAAAACCCCTAAGTCCTGAAGGCCAGCTCTGCTTCTGTAGTTATTGTCATTGAGTAAGGGAAAAGGGGAAGGAAGATGGACAGAAGCTGAGGGAGCCCTGGCCTGGGCCGGAGCCAGGGTCAGAGTTAGAAGGGGCAGGTGCAGACAGAGTCTTGGTAGAGCAAGGCCAGCAGGGAGATAAAGAGATGGGGAATTCCTGGATTATGACAGACAGTACTTTGTCTGTGGGTCCTGGGATTTGGTGCTAGCTTCAAGCAAGGGCAGGCAGAGGCACAGGTGGAGATGGTGCTGCTGGTCAGCTTTAATGAGCAAGAGACACAGCTGCAAAGCCAGGTAGCCCCCTCAGGCCCTATTTACTCCTTTCTCCCCTTCTTCCCCTTTTAACTCTCCCTGGATTGTAAACCTGGTTCCAAGACGTTTTCCCCACCATTACCAATTCCTGTCATTCACTCATTCACTTGTCCGACTTTCTACCAATGGATTCACTCACCTTCCTGCCCATCCATGCATCCATTTATCATCTTCTCATTCACCCATTCATTACTACCCATCCATTCATCCACCTACCCATTCATTCCCACATCCATTCATCCACTAATCCATGTACCCACCCAACCACATATCTACCCACCTGTTCACATATAAATCCATCCACCCACCCATCCATTCATTAACTTTTCATTTAGATTCTGTCCTAGAGTTAGAGACATTTAACTTCAAACAGACCCTTGCTACTTCTCCACTATCCCTTTATTTATCTCTGTTTTACTAATCTTTACTTAATCTGGGCCGCATCTTTTTTTGTACATATTTTTTTGCATATTATATATCTCCCATTAGACTGTGAACTCCTTGAGGACATCTGCAGTCCTAAGCGTCCATCTCATAGTAGGTGAGTGCCTGGCACATAGTAGATGCTTAATAAATGCTTGACTTGACTTGTTGGAGAACTCAAACTTTATTCTCTTCTCTCAATATCCCAAACTCATTCTGCCCCCTCATTCATGCAGTTTTACAATATAGTTGAGGGGTACAATACAGACTGTCCCCTGCACTCTCATCTCTGCTCCTACTTCACTGAGATTGACATGAATGAACTGTCTTTAGTTCCCTTTTCTTCATATCAAACTCTCTATCTATCTATCTATCTATCTGTCTGTCTGTCTGTCTGTCTATCTATCTATGTATCTATCTGTCTGTCTGTCTGTCTATCTGTCTTTCATCCATCCATTTATCCATCCATCTATCCTCTATCCATATATATTTATCTGTCCATATCATCTATCCATCATCTATCTATTCATCCATTTATCTACCCATCCACCTGTCATCTATCCATACTTACATTTATCTATCTATCCATGTATCTATCCATCATCTCTCTCATTTCTTCTCTATTATTTCCCTATCTTTATCCCCTCTCATTTCCTTCCCTTCTGTTTCAGAGGAAGAAGCCTACCCATCCTGCTTGCCAAGGTTGATTCCCCATGACACCCCCTTTGATCACCCCTTTTTCTTTCATCTTCACTCTTTCCCTCCCACTGTAGAGTCAGGCCTCTTCTCTCTAATCCTTCCATTCACTTTAATCTATGATTGCTGATCTCTCCATTTCAGCACCAAACTCTTAGGAGTGTTTACACTTGACCCTCCTTTTCTTCCATGACCTACCCTCACTTTCTTACCTCCCATACTCCTTGAAGTTTGTATCACTACAAAGAAACTGTTTTCTTCGAGGTCACCCACAACCTTGTGGGATCCATTGACTTCATCTTCCCCGACCTCTCTGCTATATTTTATATCATTGGCTTCTTTCCCTTTCTTCTACATGGTCTCTTCTCTTTCAGCCTCTGAGACACTGGTCTTTTCTGATTCCCCTTCAAGTTCTTTCTTTCTAGTCTCCTTCCTGGGTTCCTCTTCTTGACCCCTAAGCATGGCTATCTCCCAAAGCTGGAATTCTCCTCTCCCTCTAGCTTTAAATACTTCCCAGGACACTCAGAGCTTCAGTGATTTGCCCAGGGTGCCACAGTCCTGATGTGTTCAAAGCAAGACTTGACCCCAGGCCTTCTGGCTCAGGAGTCTGGTCCTCTAGTGCACATGGTAGATACTGGATTGGGTTGGGAGGCAGAGCTGGCTAGTGAGGGAGGCAGGTCGATTTTTTTCACTGATGCAGAGTGTAAAATGAAGGCCTCCTCCCTATCGACCCCACCCACCCTGTGTCATCCTGGGCCCTGGGGTTTAGCAACGTTTCTCACGAGCACAGACTTCATTCTTTTCAAAATATTTTCCCTTCTGTCTTCCCATGTCTCATAAAACCCCTGTAATGTGGGCAGAGCAGGGACAATTATTACCATTTATAGAGGAGGAAACTGAGGGCCAGGGAGTCATTTGCCCATGGTCACTCTGTGAATTAGTGACCATCAGGGCTGTCCCAAGCTCTCCTCCCTGGAGCTCTCTGATTGTGCCTTTACTTGGTGCCCCAGGCCATCAGACACCACCAGCATGAAGGGATGGATGGGTGGCTAGACTTGGAGTGGGAAAGAGCTGACTCTGACACTCTTTAGCTAAGTGCCTTCAAGTGAGTTGTAGGACCTTAGAGTCCATCTAGTTCAACTGCCTTAATTTACAGATGAGGAAACTGAGGCAAAAGGCACAGGTAATAAGTCTCAGAGTCAGGATTTGAATCCACATCCTCTGACTCCAAAAACAGGAATATTTCCTCATTATTTATAGTCTGTGAGCTGTTGCATAGTAGAAAGCTCCCTATTGCTAAAGTCAGAGGACCTGGGTGTCAGTTCTGGCACTGTAGTGTGTGACCTTGGGCAAGTTATTTGGGCCTCAGTTTCCTCATCAGTAAAATGAAGGAATTGAACTAGATGCCTCTGGGGTCCCTTTTAGCTTTAGAGAGACCATAGAGCCTGTGGGCTGTGAAAGAGGTATGACATTACCTAAGTCACAAGGTTGTCCTGAGCCTCTAATGACACAACCAATGTAGTTGGTCCAGCATATTGTTTTTGCATGTGCACACACACAACACAGTCAATACATATACACACACAATGCATATATACACATGTCACAACACACACATACATGGCACACACAACACACATACACACGTGTGTGTAATATGACACATAATGGATCCCCCCCAGTGGGCTACTTCAGGGGCACCTGGCGTAGATGGCCGCTGTTGGGAGCTTGTTCCTCAAATGTGACTCTCCATGTCCAGCCTATGAGTGTTTGTGATTGACTTTGGCCCATGCTCCCTCCTCTTCTCTGCCCCTTCTTCAGTTTCCTCAGTCCTATCATGTGCAAGAAGCCTTTCCTACTCCTCCCACATCTTCATGTCTTTCCCCTGAGATTAGACTCAAGTTATCATGTGTATCACATACTGGGCTTTCTTATTACACTGTGAGCTCCCTGAGGGGAGAGACTGTGTCTTTACCTCTTTGTATCCACACTTAGCACAGTGCCTGGCACATAGTGGTGTTTAATAAATGTTTCTTTCCTTCCTTCTTCCCTCCCTCCCTTCCTTCCTTCCTTTTTTCCCTTCCTTCCTCCCTTCTTTCCCTTCCTTCCTTCCTTCCTTCCTTCCTTCCTTCCTTCCTTCCCTCCCTCCTTCCCTCCTTTCTTTAGAATGCAAATCCCACTTTTGTCCCTGTACTAACAAAACAGCACCTGATGCATAGTAGGTGATTAATAAATGCTTGCTGATTGACTGGTTTCTGGCCTGGTCCTTGAGGCTCTTGACCTCTGGGGGTCATCAGAGGGGGTAGATAGTTTGGAACAGAAGGTCCCGGGAGCCCCATTGAGCCTGGACACTCCTGCCTTGGGGTGTGTGCACATATGTGGGGGGCGGCGTGTGTGCATGCACAGTGTACGTGGGTGTGCATGTGCATGTATGCTGGGTGGAGACAGGGTGACTGAGAGCTCTTTTGAGCTGTCCTGTTACCGCTGAGACTGTCTGGGTGCAGAGAAGGTCCTTTGGGAAGGAGACAGGTGCCCCAATGTTATCTTCAGGGCATCCACTGGACTGTCTCTTCTGGGACCTCCAGATGGAGCCTGAGGAAAATTACCTAATTAGTTGCCTCCCAGAATCCCTCCCTCTCCTGTCTCCATCCCCCTCCCCCAAAGATATCTTGGCTTTAGAAAAGCAGACCAAGAATGTAGGTTGGCCAGGCAGAAGGCCAAGGGTGCCAGGGCCAGGACAATACATTTGATACCATCTCTGTCTGGCACCAGGGTTACAGGTCTTCCTTGTAACAGTGCAGGGACCAGGGGTGGGGGATGGGCAGCACTGGTATTTGACACTGGCACCTCTGATTTTGGACTCTGAATGGGGCCTCCTTGACTGGGCTCTGGGTAAGGCTGGGTCTGGTCCTCACCAGCTTCTGCTCCCCTCCCTAGCACACTCAGGCAAGCAGAACCCCCTCAGGGGTCTCAGTCTTGACCAGAACTGCACCCATCCCTGTCGCATGCACACAAAACTTCTCTCCTAATCCCCAGCCCCGGATTTTCTAGGCTACCTCACTCTTCTGTTCCAGATTCACTCAGAATGCCATTCTAACAGTGCCATTTTAGGCCTTGTCAATCAATAAGCAATTATTTAGCACCTACTATATGTGCTAGTCTTTGTGCTAAGTACTGGGAATAAGAAGAAAGGCTGAAGACAGTCCCTGTGTTCAAGGAGCTCCCCATCTAACGGGGAGACAACACGCCAACAGCCAGGTGCAAATGAGATCTGTACATTGGCAGCCCTGGGCAGAGTCAGTCTCAGGAAGGGTCTGAACAGTTAGACTTGTGTTCTGAGAGATAATTATGGCAGCCGCGTCTGAGGCTCCCGGTGATCCTCTCTGAGAGGCAGCAGCTCCCATCCACAGAGGCATCCAGTGCCAGGTGCTCACTGAGGGCCAGAGGCAGCCAGCTGCTGAGATCCCCAAGTGCACCAGGGCCCATGAACTAAAGCCTACTGCCTCTAGAGAAAAGAGGGGCTGAGCCTGGTATTCGGAACTCTCCACAAGCCTCTCTTTCCAGACTGACTTCATATATTCCCCTTCACATACTTTATGTTCCAGCCAAATGGGTGTTGCAGCAAGCACCCCAAGCGTCCTCAGGGTTTGCAGCTACCACAGGTTCTTGGATCTGCTTTGTTA
>NW_027187400.1:39044056-39049163 GCF_028583685.1 Petaurus breviceps papuanus
AATGTAACAACCTTATTGACTCACTGGCCAATCAAGAAGTATCTACTGAAAAACAAGCCTCCCACCCCAGGCTTCAGGTGCACGTTAGCCTAGCGGCAGGGAAGATCTTTAAATCTGCATTTCCATTACAATGGGCCTGCTCACTGTTTCCCCAACTTGGCCCGCTGGCCATCTCTCACCTCCCTGTCTTTGCACAAGCTGGTCTCCACTCCTGTAATGCCCTCCTGCCTCACCTCTGCCTCTTGGGATCCTCTTGGCTTCCTTTAAGGCTCACCTTAGATGCTGCTTCCTAAAGGGAAGGGAGTCTCTCTTGACTCCCCCAGGAGTTAGCTCTCTGTATCCCCTTCCCCCTCCTCTCCCCTCCTCCATTCTCTCTTCTCTTCTCTTCTCTTCTCTTCTCTTCTCTTCTCTTCTCTTCTCTTCTCTTCTCTTCTCTTCTCTTCTCTTCCCTTCCCTTCCCTTCCCTTCCCTTCCCTTCCCTTCCCTTCCCTTCTCTTCTCTTCTCTTCTCATCTTCCTCTCTCCTCTCATCTCTTTCCTTCTACCTCTCCTCCCTTCCTCTTTTCTCTTTCTCCTCCACCCTCTCTCCTTCTCTCTGACTCTCTTCATCTCCCTCCCCTTTTCTCTCTTTCTCTCTGCCTTCTCTCTCTTCTTTCCTGTCCTCTCCTCCTCTCTTCTCTCTTTCTCTTTCCTTCTCTCTCTCCTCTCCTCTCTGTCCCTGTCTCTCCCCCTCTCTTTCCTTAAATTACCCCATTTTCCTTTATCCATTTACTTCTTCATATCCTCCCAGAAAAATGTAAATGCTTTGAGCTGAACGTTTCCTTCTTGGCCTTTGCACCCCAGTGCCCACCACATAGGGAAGCACCTACTGTCTGCTGGAAGGGTTTTCATTTTTTTCCAATGTTCTGCCCCCATCACTCACAATCCTGGCAATATTCAGCAAGACCTGGGTGGCAGAGCACCAGCCGTGGTGGTGTGTGGAAGGGAAAGGTGCCGGGAGACTCCCCCTAGCAGGAGAGGAATTCCTGTCCCTGGCTATCCCTGACCCTGGCCCCAGTACTCTGCTCCATCCCCCCTTCTGCCAAAGGTGAGCTCAGGTGATGAATGAGGGTAGCCCTCCTGGAGTCACTGGCCAGCTCCCTCCTCAGTCCCACTGTCTGCACCTATCCCATAGGAGCCTGCCCCCACACATCCATCATAATCAGAGTTGACATTTATACGGCACTTAGAGCTTTACACACACTACGCCTTTTGATCAAAACATCTTAACAGGCTAGAACATTGGACTAAATCTAACGAGATGAAATTTAATAGGCAGAAATAGAAAGTATTATCCTTGGGTTCCAGAAATCAGCTTCCCAAGTACAAGATGGGAGAGGTGTATTTAGGCAGAAGTTTTCACTGAAAACAATCTGGGGGTGTTAGTGGACTGCACAAAAACGAATTCTATCAGCCTGGGTCTGACCACATATGGAGTGCTGGTTTGGTTCTGGGAGCCCTAGCTTGGGAAGGGCACTGATAAGGGCATTAATAATATCCAGAGGAGGGCAAGTTCCAGGGGAGTGCTAGAGACGGCTCCAACCAGAGAGCTGGTTGTTAAATTTTCAGTGTGAGCATTTGTACCTCAGAAATCAGCAAAATCTACAAATCTGGACTTGATTTGATGTGTTGCTAATTGTTTAGATTTAAGAAAGTGAGGGAGAAAATATTAATAATGCAAATGAAATGTAATAGTTTTCCATGCATAGATTTCTCCCCCCCCCCCAAAGCCAGTTGTTAAACATTTACCATCATACCTCTGAGATGGTGAAGGATGAGATGGTGACTCCAGTACATGTCATATCAAAAACCTAAGTGTGTTTAGCCTGGAGAAGAGAAGAGTCAGGGGGAAAAGAATATACATTTGTTAAATGCCTACTAAGTGCCAGGAACTGGTGCTGAGCACCTTACAAATGTTATCTCATTTGGTCCTCACAACAACCCTGGGAGGTGGTTACTATTGTGATCCCCATATTCCAGATGGAGAGATAGAGAGAGCTGCAAAGAAATTAAGTGACTTGCCCAGGGTCATACAGCTAGGAAGCATCTGAGGCTGGATTAAAAATCTCCGATCCTCAGAGCCCCAAGCCAGGAGCTCTTTCCATTGTGCTACATTATTTCCTGATTACACGCCATTTGTCTTCCCTGTCTTTGTTCTTTCACTTTACACTACTGCTATTATTGTGTATAGTTTCTTTTGTTAGCTTCTTTTTTTTTTTTTGGTGTCTCTGTGTGCTTTTTCTTCATAGTTACTATCTTTCCCATGGCTGTTAATAATCTGATATTCTCCTAATTGGTGAGCACCAGCTGGGTGGGATGATCTTTGGATGGGGAATAAGATAGGAAACAGCAGTCCCTGAGGGGGGCAGGGAGTGAGCCAAGGGAGGACTGAGGGCAGCCCTAGGAGCCCTGTCTGGGGACCCAGGCAGTTTCTTCCTGTGAGGTGGCATCTCCGGCGCCAGGCAGGACAAACGGCTCTGGGTCTGCTAATGAGCTCACTGACAGGGCCAGGGGCCAGGATGAGAGTGCTGAAGGACAGCTCTGGCTGGAGGCCAGGGCCTCTAGGGTCCCCCGAGGGTGGTGGGAGGGGATTGGAAGGAAGGCGCTGGGGAGTGAGGACGGCGGCTCAGGGCGGCCGCTGATAGAGCATTGGAGGTTCTTATCTTAGGGATGTGACCTCAAACCACTGGCAGACACTTCCATGAAGCAGGATCAAGTGGGATCAGGAGATTCCTTAGGTCTGGAGCCCAGGATGGAGGATTGGTGGTACTCAGGGCACTGTTTTGTAGACCACCCTGTAATAACTGCCCAGTGATAACATCTTCCTTCCCCCATATCCCAACAAACTCCCTCCCTCCCCCACCATCTCAGCCCAGGAACTTTGATAGCCCAGAGACTGGGGCTGGGTCAGTCCCTCTGTCCCCTGACCCGCAGCAGCCTAAGGACATGAAGATCTCCAAGGCAGAGAAAGCGAGTAGCTTCCGGCCCCTTATCTAAGGACCCTCCCGCCTGCCTAGGGCACTGGTTCTTGCCCCCCAGACTAAGGCTGGTGCCAGCCACTGGCCCGTGTAATGTGTGGGGAGGCTCCCTGGAGCTGGGAACAGTTCTTCCTCCTTCTTAGGTCCCCTCCCACCTCCATTCAGCCATGGCCACTGAATGGCAGACACGGAGCCCTGGGGGACCCAGGGTGGCAGGAGCCTGCAGCTCCGAAAGGGGGACTGCGGCTGGTGGGGGTGGGGTGGGTCATCTCCTAGGCCTCTCCTTGGAGGCTCTGGATTTGGAGGTCAGTGGTCACTCCAGCATCACTAGCAGGCATTTTTCTGCTTCTAGACTTTGCTGAACTTCTAGTGATAGGGAACTCACTACCTCTTGAGGCAGCCCATTCCACTTTGTAGTGGAATTGTCTCTCCAAAGGTCTGTAAAGTGTTTTTACTCATCTGTGTGATGGGTACTCAGATAATTATCTAGACTGGTTGATCCCAAGCAGCATGTGCTTTCTGGGCTGGGTGAGTGGGAGATAGGCTTGAAGCCACCCTGGGATGGCATCCTAAACCCAAGGGTCACAGGGCTTTGGAAGTCACTACCCAAGATTCTATTGTTTTTAAAAGATATAGTAACAATATATATAGTATCTGTTGGAAAGGTGACAGGAGCTAGTGTCACATGGTTAATGCCATCTGTAGATAACAGAGAGTGACCTCAGTGACAAATGGGGAAGAAGTGACAATGGACGGGGGTGGGGGAGTGAGCTCAGACTGTCACTATATACACATAGTGGTCTGAACTCTGCTCCCAACCCAGCACTCTGCACTGGGCACTATGTCCAAGGTCCCTTGAGGGACTTGATGGTTTGTTATCTGTATGTATGAATATTCCCTCATTTCAACTCTTTCCTCAGTTTCCTCATTTGTAAAATAAGGGGAGTTGGATTAGATAAACTAATCTACATTAAGGGTGGCACATTGTATAAAGCTTGGGGCATGGAGTCAGAAGACCTGAGTTCAAATCCAACCTCAGATACATACTGACTGTGTGACCCTGGGCAAGTCACTTCATCCTGTTGGCCTCAGTTTCTTTATCTGTAAAATGGACTGGAGAAGGAAATAGCAAACCGCTCTAGTATCTTTGCCAAGAAAACCCCAAATGGGGTCATGGAGAGTTGGACATGACTCAACACCAACATCAACAAATGTAGATTAGAACTCAACTAATTTCTAGCTCTAAATCTATGTTCCTGCAGTCCACCAACATGGCATAATGGGTAGAGTCAGGAAGCTCTGAGTTCAAATTCTGACTCTGACACTATGTGACTGTGGGTAAGTTATTCCATCTCCCTTGTCCTCAGTCTCCTCATTTGTAAAATGAAGAGTATATTTTGTTGCTGTTCTGCAGTCTTGTCTGACTCTCTGAGATGCCATTTGGGGGTTTCTTAGCAAAGATATTTGAGCAGCTTGCTGTTTCCTTCTTCTGCTCATTTTACAGATGAGGAAACTGAGGCAAACAGGGTTAAGTGAGGCTGGGTTTGAACTCAGGGGGATGAGTCTTCCTGACCCCAGGCCCCACTCTATCCACTATACCACCTAGCTGCCCTGGAGATTTTATATGTATGTATATAGATTAGATACATGTATATGGATCTATATGTATACAGCTAATATGTGTGTAACTAATATATACACTTAGTCAACATATATGTGCATGCATACACAAATGCATTCATACATATGCACATGTATGTGTGCATGTGCATATAGAAAGGAGTAGGAATGATTACATCCTCAAGGGAAGCCCACCTTGTGCTGTGACTGAGAGGAGGCCAGACCAGTAGGTGTATGTTGGCATCTCCCCCAGTGCCTAAGCTCTGTGTCACTGTTAGACCCTGAGGGGGCCGGGAGGTGGGGGGGAGATGGGGTGGGGGGGGAGGCCAAGGCTGTTTACGAAGCTCATAGAGCAGGAGGCTCTCCAGACGGGGAGGTTTGGAGTGAGCAGGGGCTGGGCCCTGTGCTGCCCGGGAACCCTGGCCAGGGGAGGCAACAATGTGAAAATGCCAGTGAGGTTGGAATGGGCCC
>NW_027187400.1:39049173-39086692 GCF_028583685.1 Petaurus breviceps papuanus
CCTTCCTGGTTCAGCTTTGGGTGAGGGGTTGGGGAAGCCTGGGAGGACAAGAGACACTGACAGAAGGCTCCAGGGGCCGAGGAGCTCAGGGCCAGGAGAACGTGGGCCTCAGGACCAGACACTGGGATACAGTGAAAAGAGTTTAGAGTTGAAGACTTTGGAGTTGAAGGCTCTGAGTTCAAATCCTGCTTCAGATACTACATACTACTGTGTGACCTTAGGAAAGTCACTTCTTTCTGGGCCTCAGTTTCTTCCTCTATAAAGTGAGTGTCTTGGACCAGCAACCCTCGAAGCCATCACATCAAACCCCCTCATCCTTCTCATTTTATAGGTAGAGATTCTGAACCCCTGAGAAGTTGAGACCCCTGCCCAGGATCACACAGGGAGTAGTCATCAGAGGCAGAATTTGAATCCAACTGCGTGGTGCTGTGGGTAGCACCAGGCCCAGAGTCAGGAAGACCTGAGTTCAAATCTGGCTTCAGACACTTACTAGCTGTGTCACCCTGGGCAAGTCACTTCACCCTGTCTGCCTCAGTTTCCTCATCTGTCAAGTGAACTAGAGAAGGAAATGGCAAACCACTCCAGGATCTCTGCCAAGAAAACCCCAAATGGGGCCATGGAGAGTCAGACATGACTGAGAAACAACTCAATTCTTACTCGAGGTACCTTCCAGCTCTAAAAATATGATCCCTATGGCACTTTTATTCTGGAGGGGAGGCTTGCAGGCTTTCAGAGATTTTCCTGGTGGGTTCTCTCAATACCAGTTGCCTTGGTCCCTCTATTCCTCCCGACTATTGGGAAAGCAGACCTCCCAGCCGGGGACAGGAATTCCTCTAGAGCACCAGCATTTTATACCCTGAATCTTTGAATCCTCCTCAACAAAGGGCCATGACATAGTCCTTGGTTTCCAGTCTCCAAGTCTTTGCACTGGCTGTTTCCTGTGCCTGGAGCGCCCTCCCTCCTCACCTCCAATTTCCTTGAAGGTTCTGTGGAAGCCCTGCCTAATAGATGAAGTCTTTCCTGGCCCCCTTTTGGGTGGTGTTTCCTTCCCCTCTTCCTGCCCCACTTTTGGTCTCTTTTATATAAACTCCTTGGGGACAGGCACTGTCTTTGCTTTTGTTTTCTCATTGACTGGCGCACATAGTAAGTGCTTAAAAATGCTTGTTGATTGATCGTGCCAGCAGGATCCCAGAATCTGAGAGCTGTTAGGAATCTTGGTGGTCATGTAACCTAACCTACGGCCAAAAGGAATCCTCACTAGAACAGATCTGGCTAGTGGTCATCGAGCCTTTGTAGGAACACCTCCAAGGACAGGGAGCTCACTACCTCCTGAGGCATCCCAAATACACATAGAACACAACGGTAAGAATTGTTGTGGGGAATGAGGAGTAGGGGTGGAAGGGAAGGGAAGAGGCAGTCATGTTTGCCAGACACTGTGAGAAATGCTTTTCTCATTTAATCCTCAGGTACCAATAGGTACTATTGTTACCCCCATTTTACAGGTGAGGAAACTGAGGCAGGAAGAGATTCAATGACTCACCCAGAGTCTCACAACTAGAAAATATCTGAGCTGGGATTTGAACTCAGGTCTCAGCCCTTGGTCCACTGCCATCAGCTGCCTCTAAATAGTACCCAAAGATTGAGAAAGCCAGAAGAGAGACAGAAAAAGAAACAGGAGAGAGAGGAAAAAAGATAGAGGCAGAAACAGGGACAAAAGAGACATCTAGGGATGAGCAGAGATAGAGAGACAGATGTGGAAAAGACCAGAGAGACAGAGATGGAAACAGAGACAGAGCCTGAGGCCGAGGGGTCTAATTAGGGGCCGAAGTCACTGAATGTTGCTGACAAGCAGGGAGGCGAGCAGTCTACTGGTTCCATCTCTGTCCCATCACCACATCTCCCATCTATCCCTTTGCCGGCTTGTATCTCAGGCTGCTAATCAGAGGTGATCAGCCTTCTTTCGCCCCACCATTCCCCAGGAATGTCCTGTCACAGGCTCCCGTCAGATGCGGGAACCAGATCTAAAGCTGGCATCAGGCAGTTGATGGCCAGCAAGGCCAGGCTGGGGCTGCCACGCCTTCAGGTGGGTGCTGGGGGGCTGGGCAGAGTGAGTTACTGAAGAGAAGGATGGAGGCTCTGGGAGGGAGGCTTGGCTTCTCCAGGGGGAGAGCTGACTAAATTCCCCTCACATCCGGAGCTCCTCTGGTCCTAAGGGCAGAGACCGTGTGTCTCCTTCTCTTCTGACTTGGGATTCTCTTTCAGGCCAGGCCTTTCTGAGGGCAGGGCCATGGGTCTCACCCCTCAGACCAGAGGGTCCAGCCCAATGCCATATATACTAGACATATATACACATACACATATAGAACTGTGTGTGTGTGTGTGTGTGTGTGTGTGTGTGTGTGCAGCTAGGTGGCTCAGTGGATAGAATGCCTAGCCTGGAGTCAGGAAGACATCTTCCTGAATTAAAATCCTTAGACATTAGCTGTGTGACCCTGGGCAAGTCACTTCACCCTGTCTGCCTCAGTTTCCTCATCTGTCAAATGAACTGGAGAAGGAAATGACCAACCCCCTGCAGTCTCTCTGCCAAGAAAACCCCAAAGGGATCATGGATGGTCAGACACGGCTGAAAATGATGGAACACCATATACATACATATAGGTGTATATGTGTGCACATACATATATATACATGTATACACATATAGCAAATCTGTACACTTGTATGTATGTGTTTATGTGTGTGTATGTATATAGCAGCTAGATGATTGTGGATAGAGAGCCAGTCTGGAGTCAGGAAGACTCATCTTCCCAAGTTCAAATCTGGCCTCAGATATTCATTTGCTAGCTGTGTGACCCTGGGCAAGTCACTTCACCCTGTCTGCCTCAGTTTCCTCATCTGTAAAATGAGCTGGATGGGACAGCTAGGTGGCGAAGTGAAAAGAGCACCGGCCCTGGAGTTAGGAGGACCTGAGTTCAAATCCAGCCTCAGACACTTAACACACACACACACAAAAACCTAGCCATGTGACCTTGGGCAAGTCACTTAACCATAGTTGCCTTGACCTCCTCCCTTCAAAAAGAAAAAATGAGCTGGAGAAGGAAATGACAAACCACTCCGGGATCTCTGCCAAGAAAACCCCAAGTGGGGCCACAATGCGTTGGACATGACAAAAATGACCAAACAACAACAAATATCCACACGTATGATGGAAGATGGCCGTTGGCTTGGGGAGGGGGATCTGCAAGAGCAGACTAGGCAGGGGAGGGGGTGTCTCTGGAGCAGAATAGGCCATGCCATTCTAGGCTCTGTCCAAGGCTGGAAAGGGCCTCCAGAGGAGGCTTCTGGTCCAACCCCATTAGCAGTCCCAAGCCCAGCAGATGGTGAAGGATGCTGCCCATGTCCCCATACCAGCAGCTGGCAAATCCCTGTGGGGCTGGGGCTTGGCAAGCCCCAGGCCTAGGGATGCCAGAGGCCCTGGACAAGAGGGCTGAGGGCCCAGAGAGGTCAGTGCTCACTCCTCCTACAGCACTCTGGGTTTGCCCCGGGGCAGAGAGGGGTTGGAGCCCGAATATCACAGGGAGAAGATGTGTGATTTGATTCCAACAAGGGGCTGACTTCGCAGCCAGGAGGGAAAAATAACAATTTCCCAGCACCAGCATGTGTGCACACCGCTCACACAGACGCCCTCTTGCACTCCTAAGCACACGCTTCTACCCACTACTGGGGCAGCAGCCAGAGGCCCAGGCAGCCCCATGCCCAACGCCAACACAGAGCGCTGGGTTTGAAGTCCACAGGGAGGGAGCCAAGCTGGGAGGGGGCAGCTCTGAGCTGGGCGGATCTCTAAGCTCTGCATTTCTGGTCTTACAATTCCTTCCCCTCTTTATCTGGTAAATGAAGGTATCAGACAGGAGGATATTTGAAGGCCTTTTTAGTTTCAGATCTGTGATCTCCAGGCACACGTGCAGAAGGGGATTGAACAAGAGAATATCTGGAAAGCATTCAGCACATAGTAGGTGCTGTACAATGGAGAATGGCTATTTTACTTTACATCAATTATGTACCTGCAAGGGCAGAAAGTAGGCACTCCCAGTCACAGACAGATCCATGCATCTGGAGGCAGCTTGGCACAGTGGCTTGAACCCTGGCCTTGTAGAGGAGAAGATCTGGGTTTGAATCCTGTCTCTTACATTTATTAGTTGTGTTATTTAATGATGTTGATTTCTTCTTCTGTAAAATGGGGATAACAACAGCACCTGCCTCCGAGGGCTGTTGTGAGGCTTGGCTGAGAGCAGGCGCATCGGCTCAGAGCCGGCAGCGCCCTAGAGGGTCATATGGGCAGCAATGTCAGAGGTGCTCTCAAACCCTGGACTCTTTCCGCCGTGCCACAAGGCCCCAGAATGAGCTTTGCAAACTTTGAAATTATAGATATATTAAAAAAATTTTTTTGAGGGCAATTGGGGTTAAGTGACTTTTCCAAAGTTACACAGCTAGTATGTCAAGTATCTGAGGTCAGATTTGAACTCAGGTCCTCCTGACTCCAGGGCCAGTGCTCTATTCACTGCGCCATCTAGCTGCCCCAAAATTATAGATATTATAGTGATATATATGCAGGTACATTCCATCTTTCCTCCCTTCCTTCCTTTTTCCCTTCTTTCCTTCTTATCTTCCTTCCTTCCCTATTTTCTTCCTTCCCTTCTTTCTTCCTTCCCTTTCTTCCTTTCTTTTTTCTTTTCCTTCCTTTCTTTTTCTTTCCTTCCCCTTTCTTCTTTTTCTTCCTTCCTTCCTTTCCTTCCTTCCTTCCTTTCTTTCCTTCCTTCCTTTCTTTCTTTCCTTCCTTCCTTCCTTCTTTTCCTTTCTTTCTTTCTTTCTTTCTTTCTTTCTTTCTTTCTTTCTTTCTTTCTTTCTTTCTTTCTTTCTTTCTTTCTTTCTTTCTTTCTTTCTTTCTTTCTTTCTTTCTTTCTTTCTTTCTTTCTTTCTTTCTTCCCTCCTTCCTTCTTTTCTCCCTTCCTTCCCCTTCTTCTTTTCTTTTCCTTCCTTTCCTTTTTCTTCCTTCCTTCCTTCCTTATATACTACACCCAACTATACTCCAGTGCCAGAGATGCAAAATTGAAACATGTCCCTACCTTCTAAGAACTCATCTTGTAGAGGGAGTAGATGCAGGGGTATGCTGGTAAATATTTAACAATTGACTTTCCAAAAACCCAGGACCCCTTTTAAGTTTAATCTTCATTGCTCCTTAAAATGATCTTCATTATTAACATTTCCTCAATTGCATTATTAACATTTTCTCCATCGCTTTCTTAACAAGCCAATAAATCAGAGCCTGGTTTGCAGCACTTGCGGATTTCTGAGGCATGAATGCTCATACTGACTTTCAATTGTGGTTCTTGTGAGCAGGTTAGAGCTGCCTTCAGCACGCCCCTGGTAGAAGTCATAGAAACAGATAATGATCTTGGGATCCCTGGATTAAAATGGGGAGGGCCCTCCCAGGTCATCTAACTCCTCACTTTACAGACAGAAAAATGATACCTGAATCAGTGGAATGATTTGCCTAAGGTCACACACAGGACAGAAAAGGACCTGTCTTCAAATCTTAGCTTTGCTACTTATTATCTGGATGAGGGCAGCTAGGGGGCGACATAGTGCATAGAGCCCTCAGCCTGGAGTCAAGACTCATGTGCCTGAGTTCAAATTTGACTTCAGACACTTAGTAGCTGTGTGACCCTGGGCAAGTTATTTCCTCCTGTTGGCCTCAGTTTCCTCATCTGTAAAATAAGCTGGAGAAGGGAGTGGCAGACCCCTACACATTCAATCAGCTGCTGAGGCTTGCCATTTCCACCTTCGCAGCATCTTTCATACCTGCCTAATTCAGGGCCACATCACCTCTCAAATGGACCTACTGGTCTCTAATCCATCCTCTACCACAGCTCCCAAAATGCTATTTCTGAGGCACAGGCCTGACCACGTCATTCCCTCATTCAATGAACTCCAGGAGTTCACTATGAATATTAATAATGGTTAGTGTCTATACGTGCAGCACTTAGGTTTGCACAGGGCCTCACAAATATTATCTTGTTTGACTCTCACAACAATCCTGGGAGGTGGGTCTTCTGATTATCTCTATTTTACAGATGGGGAAACCAAGGCACAGAGAAATGTAGTATCTTGCTGAGAATCTCACAGCTAGAAAGCGTCTGAGCCATAACTTGAACTCAGATCTTTCCTGACTCCAAATCTAGCTCTCTTTGCTTTGTACTACTTAAATGTGAGCCCACCATCCCCAGGGACCCAGAGGGCAGATGGGACAGTATTCAGTGTTTGTAGCTGTACTTCTGTTCTTGCTGTATCTTCTCAGTAAATATTCCTTTGTAAACACTGATCACTGATCATTGGTTAATTGATATTGAGGAGAAATCAATTAAATTGATGTTATTGTTGAGTCATTGATTCTTCATGACCCCATTTGGGGATTTTTTGGCAAAGATACTGGAGTGGTTTGCCATTTCCTTTTCTAGCTCATTTAACAGATGAGGAAACAGAGGCAAACAGGGTACTTGCGCAGGATTACACAGCTAGTAAGTCTCTTAGGCTGTATTTGAATTCAGATTCTCCTCACTCTGGACCTGCCACTCTACCCTCTGCACCACTGATGATCACTGGTATTGATGATATTCAGGAGATATTAACCAGCACCAGCAAAGTACTGTTGGAGATGACACACTGGAATGGGGGCTTGAGTTCATAGTGTTAGAAGTCATACTTCATTGAAGGTCCTGAGGGGGGAGATGTAGCTCTGTGACTACAAAATATGGATTGGGAGAGGGAATCCATGGACTCTAATCTCTATGTGTCTATTTGTTTTTCTGTTTACCTGTTGTCTCCGCAGATAGAATGTAAGCTTTTTGAAGGCAGGCATGGAATTGTTAGACTTCTGTGTTCTATCCCCTGTCACCCACTCCGATACAGGCACATTGTCTCGCTTGTTGATTGATTGATTATATCAGTCTGTTTCCTGGAAGTGGAGGCCATCTTATATCCGCACCACCCCCCTGAAATTCTCATCTGCCTTCATGCATCCTTTTCCATTCCTTTCCTCCCCCCCCCCCTTCCTCCTGCCTCACGCACCAGGGCCTGGTGGCTGCACTTTCTCCTTGAAAAGTCTTCTGTTCCCCTTTCGTCCTTTGCCCCATAAATCTAAGTCAGACTTTCAACAACACAAAACCATGGAAATGAAAATGCAAAGAATAGCTCCAACAAATTTGAAGTAAATGTTGCAAAATTATAAGCAAATTGTTATTTTGGCCTCAAAGGAGAGATATGAGAGGCTACCCAACCCTTGCTCCTTTGCAGAAGTGGGGGGCTGCAGATGGGGGTCATTGCACAGAATGTCAGATATTTTTTTTAACATGATGATTGTTTTTGCTGAATTTTGGTTCAATAGAGGTTTACTCTGTTGTAACAGATGATTCTCTGGGACTCAGTTGGTCAACAAGAACTTAAGGACCTACTATATGTCAGGCATTGTGCTAAATGCTGGAGCTACAAAGAAAGGCGAAAGACAGTTTCTGTCCTCAAGGAGCTCCCAATCTAATGGGGGAGACAACAGGTAAACAATTAGATACAAAAATGCTAGACAGGGGAGAAATTGGAGAAAATCAGAAGAGAGAAGGCACTGTAATGAAGGGGGATCAACCAAGGCTTTTTGGAAGAGAGGAACGATAGAAGGAAATTCAGGGGATGTATGAACAATGATATCAATAGAACTGATTTAATTAAAAAAAAGAAATACTTGTTGCATGAAGTCCAGGTGGGCAAGGAGTCGGGGCTTCAGCTTCTGGAGAGGAGCTGGTGCTCCCTAGTAAAGGGTTGATGGTAGCTGACCTTTGTACAGGCTGGAAGGTTTTCAAAGAGCTTCCCCTGCACTCAGCCTCACAACAGACCTTTGAGGGAGCTGCTGTGATCAGCCTGATTTTCAGGGAAGGCGATGATGCCTCAGAGAGGGAGCTTGGCCAGCCCCGGGTCACACAGCTAATGGGACTCTGGGTCGGGATTCTAAGGCAGGTCCAAGGTCGGGCAGTCCTGGAGTGTGCCGAATGGGAAGCATCAGGGGCCCTAACCCTTCCCCACCCGATAACACTAGGCTGGTCTGGGCCATTTGTCCTGAGGTGGCCAGCAGGACTGGACGCTGGTGACCTGGCTGTTTCCCTGTTCTGTGGCCCTGGGGAGAAGCTGTGGAGGGTGGGGGAGTTAAGGAGGGCTGACTGACCTCTCCAAGGCCTCCTGGTCCCCCCCTCCTTCCCTCACTAACCCCTCCCTCCTTCAGAGCAGCAGGAGGCCTTGGTGCTGAAAGAGAAAACCTTTCCCCTTGGATGCTCCCAGGCTGACCCCAGGCCCTCAGGCTGCGGCTCTGGAGTGAAGGTTGATTTACGGGCTCTCTTCAGAGCCCAGGGCCGGCGCCTGCTCCCCACAGGCCCTGGCCCTGAGCCCCACCCCTCCCCCCTCCTTCAGAGCTTCCCCTCCTCACCTGCAGCCTGCCCTGGGGTGAGGAGCTCAGGGGAAGGTGGGGGAAGGGGAGGTGGGGCATAGGAGGCCCTGTACCAGGGGCTGGCGCTGAAATGGGCCCTCCCTGCTGGGTCCTGAGACCCCCAGACAACCCTGGAGAGGGACCCAAGGGCAGATTCACTGAGAGAAGCATTGCGGGGAGAAGGAGGAGGAGGGGGGAGGAAGTGGGAAGGAGGAGGAGGAGGAGGAGGGGGAAAAGGGAGAGGAGGAGAAAGAGGAGAAGGGGAAGGGGATGTTAAGAAAAGGAAGGAATGAAAAATTAACTGTGGGGAGAGCTGGGGCTTTCCCCCTCCAACTGGGGGCTTCCCTGAGCGCAGGGCCACATCTCCCCTTTACCCCAGGTGCTCCCCAAAGAAAGGATGCATCTTCCATCAGACTGGGGTCTCCAGGACAGGCTGTTCCTCCTCCCTTTTCCAGGGTTCCCCTCAGATCAGGGTCATGTCTCAGACCTCAGAAGTGTGACCTCCTGAGGGCAATATCATATCTCCTCCCTCCCTCCTTCCTTGGGACTTCCATTGGACAGGGTCACATTTCCCCTTCCCACAAAGGGCTTGCCTAGGACAGGACCATGTCTCCCCCTTTTCTCCAAAGCCAGGACCAGATTTTCCCCCTTAGACAGGGAAGTACCGAGGGGTGGGATGGGAGTTGTACTGAGTTAGGGGCAGTTGCCTTGGGAAGGATGCCTCCCTGGTCTGGGTGAGGAAAGGCTCTCAGACTGTGACCATCAGCCCTAGGGCAGGGTTCCTGGTCAGGAAGGTACCTCCCACAGCCAGGCTCACTGGGGGCTCTGAGGAAGATCATTCTGAGGATTATGGACTGCGTTCAGATTGTCCGGCTCCAGCCTGACTGGAAACTCCCCCCTGAGACGACCCCAGCAAAGGCCTATTTGTCCTGGCCATAGGGTGACCAGAAGGGGGCACCAGGCCAGGGCTGAGAGGATTGGCTCCCTCCCTGACCTAAGGTTTGGGGCCCAACTTGGATAGAGGGGAGCTGGTCAGGGAGGGTCCTGCAGGGTTTGGGTGGGGCATCTAAACGCTTCCTCTCTGTCTTATGGGTTGTTCTGGGGGATGGGGGAAGGCCAAACTATGACCATCCACCCCCTCAGATGTCCTGCCCCAGTCCCTGCCTCAGTGTCCCCTTTCCTCTTTCCTGAGCCCCCAGATTTCTCACCAGGGCCGAGCCCTGGCCCTTTCTAGCCTCACTTTGGCCTGATGGGCCTGGAAGATGGGGCAGAAGATGGATGCTCAGGGGCCTTCAGACTGACTGGGGCTGCAGCCTGACTTGGTGGGCAGTGGCAGGCTGCAGCTTGGGGGAGCTGGTCCTGTGAGGTACCACTGCTGGGAACCAAGAATCCAAACACAGGCTTGAACATAGGGAAGGAGACCAGGCCGCAGCCCAGCCTGGCAGAGAGAAGGAAATGGATAATCAGAGGGACAGATGAACATGGTACAGAACAGAGCCATGATGGATACAGAGAGGTAGCAATGGACAGACGGATGGAATGGACAGGGAGATACCATCGACAGACAGACAGGAGGGTGAGCCAACCGGCCAGAGGATCAGACAGATGGGCTGGGAACATAAGGAGACTGGAATAATGAGAACCTTTTAGAGGAATGTGTGCTCCCGGGGAGGAAGGCAGCAGGTGAGAAGGTGAGGGATAAAGATCTCCCAAAGTCTGCACACAGCTGGGCCTGCCCCCAGCTGTGACCAGGTCTAGTCCCCAGAGCCCAGAAAGGGGAAGGGCATCCTGAGAACAGGCTGGGGGGGGCTGGGAGGAAAGACAGGGACTGAGGAAGGAAGAGGAGAGCTGGGGGGGTGGGGGCAGAGGGAGAGAAGAGGATTCCTCCTCTTCCCTCATCCCTCTTCTCTTCCCTCAGAACCCTAGAAAATGTCTGGGCTGGTACCTGGCCTAGAAAGGGGCCTCCTCCGGGGCGGCCAATTGGCTCAGTGAATAGAGCACTGGCCCTGAAGTCAGGAGGACCTGAGTTCAAATTCGGCCTTAGACACAACACAAAAACTAGCTGTGTGACCTTGGGCAAATCACTTACCCCCAATTGCCCTACCTTCCCAGGCCCCAGAAGGGACATTATTACTTCTTGTCTTAGTCTGGGCAGCCCTGGCCCTTGCCTTGCCCTTGTCCTGCCATGTTAGGCCTGTGACCTTCCACTCCCTGTCAGTGTAGAAACCCACAGGGTTCCGGGAGGATCTCTGAAGTTCCAAAGTGTACTCCAGACAGTGAGCCTGATGATCCTGGGCCCTGTTCTCAGGCAGGAAGAAGCCCAGCCCTGGGACCTGGGACCTGGGTCCCGAAGCCTCAAGGAAGCAGCCCAGCCAGCTGTGTTTGTTGGGACGAGGGGTCTGAGGGCCCCAGAGAGCAGAGGACCTGGCTGGTGATGGCTGGGGAGGGTGGCCAGTGACTCTAGCTCAGACAGGCTTCTTGTCTCGTCCTCTTTCTAGAAGGGGCAGGGGACACCCAGGTTGCCCTGTAGCCCATATAGAAAACATGGGCTGGTTTGTAGGGAGATGTGGAGCTTTCCGGCAAAGTGTAGATATCTTTGTGTCTGAGTATGTAAAGCTGCCCTGGGCAGAGCTCAGAGTCAGTGAAGAGGATCTGGGCTCTGATCCTTCTTGCTGGCTGTGTGGCCCTGAGTAAGTGACTCAAATTCTCAGTCTGTAAAATGAGCGGAGGGCCTTCTAAAGGCCCCCTTGAGCTCTAGGGGTGAGACTGTGACTGTGTCTTCATTCATATATAAGGGCCTCTGGCATAGCAGATTCCTAGCCATTGCTTGGGACTGAGCTGTGACTACAGAGGAAACACTGTGGAGGGGGGAACCCAGGCTCAGCCCTGGCTGTCCTGAGACTGTCTGACTTTAGCCACTGGACACTTAGGTCAGGGGTCACTGGGCCCAATGTTATCTGGGCCCAGAGCTGGGCCAGCTGACTGCACTGGAGGCTTGGACAGGAGGTGGGGGTGCGGGCAGGGAGGGGTGCATGCTTGGGACCGTTAGCCTGCCCCAGTGTGGTCACGTGATCCTCCCTCCTGTGCTCAGCCCCCAGAACCTTGCGTGTGGGTCTGTGTGAGGTTTGGTGCATGACTGTCTGGGCGTGTGACCGTCTGTGTGCTTAGCCCACTATCTATCTGGAAATCTCTGTGTGTAGAGCTGTGTGTAGGCATTGTGAGGGGGGTGTGTGTGTGAGCAGGCCTGTGCTCTCTTGTGTGAGCTGTCTGCTGGCCTGAGGCTGTGCCTGTGCTCATTTATGTGGGTCAGGGACGAGTGTTTTTCTGCACGTGTTTGTACGGTGCGTGGGACTGGGTTTATTGGAAGTTGGTTGTATTCATTGCTGTGGTTCAGTGATTTGTGGCTGATTCCTTGTGTCTGTCCACATGTGGTATGTGGTAAGGCTATGTGTATGTCTCTGCGTGCTGGGCTGATCTCCGGGCCTCAGGACTCTGTGCACCCTGGTGCCTCCTCCCTGGGAGTAATGTTTCCCTAAGGATGTCAGTGTGAGAAAGATGTCTCCAAGTAACAGCACCATGGTGATGACGTCACTGTGGCAACATGAATTGTAGTTATGACATCATGGTGATGACCTTCAGTGTTGATGTGACAACACTGTGGCATAGTAAGGCACTTGCTGTCTTCATGACATGTCCCTAAGTGGCAAGCACCCTGCCCTGGCTCGGACCCAATCTGGGAGCCCCAGTGGGGGACTTGGAATCACTTACCAGTAGGGCTACCCCTAAGCCCAGCCTGGTCAGCTGGCTGGCAGCCAGAAGGAGCCTATTGTGTGTGGGCTGAGGTGGGAGAGGGGGAGCATGAACAGCCAGGCCTCCCACCTGTATCCCCATTTTTTTCCCATCAGCCTCTGGTCTTCTCATTCTCTCCCGGAGAAGAAGAGATGCCTGGTTTCCCTGTCCCAGAGCAGAATTCTTCTCTAATTAATTGCAAAGACCCAATTACATTCCCCTCCTGACCTTCACTGTTCTTTTTGGAAAAATAATTTTGGTGGGAGCTTTGAAAGCCTGTGCTGAGGCCCTGGAGTGGGTATTTACACAGGGGAGATTGTGCTAATATTGACTTAAGATGGGATCCTGTTTGTTGGGAGGGGAGGCAGGAGGTTCAGCTCTCCTAACCCCCCTTTTCTCTACTTCAGAGAGATGGTCCCCCAGTCAGGACCTGAGGCTTTGAGTAGCCCAGCCCCCCATGTCTGTTCCACATTAAATAGGAAGACGGACCAGAATGACCCTGGCAGGTTCAGCAAAAAGTCTTAGTGATGCTGGGGGAAGGGGGAGCATCAGGTGGGAGGGACCTGAGAGCCCAGTCCCCTGCCTCTGTGTTCCCCTCAACTCCATTTGTCCTTCTGCTTGGTGGATTCTTATGGCATCATAGGACAGGCCATAGATTTAGAGCTGGAAGAGTCCTTACCCCTCACCAAGGGACCTGAGCCTAACCTCTTCGTGTTATAGATGGGGAAATGGAGGCACAGAGAACTTAGATGACTTTCCCAGGGTCACACAGCTAAGGTGTGAGATAAGATTTGAACATGGGTCTTCCTGATTCTGAGTCCATTAAAGCACCTACTAGGTGGTGTAGTTTGTTGATTATATTGTTGATTGAGTAAAAAAAGGGTTTCTGGGAATGCCATTTTCCATGGTCTCTTTTGGTTCAGACTTCTTTGGGCTCAGGGCACCGTCAGAGCATGGTGAAGGGCATCTTTCTCCATCTTCCTCCTGGATTCCCCCCAAGCCACTCATTCTTCCTAGGAGACTCTTCCCTCCTGAGAGCTGAGCTCACTTGAGGGGTCTGTCCTCAAGTGCCGTGCCTGGATTCAGGAAGACCTGAGTGCAAATCCGGCTGCAGACACTTGCTAGCTGGGTGTCCCTGGACAAATGACTGCACCTCCGTTTCCTCATCTCTAGAATGGGAATAATAACAGCATGTGCCTCCCAGGATTGTGAGGACCAAATAGGATCATATTTCTAAAGTGCTTATCACAGTGCTCGGCACGCAGTAGGTGTTTAATAAGTGCTTATTCTTTCCCCCTTTCCTGGGTTCTGCCCTTTCAAAAACTCCATTGTCCCAAAGGTTCCATCATCCCCTAGACTGTTCTGAGATGCTCCTCCTCCTGACCTCTGCCTTCTGGAATCCCCTGTTCTCCTTCAAAACTCAGGTGCCAACATATCCCTCTCCTCCGCTGTTGGCACCCTCCTTCCCAAACCACCTTGAATTCATTTTTCTTATCTAGTTTGTATATATTGATGTGCCTATGTTTCCATTTGCCTTTAGAAAGCAAGCTTCTTGAGGGCAGCAAGTGTTTCACTTTTGTCTTTGTCTTCCCAGCACAGTGCCTGACATGCAGTAGGGACTTCATAAATGCTTGCTGATTGAAAATGGGCTTAGCCCTTGTTTGGTTTTCTATCCTCCCAGGCCTCACAGGGCTTCTGAAATTCTAGAGTCAGTCAATCCAGTCGTTTCTATGTGGTAGGCACTGTGCTAAGCACTGAGGATACAAAGAAGACAAAAAAATAATCACAGTCCTTACCCTCAGGGAGCTTACTTTCTAACGGGAGAGAACATGCGAACGCTGATGTATGGACAAGAAATATACAGGGTAAAGTGGAGATAAACAAATGAAGACAGGCAATGGCATTACAGGGGGACTGGGAAAGGCATCTTACAGAAGTTGGGATTTTGGCAGAGAGGGGTTTTTTAAATAATATTTTATTTTTCCTCAGTTACACGTAAAGACAATTTTAAACATTCATTTGAAAAAATTTTTGAGTTCCAATTCTTCTCTCTCCCTCCCTCACCTCCTCCTTTCCTGAGACAGTAAGCAATTTGATATTGGTTATACATGTTCAATCATGCAAAACATATTACCATATTAGTCATGTTGTGAAAGAAGCCACAGACTCAAAGGAAAAAAACCCCCCACAAAAATTACAGAAAATGAAAAATAGTCTGCTTTGATCTGCATTCAGGCTCCATCAAATTTTTTTTCTGTGGAGGTGGATAGCATTTTTTATCATGAGTCCTTTGGAATTGTCTTGGACCATTGTACTTCTGGGAACAGCTAAGTCATTCATAGTTGATCAGTGTACAATGTTGCTGTTACTGTGTACAGTGTTCTCATGGTTCTGCTGATTTTACTCAGTATCAGTTCATGTAAGTCTTTCCAGGTTTTTCTGAAATATATGTTCTCATCATTTCTTATAGCACAGTAGTATTCCATTCCTTTCATATACCACAGCTTGGTCACTCATTCCCCCACTGATGGGCATTCCCTCAATCTCTAGTTCTTTGCCACACCAAAAATAGCTGCTATAAATATTTTTGTACCAATAGGTCCTCCCTCCACATTTTTAAAAAGCTCTTTGGGATACACACATAATATGGTATTTTTGGGTGGGACTTGAAGGAAGCTGGGAGGCTGTCCCAGAGTCCATTCTCCCATGGGTTCAGCCATTCTGTCATTCCCAGTGTGAACCCGAGCACGTCACATAACCTCACTGTTTCCTCATCTCTAAGATTATGGGCTTGAGGGAGATGGCTCCCGAGTTTCCTTCCATCTTTACCTCTATGATTCTACCTATGTGACTTTGAACAAGGTTCAGGGTCTCAGTTATACAGTGAGTGAAGGTTTGCAAGATGCTTATTTTACTTGGTCTCATTCTAGTCTCTCAAGAACTCTGTATGGTACGTCCTATTACTATCCCTATTTTGCAGATGAGGAGACTTTCCCTTAAGTATAAAATCTCCTGTTAACAAAAAGAACATGAAACCAGACACCTATGGTTAGGAACTTTCCTGTAAAATCCTTATCAAAGAAGCCGAAATGTTGACAGGGCATGGTAATGCACTTTCTCTAAGGTGCTTTCCCAACTTGCACTGGCACTTGAGGATTGGGTCTCTGGAGGATGGCCACTCTCATAGATTTCAAAGGTATAGTCTGTGGGCTCTGTACTCCTAAAACTCTGGTTCATGAGCCCCCAGCAGTAAGCTTACCTTTAATAGTCAGCCAGTTGATCATTTTGCTCAAAGCAAAGACATTGACTAAAGTAATATAGTAACAAAAGTAGCTACAAAATATTTCTCCCTCCCATAAATCTGAGGTTATATACAAATAAATTCCATGGCAAGTGGGTACAAATTCAGAGTACACTGGTAGTAAGGTCCCAGTGTCCCTTTTCTTCTCATGCTGCTGCTACCTGGACTGTTTGAGTGAACTGCTTAGCTGGGAACAGCTCCTCTCCACAGGTTAGCTCTCGACTGAAAAGGCTGGTTCTTTCTTTCATCTCTGCTTCCAGTGGCTTCATCACTTGAAGCTTCCTGCCTGGCACGTCTCCTCTTTGTATTCATGTCTCTATAGAGAGTGTGTCCTCTGCTCTATGCTGGATAAGTCTCTATGGTGCTGTTTGCTGGGTAAGTAATTGTATTATTACTTAATAATAATATATAATAATAATAAAGAACTGTGATTGCTGGGACAATAGGAGGTCAGAAGAAATCCATCCCTGACCTCATTCCCCTGGTGGATGTACATGTGTCCCACTCCCCTAAACTGCAGGCTGTCTGAATTGCCCACTCTTACCTGGACTAGCTACCCACTTAGTAAGTTGCCCTTTGAAGGACCAGTAAGGGTGTCAACAATCTTAACTAGCCAAGGACAGCTCTCCCTTCCAAAGCCAAAAAGGAATTCATTCACATTTTGTAAATGTATGGAGGGTGATATATATACATTAACTCTTAGTTTCTTTCTTTTATCTTTTGTGATTATATCTTGACCTGGGAGGCTGAGCAGGGAGCAATGCCACTCGTACCTCCCACAGTAATAACTGACAGTTACACAATGATTTAAGGTTTGCAAAGCGCTTAAGAGTTATGACTTCATTCTATACGAATGACAGCTCTGCAAGGCAGCTGCTAACATTAACCCCGTTTTAGAAATGAGGAAACTGAGGTCAAGGTGACTTGCTTAAGGTCACACACACACATACACACCTAGTACTCGGCAGGACTTGGATTCAAATGCTGGCCCTTCGTGTCCAAATTCAGCGCTCATTCCCTTTTAATCATGTTATTTATGCCCTGGGTGCACACGAGATCTGGACTTGTGTGAAATCTACTTTTTAAGTACCCCCTCACAGCCAGAGTGGGTCCCACCTCCCCTTCACTTTCTGGTCATTATTGGACACCTTATTGATGGGTCAGAGAAACAAAATATTCATTTGTATTTCCCTGTTTTACAAGTTTTTCTTTACAAGTATTTGGGCAGGCCTGGGTATTCTTTTCCTTATCTGTACAATAAGGATGTTGGAATAGATGGTTTCTGAGGTCAGTTCCAGGTCTAGGTCTATGAGCCTATGGTCTCTTCTCTCATCCTCCTCGACCTCTTCTCCTCTCTTTCCTTCTCTTCTTTCTCTGCCCTCTTGCAATTCTGACCCATGGCTACCCTTCTCAGTGCAGAGACTAATTGCCAAATACTCCTGTTCTTTTATTTCTCCCCCTTGGACAGGCCTCCTTCTTTCCTTTCCTCCTCAGATATGGTGTAAGGACCTCAGAATCAGAGTTGGAAGGCACCTCGCAGAGATAGCCACTCCCCACGACGCCCCCGCATCGGTGGTCGTTTGCTCGAGGTCCTCTCCAGCCATGGAGAGCCGCCCCCTTCCCTTGTGTCGGCCCATCCTGCTTAGGGGCAGCTCCTCATTCTGGGAAGTTTGTCCTCATATAGAGCTGGAATCGGCATCTCTGCAGCGCCCCCCTCCCGGCTCCTAGGGAGGCCAAGCAGAGCTGACTGAAGGCTTTTTCTGCAAGGCAGCCCTTTAAATATGGGAAGACACTGCTCATAGTCCTGCAGAGGAGTCTTTTCTTCAACCTGAATCTCACTGGTTCTTCCACTGAGTTTCTGATGACAGACATACAGATGCCCTTCCCCATCCCAAATAGAGTCAGACAGGACTGAAAATGACCCAACAACAACTAAATGTGGCTACCTCTGTGCCAAGTGCAGGAGGCCACAAAGCAGCCTCTCACCCATGTGGAGCTTCCATGGGGGTTGGGGAGAAAAGGACAGGGTGGGGGTTGGGAGACCAACAGGTCCACAGATAAATACACTCAGATAAATAAATACACTATATCTGTGATTCTATTGAGACAGAGAGCTCCCAGGGCAGGAAACTCCATTGACCAATGCAGGTTTACACCTTCTCTACAGCTTCTTGTCCAGGGTCACCCAGCCAGGATGTGTCAGAGGATGTGCCCTGGGCTCCTAGGCCAGCTTGCTAGCCACCTAACATGCCATCTCTCCAATCTAAGCAGGTCCCAAGTCATTACAGAGCAGGAAGATGTAGTTCAGCAACATCAAGAAGGGATTCCTGGAGGGGGAAGCTTGAGATTCTGAGGCTGAGGTGAGAGTGACTGGGAAAAGGCCTGGAGGCTGGAGATTGTGTTTTATATACAGGGAACAGCTACGGGGCCAGGCTGGCTGGGATGTAAGAGAAAACGAAAGGCAGTTCATGTATGTAACAAGCTAGTGAGGAAGGGGGAGCCGGAGCCAGTCAGTGAAGGGCTTTAACTGTCTGAAAAATGGTTTTGTTTGAGATTCTGGAGGCCAAAGGGCACTGCCAGTGCTTCCTGAGCAGGGGTGGGGAGCACAGTCAGACCCATGGTCTGGGGACACTAATGTGAAGAAATTTCTGAAATCAGTTTCCCCAGGCTGTGTGCTCAGCCCCGACTGTACGAGACTCCTTCCTGATGCCAACCTTTCAGACTGTCCTACTATGGTGGGTCATAGGAGGCCTAGGGCAAGGAGAGGACCCTGGCTTCTGGGAGGCCTGAAGTTATGGGACATGGATGGATGGATGCAGAGGACAGAGATAGAGAGACAGACAGACAGACAGACAGATAGGTAGATAGATAGATGATAGATAGATTGATAGATGATAGATAGGTAGATTGATAGATAGATGATAGATAGATGATAGATTGATAGATGATAGACAGATGATAGATAAATAGAAGATAGATTGATAGATGATAGGTAGATAGATGATAGATGATAGATAGATAGATAGATAGATAGATAGATAGATAGATAGATAGATAGATAGATAGATAGAAAGATAGATATCTGGGTCCATACTGGTGCCTCTGAACGAGGTTCTCCAGAATACTGGAAAAGGGGGATCTCAGAATCCAGAGGCTTCTCATTCTGGACTTCTTCAAGCTGGGAGTCTTCCAAATCAAGGGCCTGAGCTGGAGGCTCTTCTGGGGGGAGAGCATCCCTTGTGCCTCTGTGTCTCCAGTCCATAATGAATTCAGATGGAAAATGCTTAGAGTGAAATCTTTTCTTCCCCTCTTGCCCCCACCAATTGAGTGATGGAAGCCCTAAGTGGGGAGGCTTGGGGGATTTAGCATCCCTTAGGAAGTTCCTCCCCATGGGGGATGACTATGGTGGATATGAAGGGTGATGATGGTGGTGACAGCTGTGAAGATGGCTCTGGTGGCGGTGGGGACCCTGAAGGTGGTGACGAGGACTTTGGTGAGGTCGGGGCTGATAGCAGTCGTCATGGAAAGGTGACAACAGTAATGAGGATGGCCGTGGTTGTGTGATCATGGCAGTGACAACCATGGTAATGCTAATGGTGACGGCAAAGAGGGTGATGATGGCGGTGTTGAAAATAGCAAGGGGGAAGATGGTAGAGACACCAATGGGGGGGCAGTCTGGCCCTGTAGTAATGAGATTGACAATTATGCTGTTTGGATTAGAATCAATTTAGGGGGAGGCAGAAAAGATAGATTTCTTAAGAGCCTGAAGGAAGGTAGAACCAGGTCAGGAAAGGTATGGGCACTGGTATTTGGCCAAAAGAGGCTGTCTCTGGATGGGATGTGCCTCTCTCAGCCCTCGTGATGGCCCTGGACAGTCTATTCTGGGCATGCCTCCATGCAGCTGTGCCTAAGAGTGTGCCCTCGTTTGGGATGAGGTGAAGAGGAGAAGCTGAGCTCCCCTCGCCCCAGAAAGGGGGCCCCACGCCTCCTGATGCTGGCAGCAGCTAAGGCAGGGAGACTGGCATTCCATCTCCTCCCTGATCCAACATTGGGAGGAGGCGGCCAGTTCCTGTATTCACACCTGCTCAATATCTGGGAACAGCATCTCAGCTACCCTTCCAACTTGGACAGCTGTGCTGTCAGGCTACTTCATCAGACTCAAAACAGGCATTCAGAAGATGCCAAGGGCATTCCAGGGGTGGGGGGAGGCAGAGGACAAATGCCGTAGCCCCATTGCCCACATGTGACAATGACTCTGGGGTGACTGCCACCTAATGCATGCCCCACATCTTCCTAGGTGGAATCAGCCCAGAGGGCTGCACTTGGATCAAGCCATGGGGTAGACATGTGCCAGGGGTCCCTGAGAGACCTGACCATCCGTGGCCCAAACCCTAGGCACTGGGCCCTGGGGTCTATGCTTGACAAACAGGTGCTGTGACCTTACCTCCAGAGCATTTCCTGGTAACTGTGGTATGAACATCTTGGCCAAGTCTTCCTGCTTCCTGGCTCTGCCTTTTCCCACTGGTGAGCTTCCCTCCCACTAGCCCCAGTATTATTCCTTTCCTGCTTCCAGCATTACTAGCATCTGGTACAATCAGCCATGCCAGAGAGATCTGGGCCCCATAGTTCCCTACCTCTTTCTCCATCCAGGTCAAGGGAAGCTGTTTGGGTTCAGAGCTCCTGTTTCTTTGCCAAAGACTGGCCAGTCAATTCCCTCTCATAATCATCAGCCAACTAAAAATGGCCCATCCCTCCCTTTGCTAAATCCCTACTACACCAAGGTCAGGCTGAGGGCCTCAGTTTCCTTTTCTGTAAAATGAAAGGATTGGTCTTGTTGGCTTCTAATACTCTATCCATCTTTGTCTATGATTTTATGATCCCAAAGATGGTAAGGACATTGACCTCTTAGACACCTAACCTCCAGTCAGAATCAATCATTCAGCAATTATTAAGCACTTTCTCTGGTTAGGCACTAATGTTAAGTACTGGGGACACAAAAAGGGGCAAAATCAGCCCCTGCCCTCAAGGACCTTACAGTCTCATTGAGGAGACAATATGAACACACATAAATAACAATATCCATTCTGAACCTGGGTGGAATCTGGGGCCATGGTCCTCTCCCAATAAGGAATTCATCTCTAAGCTCATGAATAAACTAATTCATTTCTGAGGGAACCTGGCCTTTAAAGAGTGGTATCTCTTTTTTTTTTTTCTAACTCTCTGGCTCCATCATCCAGGAGCTAAAAGGGAAATCACTGAAAATTTAGGTTTGCCTCATGTCTAGGGGTCTCCCTGAAAGATAGAAGAAAACTTCTGTGTACCAGGTAGATTGTGTTGGACAGCTCTTTCTTGCCACTATTATAAAAGAAATGCTTAAAACACGTAAGGATGTATTGTCAAAGACTTGAAACACTATACAGTAATTAATGACTGCCATTATACTCTCCTGGGAGGTTACTACCTAAAATATGGAAAATTTGGTGAGACCATGGATTAAATATAATCATCTTCACTTGACTCTACACTGTCCAACCAGCTCCCACAAAGTCCACGTCTTGTGGCAAGCCAGGGCAGGGCTTGGTCTCATCCCTGTTAGTGGTTGGCTTCTCTTCCAAGAAGCATTCTAGTAGATACAGGGCACACAGCAGGGACTCACTGAAGAACCCAGGAACTCCTAAACTCCAGAGATAGCCTCTCTCAAAAAGTCTTTAATTCCCATGATTGCTGTTTGATCACCTGTGCTTAGGGAAAGACACCCAAAGCAGAAGAGGTGGCCAGAGACCTGAGGCCAGGGCACAGGCTCTGGATGCCATGTTTGAGCAGGTGTTGGGTGTGTTTATGTGGAGGTGAGGGAAAGCTACCCTCCTCCCTCCATGGGAAGACCCAGAGAGAAGGTTCCATAATACACATTCCAGGGACAGAAAGAAAGGAGGAGAATGGGAGCTGTCTCTCCTTTTAAACTCTTCTCAGTGGGCAGCTCTTCTAGTGGTCTGTCCTCTTTGAGCTATTCCCATTCTTCTGCTACCACCACAGGGATTAAGGGATTGCTGTATTGTTGTTAAATCCTTCAGTGCTGAGCTAGAGTCTGTTAGAGGTGGCCCAAGGGAACTGAGCTCCACCCATGTTCCAATGCAGTATGCTCTAAGTGGGATGGGGGGTGGTGGTGGAGGGAGACTTGTTGCCCTGATTACATACAATATTCAGAGGAAGTAGGAGGTAACTCTGGGGGTAAGAGGGGAGCACCAGCAGTTAGTGTGCTAAGACCTGATGGAGCTGGTGGGACTGGAGCTAAGCTTTGGAGAAGAAGCTGAGTTCTGAGGGGTGGCAATGAGGTGGGAGGAAGAGCTGAAAGGCACAAGAGAAGGGGATAGGTGAGCATCCAGACTGAGATCTGTCACTTTGGAAATAGCATTGAGGGGAAGGTAACCAGGATGGTGACTGACATTCATGCCATATGAGTATGGGTTGAAGGAAATGGGGAAGAGAAGATTTGGTGGAATGTGATAGCTGTTTTCAAATGTTGGGAAGGCTGTCATAGGGAAAGGGGATTAGCTTTATTTTGCTTGCTCCCAGAAGACAGAACTGGGTGGAAGCTGTGAAGAGGCAGATTCAGGTTTAAAGTAAGAAACATTTCCTAATGATAAAAGCAATTCAAACATGAAATGAGCTGCCTTGGAAGATCATAGTGGCACAGCGCAGAGTCCTGGAGTGTGGAACATCTGAGTTCAAATCCTGCCTTAGTCACTCAGACATGGCTTTATGACCTTGGGTTACTCACTTCACCTCTGTCTGCCTCAGTTTCCTCTTCTGTAAAATGACGGTAATAATAACATCTATCTCACAGGGTTGTTGTGAGGATCAAATAAGATAATATTTATAAAGCACTTACCACAGTGTCTAGCACATAGTTTTATTTTTTATTCCCTTTAATTGGGTCCTAGATTTAGAACTGAAAGGAAACAAAGAGATCATTAAGTACAACCCTCTCATTTTACAGATGAAGAAACTGAGTCTCAAAGAACTGAAATAATTTACCTAAATTCAAATGAGCAGCAATTGGAAGAACTAAGGTTTGAACCTGGCTGCTCTGATGCTGAATTCTTTGAATTTTTCACCATCATACCTTGCCTTTTCCTTAGTGAGTTTTATATCACAAGATGTATTTGCATCTATCCCCACTTAATGCTCACAGATTGCAGGTTGGATCCCTAAGAAAGATGGTTACTCCAAAGTTCAAGATATTCTGAGGGTCTGTGCTCCAAACAAAAATAACTCACGAGCCCCCACCAGTGAATTTGTCTTTAATAGTCAGCCAGTAGATATAATTAGTTAAAAAGGTATATACTGAGAAGGCATCATATGGACAATATAAACTCCATAAACCTAGAACACATTTTCCCACAATTATATAAAAACATCAATGGAAAGAGTGGAGGAGGGGCACATATATAGAGTATGCCAATAGTCACACATGTAGGGGACATATATGGCCCAAGAAATTCACACCTCTATAATTCAGGGCTCCAACGATCTTTTTCTTCTTATAGTGTCTCCATGTCACTTCCCCTGGGTGCAATGTCTGCTGGGCAGGTCGCACAGATGAACTCCCTTGTCTTCTTCCTCTCCACAGCTTGACTCCTAATGAACATGGCTATTTTTCTTTCAATTTACAAAATCCCTCCCGTCTTGTCCCTCGATTGACTATCTCTTCTCCTTATTGGATGCAGTATCTCCTACTGGGTAAATAACTCCACTGAAGACACTGTGGCCACTTGAGGGAGTGGGGGGTGAGGAAAGAGCAGATTTTCTTAAGGGTCAGGTCCTTTTTTTATAGATAGCTCTCTTCTTTGCTGCCAGAGATCACATCCCAGAACTATCTCCTGCTCATTTCCTAAAGAGTGAATGTTTTGGTTTTTAAGGAACTACAAGGACCGTGGCTCCTAGCCCTCTAATTCCATCAAGCTTGACTGAAGAATTTCCTCACACTTCATAAAGCGGTAACACAATATACCTCGACGTGTTTTGTTTGGGACCATAATACTTTGTTGTCTCTATTACTTGCCCCTTATTTTCTCTAGTTTCATCATCCAGGCTGGGTAGAAATGAACTGATCAAGAGTCCATTCCCTCTACTAATACATTCAAGAAGAAGTTGGATGACCAGTGGGTATGATGTAGAGGGTGTTCTTATTCAGGAGGAGATTGGACCAGATAGCCGCTGAGGTCCCTTCCTTCTCTGAGTTGATGTGATTTGTCTCCTCCTTCTGGCCCAGTTCAGCTTCATGGCTTTGTTTCCAGACACTGAGCCTGCAAGGTGGGAGGTGAAATCCATTAATCCATCAGCAGGTAATTTAATGAACCTACAAGGAAGGGCCCAAGGCCCAAGGCCTCCTCAAAGAACAGACATTTCCCCTCTTCTCTCACCCCAAGGACTAAGCAGGAATTCTATTCCACTGTAGATCATTGCCTCAGAAGACCTCAAGACCACAATATGCCTCACACCTGAGAGCTTCCTCAATGGGCATCAGTACATTACACACTCAGTCTGCCATCTAGAGGCCAAAGTCAATCTCAGGTAGAAGCTGCATTCTCATAAATGAATCACAGGCACCCAGTTTACTGGTTGATGCTGCCTGGCATTGCTTAAAGGCAGTTTGTCAGGTGGTGCAGTGTTTAGAATGGACCTGGAGTCAAGAAAATCTGAGTTCAAATCTAGCCTCATCCCTTACTGGCTGTGTCACCCTGGGCAAAACACTTCCCCTCTGTTTGCCTCAATTTTTTCAGCTGTAAAATGGGGATAACAGCAGCACCAATTTCTCAGGGTTGTTGTGAGGACAAAATGAGCTAATATGTGTAAAGTGCTTTGCACACCTTAAAATGCCATATAAACATTTTTCTTGTTATATTGGTCGAACTTCCTCCCTCTGCCTTTTTTTTTTTAAAGCAATTGGGGTTAAGTGACTTGCTCAAGGTTACATGGCCAGTTATTTTTTGTGTGGGTGCTGAGTATATGAGACCGGAACCAATCCTGGGTCTCCCGACGCCAGGGCCGGCATTCTTACTCCTCCCTCTGCCTTATAAAGCTTCAGCCAAATTCACCTCCACTCCAGCTGTCTCTCCCTTAGCCCAGGTCCTGATAAAATCTGATTCTTTCTGTCTGGGTCCTCAGTATGATCCCTGGTACTAAGTCTAAGCTGTCCTCTTTCTAGCTCCCTAAACCTCCAGCTGGTAGTCTAAACCTTTGTATTCTACAAAGAGAGCATATACAAGAACTCCCTTTGCTTGTTCCTCTGAATGACTGGTCATTCAATCTCTATTTGAATACTATCAGTGATGGGAAGCCCACTACCTTCTACTTTGAGGCTGCTCTGGTTGGTAGAAGGTTTGTTTTTATTTATTTTTAGTTTCAAGGATCTATGATATATTGCCCTAGTCATTCTTCTGAAGGACTTCAATCTGAAACTAGATTTGAACTCAGCTCTTCCTAACTTCCCTATATAAGTCCTAGGTATTATTAGTTAAAAAGTGACTACTCTGTGCCAGGTGCCCCTTGAATATGTATTGGTAAGGGAATTTGAAGATCTTCCCTGCCTCACTTGGAGCCCAACAAGAGAAGCTTGCTTAGGAGAGACTTGTTTTTCAGGAAGGCCCACTTTTTATTACTTTGTAATTAGGCAGTGGGTCATGAAGGCTGAAGGCTGTGATGTCCTCTGACCCTGGAGGTTTTTATCTCTCTCTCTCTCTCTCTCTCTCTCTCTCTCTCTCTCTCTCTCTCTATTTCTCTCTCTCATCTATCTATACCCTGAGGTGAGATTTTGCTTTGGGGCTCATTCATGGGAAGACTGGTGTGATTTGAGCACCCTTCCCCCTCCCCGGCTTTGGAAACCCAGATGTTGGTGCTTCTTTCTCTGGTAACTGTGTGTGAATGTATGTATGTATATATGTATGTAATATTCAGACAGCTAGAAGCCCTTTCTGTTGGTCTGTTGAATTGTATTATTTTCTCTGCTTGTATTTTTTTTTGTTTGCTTGTAATTCTGTTTGTATATTCTAAAGTTCAGGGTGCTGACTTCCGCCCCTGAACTAAGTGAATGATATATATGTTTGATCAAAGTAAGATTGTTAACCCCTTTTAAAGTTGCTTTCCTTTAGAAAAGCAGATCAAAGAGTCTGTGCTAGCAGCCATCCTGGCTATGCTAGGGTGCTTGCTGTTACAGGTTACAAAGACAGAAGAAAAAAAGAAAGAAGATGTTTCCTGCCATCAAGGAGTTTACAATCTACCAGGAAAATGACATGTAAATAAATAAAAGATAAAATTTCAATGAGAAATGGAATAGATGCTTCTGCTGATCCACATTTTATATCCCAGGAGACCATCTTCAAGAGATGCTTTGATGGAAAAAATGCATCATATTTGATGCCACTTCAGTGATGAGCTGCCCAAACTTAGGCAGGGGGGTCATTGGCCAACAGACACCTGGTTCATCTCTAGGTGCCTTACCTGAAGCCTTTCCTACTTAGTACCACTGCCAGTGGTCATACCTGCTGGACCAGCCTTTGGTAGCCTAGAGTAGCTTCCCATGGCGTAATGAGGCATTGGAGGAGGTCCCTCTGTCAAGATGTTCTTTACAGGAAGGAAAGACTGTACGCCGATAGAATATAAGTTCCTTGAGGGCAGAGTCTGTCTTATTTTTGTCTTTGTAACCCTACTATGTAACACAGTAACTGGCATATGGTAGGTGTTAGTAAATGTGAGAGAGTTATCTCCTCACCACATTTAATTAAAACCTCTGCTCAAGCGCCTTTTCTATAAAGGCTTTCCTGATTGCCACCTACCATGATCCATTCCTTCATTTCCATTTCTCCCCCAAATTTTATATTTTATTTATGTACATGTCATCTTCCTGACAGATTGTAAACTCTTTGATGGCAGGAATCATTTCTTTTTTTTATTCTTTTTTTTTTAAAGCACTTGGGGTTAAGTAACTTGCTCAAGGTTACACGGCCAGTTATTATTTCTGGGTGTGGTGCTGAGTATCTGAGCCCGGATTTGATCCAGGTCATCCCGACACTGGAGCCGGTGCTCTTACTCACTGAGCCACCTGGCCGCCCCTCTTTTTTTTTCTTTTCTTCTGTCTTTGTATCTCCAGTGGTACCAGGCACACAGTAGTCACTAAATAACTAATAATATCTAGGACTTATATAGGGCAGTTAGGAAGAGCTGAGTTCAAATCTGGCTTCAGACACTTACTAGCTGTGTGACCCTGGGCTTAATCTACTGGAGAAGGAAATGGCCAACCACTCCAGTATCTTCGCAAAGCAAACCTCATGGATGATGTGGTCCATGGGGTCACAAAGAGACAGATATGACCAAATGACTGAACAACAAAAGTATTTATATAAAGCATTAAAGTTCTCAAAGCACTGTACATGGCTCATCTCATTTGATACAATTCTGTGAGGTAGTTATTATCCCCATCTTACAGATGAAGAAAGTGAGGCTTAGACAGGTCAAGTGATTTGCCCAGGGATATACAGTTTGTAAGTGTCTAAGGCATGATTCGAACTCAGGTCTTTCTCAAATCTGCCCCTTCATCAATTTTTATCCACCCCTCCTCATTGACGATCATCTAGGCCCAGCCAGAGCAGATCTGATCCCTTATTCTTTTCAGTTGCCTCATGGGAAGCTGTATGACCCTAGAGTTCTGGGTTGGGGTCAGACAGGCCTGGATCCAACCTTGCATTGGACACGTACTAGTTCTGTGACCTGAGTGGATGTATCACTTAACCTCCAAGCCTCAGATAACTTCTAAGACTTGCTTACTAAATTTTAGGCAAGTCAACCTCTCATTAAAACCTCATGACAACCCTTTGTGGTGGGGAGGAAGGCAGTTTTGTGATCCCCTTGTTACGGGTCATAAGATTTCTAGCTGGAAGGAACCTTAGAAAAATGGTTTCTATTTCCCTGCTCAGTTCAGTGGTCAGTGATAATAAGCTCCATTTGCTTTTCTTGGACTCATTTGGGTCCTTCCCTCTGGACTCCACCGAGGCTTAGCTCATGGGTTGAGACTTCATTAAGGTAGGCACAGAGCCCAGGACTAAGATGGTGATGGTCCCGCTGTGCTCTCCTCTGGTCAGACCACAACTGGATGGTTGTATCCAGTTTTGAGAGGAAGAGGGGCAGAGTTTGGGGGTGGGTCATTGACAAACTAGAGCTCCTACAGAGGAGGGGAGACCAGGCCAATAAGAGAACTAGAGAAGACTGAACATATGAAGACATATTGAAAGCAGAGGGGATGGTTAGCATGGATGAGACTTGGAAAGAGGGGGAAACTATGCTCCCTTTCGTTAGTATTCATCCATCCATCCATCTATCCATCCATCCATCCATTCATCTATCCATTCACTCATCCTTCCATCCATCTACTCATTCATCCATTCACTCATCCTTCCATCTGCTCATTCATTAAATCCATCTATTCACTCATCCTTCTATCCATCCACTCATCTATCCATCTACTCATTCATCCATCCATCTATCCATCTGCTCATTCATTCATTCATTCATCCATCCATCCATTCATCCTTCCATCCATTCATCCATTCACTCCTCCATCTATCCATCCACTTATCCATCCATCCATCCATCTACCAATCCATTTGTTCATTTTGCTAAGGGGAGCCTGCTGACTCTGGATGAGGGCTCAAAACCCAGCTCTATGGTTCACTGTTCTTCCAGAGTGGTCCTCAAGCAAATGCTAGATGGCCACTTGTCATGATTGTTGGGATGGGGATACCTTTTGTAAATGAGCTAGACCAGATGGCTGCTGAGGTCTCTTACAGCTATCAGATTCTGTGTCCTTGAGAACAGCCATTTCTTCCTGAGTCTCCTCTTACTTATTTATAGTTTGAAAGGATTGGTCTGGGTGACCTCTAAGGTCTCCCCTAGCTCTCCAACTTTGATCCTAGATACTAATGGGGATTTCTGTGATTTTCACAAAAGCTCTTCACATATAGTAACTCATTTCAGCCTCTCAACAACCCCATGAAGTATAAAACAACATTTAATAAGTACCTACTATGTGCCAGACACTGGCACAGCTCTAGAGATACAAATAGAGGCAAAAGATAGTCCCTGTCCTCAAAGGGCTTATAATTTAATGGACAACTATCCCTATTTTACAGATAAGGAAACAGACTGAGAGAAAGGAAAGGACTTGTCTAGGGCCACACAACGAGTAAGTGTCAGAGTTAGGATATGAACTTAAGTTTTTACTAAATCTAAGCTCTGTACTTAGTACAAAGTACAGCACATTATCCCTGATGTACAGGGCACAGCACTAAGACCTTCAGGAATACAAAAAAATGACAGTCCCTGACTCTAAGTCATTCTACTTGGAGGGTCCTGGGAGGAGAAAATACGATACCTGTTCATTCAACAGGCCTTTAATAAATACCTACCATGTCTCAGACATAGGGCTAAGCTCCAGAAGAAAGAAAAATCAATCCCAGCCCTCAGGGAATATCCATTTTACTGAGGGAAACAAGCCATATTGAATAAATGCAAAGTAATGTGGGGGACCAAACAATCATGGGAGAAAGTCAGGAAAGATCTATGAAGGGAGTTAGTGATTCCAAGAGGTTCTAAGTGTACCAGGCAAAAGATTTGGAGGTGAGAGATGGAATTTCACATCAGAGATAGTAAGTAGATGACTTTTACTGGCACTTAGTGTATATGATGGGAAACAATAAATAGTTCTGACTGGAGATTGTAAAGGGTTTTAAATACCAAACAGATGATCTAGGGTGGCATTAGGGAGCTGTTGTAACATCTTGAGCAGAAGAGTTACATAATGAGGTCCAGGCACTACAATATAAGCTAGAGAGTGATGGAAACCAAGGAGCACTCCAGACAAAGCATGGGTGGAAAACTTGAGAAGAGAGAATGTATTCTGCAGGAGGGCCAGTGATTGTATTCTGAGCCCCTAGATATCCAACTCCCGGCTTGTTGTTGGGAAAGGGGCACATCCACCCCTAAGGGATGGGGCATAGAAACTATTCTTATGCTTAGAGTCCGCTCTATGTGCCAAGCTCATTGGGCTTCTGGCTCTAGAAGGACATATAGTGATAAAAGGGGTCCCTAGATGTGTGACCTTGGGCTAGTCACTTCTCCCCCTTAGCCCTTGGTTTCCTCACCTTACTGATGAGAAGGCTGGTCCCTTTTAGTGCTGTTTCTATAAGCTGAGGACCCCTGGGAGTGCTTCTTGAAGGCTGGTCCTTTTTTTTTTGCCTTTAAAAAATTTTTTTGGAGGGCAATTGGGGTTAAGTGACTTGCCCAAGGTCACATGCCTAGTTTTTGTGTTAAGTGTCTGAGGCCAGACCTGAACTCAGGTCCTCCTGACTCCAGGGCTGGCACTCTGTTCACTGTGTCACCTAGCTGCCCCAAGGCTGGTCCCTTTTAGTGCTTTTTCTATAAGCTGAAGACCCCTGGGAGTGCTGCTTGAAGGCTGGGTTCCTTATAAATGACAGTTAAGGGGATGCAGGATGTCAGAGGACTCCAAAGCTCATGGACCTTTCCCAGCCTCTACCCACCAACATCCCCACCTGGTGCTTTCCCCAGTTTCCCTGCATCTGAGGTCTGGAAGAGCTTGGAGGTGGGGCTGGGCTGGGGAGAGGAAAAGCTGGAGGCTTGGCAAATGTTTGTCTACTTGGGCCTCCCTTTGCCGTGGATGCAGGGCACGCCTGTGGGCACTGTGAGGTGCCTGTTGGCCCATCCTTGGCTGGCGTTGCTGCACACAGGTGAGCAGACCCAGGCTTGGGAGAGGCTCAGCAGTGACAATAGGCCTTTGTTGCGGGTGGGTTTGGGGGAGAACCCGGTGCTCTGGGGCAATGAGTCACAGAGCCTCCCCTCCCAAGCTGGGGATGGGTTTCACCACCTTCCGAGGCAGAGGGAGAGATAACATCGCTTTTGCAACAGCAGACTCCTCCGTCTATCCCACAGTGCCCTGAGGCTGTGGCTCTGGCTGCTTTCACTTCAGCAAGCTGGGTCGGTGGGGGAGGCACAAAGGCTGCCATCCCGGGTAGTCCCATTTGCCTTCTGTGTCAGCCCAGGGTGCAAAGTAGGCTGCCAGGGCCGTGCTCCCAGAAGCTTCCTCACGCAACACCAGAAGCAAGGCCTGGAGGGAGGCTTGGGCAGGAGCCATTCTGGGCTTTCTGGGAAAGCCAGTGATAGCAAGGGTAGCACACAGGATGTGGGCCAAGGGTGGCAAGGGTGAGCATTCGAGCATGGCTGATGGGGAAAGGACAACAGGAGCTCCAAGTATCATGGGGATAGATTTAACGATGCCTGGTGTTCAGGATGGTTTTCAGAGGGTTTCTCAACAACCCTATGAGCTGGGTACCATGGGGCTCAGGATCCCCATTTTACAGAAAAAGAAACTGAGTCCCCCCAGCCACCTAGAATTATAGAGATCGTTGAGTTCAACCCCATCATTTTTATGGGATGAAACTGATGACCATTGGGGGCAAGTGACTTCCCATTTGAATCCAGGCCTTTCTGGTTCCAAGTCCAGCACTCTACCCACTATACACATGGAAAGAATCAAAGGATGAGACCTTTTTGAAGCTGAGGAAAGCCACTCAGAGCCAAGGAAGGCCTCCTGGGGCTGGGGACCTCGGCTGCCTGGGGCCAGGGGAGGCTTCCTGGATCTGAGGGAGGCTACCTGGTGTAGAAAGTCAGACTTGAATTCTGAGAACCTGGACTTGAATCCTGGCTCTTCCTTGTTATAGCTGTGTGACCTTGGGCAAGTAACTTCTCTGAGCCTCAGTTTCTTCATCTGTGAAATGGGGAGTTGGCTTAGATGGCCTCTCATGTCCCTTTCAGCTTCCAATATATAACCCTCTGAATTCCAAGGTCCCTTTCACCTCCCAAATTCCCTGATTCAATGATCCTGCATTTGTTTGACCTTAGGAAAGTCTCCTGTCTTTTCTGTGCCTCAGTCTCCACTTCTATAAAATGAGGATCATTGAATTGGATGATCTCTATGGTTCTTTCCAGCTCTAGAGTTTTATGTGGCTGGAGGTTCTAGGGCTGGGGGCCAGCAGGGTTCTGAGACTGAACTCTAGGGGTTGAATGGAGGCAGCCCAGGACTGCCCAAGGCTGAGGAGGAGGATGGAGCAGGTGTGAGTCCTGTGGCCCTGGCCTGGCCTTAAAGAGGAAGCCATTCTGAGCCCCAGAAGAAGGGGACAGCGGTGAGGACAGAGAGCCATTGGCTCTTGGTCCTTTTTTTCCCTGGCGCTGGACCCTGTGTCTCCAGCTGCCATTGGCCCTGAAGCTTGAGCTGAGAGCTGATGATGTGCTGGCCTGACCTCTCCTCTCACCTCCAGCCTCCCATCTCCAAAAGCCTAGAAATCTCCAGAGGCACGTCTAGTAGACAGCTTAAATCCAACATGTCTAAAACAGAACCTTGTCTCTTTCTTCCTAACTCCGCCCCCTCAACTTGCCTATGACTATTGAGGGCACCACCATCCTGCCAGTCCCCCAGGCTCCCACCCTAGATATTACCTGCAATCCTCACTGTCTCTCACCTCCCACATCCAGTCTATTGCCAAGGTCAGTCAATTTTACCTTGGCAACATTTATCCAATAGGCTTCTTTCTCTCTTCTGACTCTACCAACCACTCTGGGATAGGCCCCATCACCTCCTGGTTTTAGTTCAGTCATGCCTGACTTTCTGTGACCCCATATGAGGTTTCCTTGGCAAAGTTATTTTTTCTTCCAGTTCATTTTACAGATGAGGAAATTGAGGCAAACAGGGTTAAGTGACTTGCACAGGGTCATTCAGCTAGTAAGTGTCTGAGGCCAGATTTGAACTCATGAAGATGAGTCTTCCCAATTCCAAGTCCAGTGCTCAATCTACTACCTTACCAAGCTGCCCATTGCCACATCACCTCAGGCCTGGATTATTGCAATGGCTGCTGGGGGGAGGCAGGGAGAGCAGTGTGTCTGCCTGCCTCAAGTCTCTACTCACTTCAATCCATCCTCTAATCAGTCACTAAAGTGATTTTTTAAAAAAAAGTGCAGTTCTGACCATGTCACCCTCTCTCCCCAATCAATAATCTCCAGTGGCTCCCTATTGCTCCAAGATTGAATATAAAATCTTCTGACATTCAAAGTCATTTACCTTTCCAGTATTTTTATGCCTTATTCTCCATCACATCCTTTTTGATCCAGTGACACTGGCTTCCTGGCTGTTTTACCAACAAGACATTCCATTTCTGTGCTCCTGGCATTTTTTCTGACTGTGCCCACCCCCATCCCCCAACCTCCTCATCACCACCTCCTGTCTTCCCCAGCTTCTTCAAGGTCCAACTAAAATCTCCTATGCTACAGAACAACTTCCTCACTCCCTCTTAATTCAAGAGCCTTCCCTCTGCTAATTATTTCCTGTTTATAGCTTGTTTGTTCATATTTATTTGCTTTTTGTCTCTCCTAATAGATGGGCAGCTCCTTGAGGGGAGGTATTATATTTGGACTCTTCTTGTATACCCAGAGTTTAGCACAGTGCAGGGTGGGTAGGGTGCTTAATAAATGTTTATTACTGGTTTCTGAAGCCCAGAAACAAGTCATTTAGCTTAACAAGTCATTTAGATAATGCCAGCTGAACTCTGTCTGTCTGTCTCTGTCTCTGTCTCTGTCTCTCTGTCTCTCTCTGTCTCTGTCTCTGTCTCTCTCTCTCTCTCTCTCTCTCTCTCTCTCTCTCTCTCTCTCTCTCTGTCTCTCTCTCTCTCTCTCTCTCTCTCTCTCTGTCTCTCTCTCTCTCTCTCTCTCTCTGTCTGTCTCTCTCTGTCTCTCTCTCTCCCTCTTCTCTAACTTCTGAGTATAGAATCATAAATTTGGAACTGGAAGGGGCCTAAAAGATTGTCTAGTTCCACTTCATTATTACATAGATAAGCCCTAGAGAGGTTAAGTAATTTGCCCAAGGTAATGAGTGTCAGATCTGGCATTTGAACTTAGGTCCTCTGACTTGAAGTCCAATGGTTTTTTTTCTCTTCTTCCCAATAGTGACTCCCAGAGCCATAACTAGAGATGAGAGCCCAGCACAGTCACCACAAACCTTGAAAATAACAGACACCAGGCAAGTGGCCTAACTGTGCTTTCTATTGAGGGAGGAGGGAAGAGGGCTGGGTGGGGGAGGAGCCCACCCAAGTCTGTCATTTGGTAGCTCTTTAAGTAATTATTGTCACTAAGTAGATGCTACACTCTGTGGTTTATACTTGTGGAAGGACTACAAAGATTACCATCACCCTCTAAATTCAGTTCCCCTGGGGCAAAGCCCCAGTTCCCTGCCCTAGTTCTGTGTCTGTGCTTCCCGTCCCTCCCGCTTTCCTCTCCCTAATGCACTCAAACACAGCTTTATATCTCCATGTGTACCAAGGTGGGCAGTATTTAGGGAAAGCTATTGAGAGCAAGGGCATAGATTTACTCCCATGTTGACTAGTTGGTTTCATTCCCTTCTGTGGTCACAAATGGACCCACACTGAGCCCTGCCACTTACCCTGGTTCCTTTTGGAGCCCTGACCCAAACTGTAGGCTGAGCCCTGAGTCTGGTCCCAATCGGAGCTGTGACCTTGTCTGCTGACCCAGCCCTAGACGGAGGGAGCCCTAGCTCAGGCTCCAGACCGAGGCCACAACCAATCCTGGCCACAACCTGGGGCTTGAGCCTGGCTCCTGACTCCAGCCCCAGCCTGAACCCCCAGTGGCTGCTTTGGGTGAGCTCAGCCAAGGGCCATGGAGCCCAGGCGCAGGGCCACGTGGCTCGTCAGGTTCAAGGGTGAAGGAAGGCTCTCCCTGCTGGGAAGCTGCTGGAGGAGTCGCTGGCTGGAATGCTTTCTGAGTGGCAGCAGCTTAGCCTGGGGCCTTAGTCCAGGGAGGGGGAAGTCAGGGCAGAGGAATAAACAGGAAAGTGGACGTCAGAGGATAAAATAAAAATCTATTTCTGAAACGAATTGTCTCCAAATGGTGCCGCACAAATCCCTCTGTTTGTAACCAAAATATTTCCTGCAGCCCCACGCCCCAACAGATTCTGCGTTCAGCTAGGGGCTCCAGCCCTTCTCCACTTTGGTCTGTCCATTTCTCCCCTCTCAAAGATCCTGAGCATGACAGGTTTCCCAGCATTAAGAGGGAACACACTGAAGAATTTCCCAGAAACAAAGTCATCTAAACTCTGGGATGGCTAACTGGAGAGGCTGTGAACTCTCTTTATTTGGAGGTCTCTCGGGATCATGTGTCTGGACTGGGTTAGATAAGTCTGCTAGGAGGCAGAGGGATGGACCTGGTGGCACCTGTTGGGCCAGCAAGCCTGAGCCTGATGCTTATGGTCTCTCATATTGGAGCTGGCAATGACCTCAGAGTCATCCAGAGCGATCCCTTCATTTTAGAGATGAGGAAACTGAAACCAACAAAGATGGAGGGACTTACTCAAGAGAAGTTACAAATGCCTTTATTCCTGGAAATTATTTTGCTGTCTACCTTGTAACTATTTTGTCTTTACTTTTCAGTGGAAATGTGTTTTCCGCCCAATAACAGAATAAATGTAGCAAAGTAACAAATTATATGAAAAAAGAGCCAGTGTTTTTGTAACTTAGTAATAGCGAACAATAGGATCTGGAAGCCAGAAAAGGGTGAGCCACTTGAGGGCAGGAACAGTGTCAGTTTAGGCTTTGATTCTCAGTGCCTAGCACAGTGCCTGCCAGTCACACAGTAGGGGCCAAAAGTGTTTATCGAATGAATGAACAAATCAATCTGTCAACAAATACTTAATAAGTCCCTACTATGTGGCCTGAAACTGTGCTAGCTGCTGGAGATATAAAGACACAGAATGAAACAAGGAGTTGCCATTCTAATAGAGGAGAAAGGTACCTTTATTAAGATAGCTAATAATAATAAAAGAGGCTTAACATTTATATGGTCCTTTAAAGTTTGCAAAATGTTCTATTTTATCACAATTCTCACAATCTTATGAGATAAGTGTTATTATTAGTTCCATTTTACAGGTGAGGAAACTGAGGGTCACAAAGCTAGTAAATGTCTGAGGCAGGATTTGAACTTGGGTTTTCCTGACTCCATGTTCATTTCTCTCTCTACTCTGCCCCTTACAGAATAAACGTGAAAAGAATAAATACAAGTGAATAGAAGGGAGGTAGTACTTTCTCTCTGGTCGTTTCCTATTTATACTGTGTAGTCTCATTTGTATATAGTTATTTATGTGCCTTAAGGACAGGTCCTTCTCTTTCTATACCCACCCTGCTTTGTGAAGTACCTAGCATATTGTAGGCACTTAAAAAATGCTTGTCTTGGAAAGAACATTGGCTTTGGAATTAGAGGCTCTGGGTTCAAATTCTACCTCTGATGTTGACCACCTGCATGACTTTGGACAAGGCACTTTCAACTTTAGATCATTGGCTTAAGTAATTGGGATTCAACCCAGATTTTCTGACTCCAAAATCCAGGCCCTCAGCATGGAAGAGGATGATGTACAAAGAGAATTTCCCATGGGGAACCTTAGAGATGGTCCAACTCAAGATGACTGACTAGTGGTAGCATGATCTCTCCCCAAAAAGCATCTATTCCTATGTGTTCTAGACCTAGGGCCCAGACACTGTGTCTAAGATGTGGGGCTCAGAATCCCTGCTCTAGATCTGGGCTCTAGAATTTAGAGTCTGAACCATCAACAGCCTGGTCCTTTGGATAAGCTGGCCCATTGTGTAGTGATTGCCTGTAATGAGAGGTATGGTGGGCCAGGGATCAGAATGTTTCATGTGAAGCTGAGCCTTGGAATTTGACTCCTGAATCTCCTTGGATAAATCCTTTCACCAATCTCAGTTTCCATTTTCCTCATCTATAAAGTGATAACATTGAAGTAGATGACCTTGGAGTTTCCTTCTGCCTTTAAATCTATGATTCCATCATCCTAATGAATTTCTTGCTTGACATTTGGGCTTGGCCATTTTGAGGTTTAAATTCCTATAGGCTGAGAAATACTCACATTGTGGAAATATGACTGAGTGGGCCATCCAGGGCTGACCCTATTTGGTAGTCTTGGGGAGAGAAATTTTTCAGGTGGGGAAAAACCCTGTAAATTCCCTTTCTCTACCCTGGTCTATCTGCTGTGCCAAGGTAGTGCAGAGATCAATGCTGAGAACCTTCTTCTCCTCAGCCTACTTAGGAGTTGCCACTCCCCTCCCCTCCCCCACTCAAGGGTCTCATAGCATGAGCAAGACCAAGGAAAGCAGTTAGGGCATGCACTGTATTCATTTTCATTGATATTTAATTTTTTAATGAACAAAAATATATTCCTTCTTCCTCCACTGAAAACAAAACTAAACAAAACCATTGTAATAAATACGCATTGTCAAGCAAAACAAATATTCACATTGACCATGCCTAGAAGATCTGGTATCTGTCTTCTTCTGTACCCTGAGCCATGACAGAGACCTCTCTGCTAGGAGGTGGGGAATATATTTCATTACTGGTCCTCTGGAAGCAGGGCTGGCCATTGTGTTTGTCAGAGTTCCTAAATCTTTTAGGGCTGTTGATCTTTACAATTCAATGTTCATTTACCAATGGACAGAAGGAGAAGTCTCTGTTTCTGTCTCTGCCTCTGTCTGTCTGTCTGTCTGTCTGTGTCTCTCTGTGTGTCTCTCTGTGTGTGTGTATGTCTCTCTCTGTCTCTCTCTGTGTCTATGTCTCTCTTTCTCTGTCTGTCTCTGTCTCTCTTTGTCTCTGTCTGTCTGTCTCTCTCAGCTTTAACACAATATCTAGTACACAAGAAGGGCTTAACAAATGCTTGTTGGTGGATTGATTGATTCAGAGAGTCGGGAGGATCTGTTCAACTCTAACAAAAA
>NW_027187400.1:39091692-39121815 GCF_028583685.1 Petaurus breviceps papuanus
GGTGGATGGATGGATGGATGGGTGGGTGGATGGGTAAATGAATGAATAGATGAGCGACATTTCTATGATCAGAGCTAAGTCCCTGGGGGTGGCATTCTAAGGAAATCACAGGTGGTCCCTTGCTTTAAAGAGTTCATAATATGTGGTGGCTAGGTGGCACATTGAATAGAGCACTGGCCCTGGAATCAGGAGGACCTGAGTTCAAATCTGGCCTCAGACATTTGACTCAATTACTAGCTGTGTGACTTTGGGCAAGTCACTTAACCCCAATTGCCCTCCAAAAAGAAAAAAAAGAGTTCATAATATAATCAGGGAGCTCAGATAGATTGCTACCACTTTCTGTGACCATTGGAAAAGTAAGTTCTCCTCTCTAAGACTTGGTTTCCACTTCAGTAAATGAGATCTCTAAGGCCTCTTTCAGCAGTTGATTACTATGGACACCCTTCCAGTTTTAAGGATCTATGAATCTATGATTTGAGTGTGGAACTCTCCCTGTGGGGGCTTATCTCTCTGCCCAAAATAGTCTAGGTGCTTCTGCCTGTGGAAGGTCTAATGTTAATGAGCCCAGTTCAGTTTCAGTCTCAGAAAGGAGTGAGTGGGCCTCCCCTTCCCTCCCCCATTGCCCCTAAGTTTGGCCTCTCCTCTAGGCAGGGGTCTGGGATCTGGGCTGCCTGGGGCCAGGGTCACTTATGGGGGTCAATTCTCAATTCCAGCACTTTCTATTTCTTGACATTTAATGATTCAATTTATGTTGAAATGAACTAGTCTCCCCATGTGGGTGCAGTTAAAAGCCCAGCAGCGCCCTCTTTTGTCCAGAGAGAGCATTACCCAGCCCTGCGTCTGCAGGCCTGGGAGGGTAAGAGCTGATATCAGAACACCTGAGAAACCCCAGCTTACTCCCATCCCAGCATTCTCTCTGCTTATGATAGGATAATAAGAGCAGATATTTTGCATTGCTTTCATGTTGGCAAAGGGCTTTACAAAAACAGCCTCATCTGATCCTCACAAGCACACTGTGAGGGCAGGGCTATTTTTATTCCCATTTTACAGAAGAGAAAACAAAGGCTCAGAGCAGTGAATCAACTAACCCAAGGTCACACAGCTAGTGAATGTAGAAGGCCAGCTGGGGAATGCCTTCTTCATCCCCTTCTCCTACAGTCTATCATCCCATACTCTCTCCCTCTGCCCCTTGACCTCTCTTTATCCTATTCAGGTGTACATGTTTTCCTTTTTTTTTTTTTTAACTATGAGAGGCAGAAAGACAGAGACAGATAGAGACAGAGGGAGAGAGAGAGAGAATGAGAAAGAGAGGGAGGGAGACAGAGTGTGTGGGTTGTGTGTGTGTGTGTGTGTGTGTGTGAGAGGGAGAGAGAGAGAGAGAGAGACAGAGAGAGAGAGAGAGAGACAGAGAGAGAGAGATAGAGAGAGAGAGTGACAGAAAGAGAGAGTTTTTTCTTGCAGTGGGACCTTCATCACATTTGAGAGGCCTGGATTCCTCATGGGCTAGGCTTTTTATGCCCTAAGTGGCCAGGATGCCCTGACCAAAGTAGGACTGCTTTCCTACCTTTTCATTAAAAACAAACCCTGCTTTCAAAGCAGGAACCTGGCAGATGCTACTCTTATTGCAAGAACTCTCTCTATATGAAAGAGCAGAAAGAGGTGGATGTACTATTTCCTGCTCCCTCCCTGACCTTAGGGTCCAATCAGAAGTGCCTTTAATAGGACTCTATGTTATGTCAGCAATGAAGGAGCCCTACGTCCAAAGTGGGGTGGAATTAGCCTTCAAAGCGCCACTTTTGACTTTCTCTCAAAGGAAGAATTTCATTTTGTTGTTTTGGTTTAAATTAAATGTATTTTTTTTCAATGAACAAAAATGTATTTTCTTTCCCTCTCTTCTCCCCTCCCCAAATGAAAAAAAGACCCTTGTAGCAATCTATATAGTCAGGCAAACAAATTCCCACATTGGCCATGTCCAAATAATAATAGTAATAGCTAACATTTATATAGTGCTACTGTATACCAGGCCCTATGCTTAGTACTTTACAAATATTAGCTCATTTGACCCTCACAACAACCCTGGGAGGTAGTTGCTATTATTATTTCCATTTTAATGATAGAGAAAACTGAGACAGGGGCAGCCAGGTGGCGCAGTGAGTAAAAGCGCCGGCCCCAGTGTCAGGAGACCCAGGATTGGTTCTGGCCTCAGATACTTAGCACCACACCCAGAAATAACTGGCCATGTAACCTTGAGCAAGTTACTTAATCCCAATTTCTTTAAAAAAAAAAAAGAAAAAAAACTGAGGCAAACAGGTTGAGTGACTTGCCCAGAGTCACCCAGCTGGTTAGTCTAAGGCTAAATTTGAACTTAGGTGTTCCTGACAGTGGTCTCCACAAACACCATCTGTCATCTCATTTTATACCCTGAGTCCTTCAGTGCTTTGACAGGGGTGGGTAATAGGCTTCATCACTGATCCCCCGGAATTGTGGTTGGTCATTGCATCAATTACAGTCCTCTAGACTTTCAAAGTTATCTTTAAAAATTGTTGTCTCCTTATTACCTTATATTATGTTTCTGGTTCTGGCTACTTCACTCTGCATCAGTGCATACAAAATCTTCCCAGGTTCCTCCAAAATTGAGCCCTTCCTTCATCATTTATTGCATTGAGCTTACAGAAGAAAAATAAACCATTTTACTAAAGATTTGAGTAGGGAAAGATAAGGATTGAGTTTGTACATGAAACTAGCAAAGGGGACCACCATTTTATGAGGAGTCTCAACTCTATACTTATTCACCCCTTCAACACTAGCCTTTTCCCCTTCTTTCCCCACCTTGAGTGCCCTCTCCTCTTCTCTCCCACACCAGCCCCTCTTTCCAGTTCCCTTTTATGTGTTGTCCTTCCCTATTGGACTGTAATGATAGGGATTATCTTGCTTGCTTATGTTGCCCAAATCCCAAAACCCATTGGTACAAGACTCTCTCCTCATTGGTGGGGATCAATGCCCTGCACCTACATGAAGAATGGGGTGAAGTTAGTAAGATCAAGAGAGAAGTGAGATCTGGTCTCTTCATTCTTTTCAGGTTATTTTGGCTTCCAGTTTTGAGAGAGAAGATGGGCTATGCCAGCCTCTCTTCAGGTCACAGAAAGGAGAAAGACTCTGGGAAGAAACCAACAGTTTGGATTTCAATCATGTCTCTATTCCCAGCTTACACACTAGAGACTTGGGGGGGGGACTTCACCCTTGGCTGAGATCTGGGACTTTCCCTCCTGGTTGAATTGAATTACTTCACTCCCAACAGGAGAGCTCCTTCATTCTGTATTGGCTGGTATATATTCTCCTATGTATACTTTCTCGAATTTCTGTTTTGCTATCAACTTGGATAAATGGGTTCCTTTGCTACTTGCAGAGGTGTTCATTGGGGAACTTGTATTTGATGGGAAGGATACATAACTTTGGGCCCTCCTTCCTATTAAGGAATAGTGATCAAGAATATAGCTTGAACTTAAAATATGATTTTCCCTAGACCAAGAATATTTAAGAGAGCCGATTATTAAAATTCCAGCCCAGTATCCCCTCTCTTTGAAGAGAATAGAGTGGTCAGACTCTGGCCCCAGTCTCTTGCTTCCTCTTCTGGAAAAAATAAACAGCTCACTTGGAGAAGAGTGAGGGGAAGAGAGGCTACAGATGTCTCTATCCTTGCCTCCCTGTAAGCCACACATGACACTCTCTGCTATACTTGTATTCATATCCCAGGATGAAGTTCATTGTCTAATAGATAGAAAGCATTTTTTTTTTTAAGCAATCAGGGTTAAGTAACTTGCTCAAGGTTACACGGCCAGTTATTTCTGGGTGTGGTGCTGAGTATCTGAGCCCAGATTTGATCCCCAGGTCATCACCACACTGGAGCCGGTGCTCTTACTCGCTGAGCCACCTGACCGCCCCTAAGTAATTGGGGTTAAGTAACTTGCTCAAGGTTACACGGCCAGGTGTTTCTGGGTGGGTGCTAAGTGTCTGAGCCCGGGATTCGATCTCCATCCTCTTACTCGCTGTGCTACCTGGCTGCCCCTGATAGAAAGCATTTTAAAAAGCTTTCCCTATCTAGAGTGAATCTGAGAGACTGCTCCCTCTCAAGTCCCCTCTGTGCAGAAAGAGAAGAAGATGGAGGGGATGGAAAAAGTCAAGAGATCTGGCTGAGCTTGGAGGGGAGAAAGGCCTGGCCTGGAGGGCCCCTCTCTAGGTCTTTGAGCATTCTGTGGGGATCAGTGCGAGGCCTTCCATCTGATGGCTGCGCCTTGCTCTCCAACCATGACTGGCCCTCTTCCTTTTCCAGTTTCCTATCATTCACTCTACTATAAGGAGCTTTGGACACCAGATAATCCAGAATGACAGTTAATCCAATCATGGCGATGGGCTTTGGGATTCATCACACACACACACATTTATTTTCTTCTTGTTTGAAATTTTGCTTCCTTATTAGGAATTATTATACTTTCCATGAGCTGAAATTAGGAGGAGTTATCTTTCCTGAGCTCATAGTGCTGAACAGTCAGGAAAAGGGGCTCAGAATTAAGAGTGTGACACAGATAATCCCCAAAGTCGATAATTAAAGTACTTAAATGCTCTACATGTCCATCTCTCTTCCTCCCCTCCCCCTCTCTCTTTCTCCCCTCCCCGTCTCCCTCTCTCTTCCCTCCTCTCTCTCTCACATTCCCCATCCTTAATGCCATAGTATCAAAACCCTGTACCATTCATTCAACAAGCATTTATTAAACCCCAACTGTGTGCCACACATTGTGCTAGACACTGTAGATACAAAGGAAAAAAAATAACCAGCCCTTGCCTTCAAGGAGTTTCTATTCTATCAGAGGGAAGCAACATATTTGCTGATAAATAGATATAAAGTATATACAATGTAAATACAAATTCTTTGGGGGTCCAGAGAGAAGGGTACTGACAGCTTGCTGGGGGAGAGGGGATCAGGAAAGGCCTGGTGTAGGAGGCAGCATGGTCTGAGCCTTGAATGAGAGAAGCCCCTCAGGGATCAGGCCTGGGGGGTGCTGGTCTGTGTCCAGGACAGACTCTCAGGGCTTACTTTCTCCCCCAGGATCCCCAAGGGCTCCAGGATGCTCTGACTTTCTATCCTCTTTGGCTTTGGATCTGGAGCAGCAAGCCTGTGTGAGGCAAGATGAACAGCAGCTCTGGTGGGCCCAGCAAGCCTCCCTCCACCCCCGCCTCATCCTCTGGAGCAGGCGGATGTTACCAATTTTCATGTTTACATGTGTTTGTTCTGCCTCATTTCTCTGACAAAAGGCAAAGCAGGTTTGATGGTGTTTGATGGGTCAGGAGTTGCACATAGATGCAGGCGCCTGCCCGCCAGCTCCTGATTAGCAGGGGTGTGGCCTTGCATGCTCTGGGCAGAGGACAATGAGTCATGGGTTTGGGCTGGGCAGTGTGGGGGAGCCAGGCCTGAATGGACTCCCTTGGGAAAGGGTGGTTCTGGAGGATGAGGAAGGGGAACTTGTTCAGCTGAGGCTGGAGGGTTGGTACTCTTTATCGCCCTTGTCAATGGGTTTGGGAATGGAGGTGGGAAGGTGGGAGACCCCAACAGGTCTGGGCTTGGACAAGGTCCATTGCATGGGTGCGGCACTGTACTAGAACCCTGGGATGCAAATGCAAAAGTCTCTGCCCTCAAGATACCTCCATTCTACTGGGATTAGGATACAACCTGTATATAGATGAGTAAACACAAGACACATAAAGGTAGTGAAATTTTGCACTCAATCTCCCAGAGTGAAGCCAGATACAACACCACCCCTCAGAATTCTATAGTATCCATGAATGGTTTGGGCAACTTATTTTAATGCTGTCAGCTCGAGCCCCCATTCCAGTGTGTTTTCTCCATGGATACCCATCAGTACAATAGCAGTCCAGTTCCATTTAACCAATTCGCACCAGTTAGGTTTTCCAAAATGGTATTGACTGAGAAGTTACTGCAGGAACAAACGTATAGGCTTGCTATTCCCTCTGCCACATCCATTCCTAGGAAAAGTGGGCTCAGACTTAGGGCAGTTTCTCCATAGTATTTGAGCCAATGGATTCACTTTCAAGTGAGGCATGGTAGATGAGTCTATATCTCTGCTACTGTCAAATTGGGTCAGGAAAGTTGACTGAGATTTTTCTCCTCATTGTCTGACTCCCAGCAAATCTCAACATGGATTCCAGCTTCCAGTCTCTTGGTGGTTTATTCTCTACCTCTGGCATCCTTCACGTAAAACAGGATCCAGGGATGGGCAACCTGTGGCCTGGAGGCCACACATGCCCTTGAGGCTGCAGGCTCCCTATGCCTGGATCAAGCAGTCACACAGAAAGGAAAGAGCAGAGGTCCATATGTTGATCCACATTGAATGTTGGCTTTGGATGTAGAAGGGCCAAAGCTTCCCTTCATCCAGAAGCTTCTAGCATGAGGGAAAAAAAAAAACAATAGCCAGGCCTTCACTATTGAGTCTGGTTACTGCCTTGTGAATGGACCCCACTTCTAGTGATGCAGCCAATCAGTAGCCTCTCTCTGCCTATGCTCCAAATAGGGGAGCAGGAGCCTCCATTAAACTCCATCATATGTCTTTCATGTGGAGATTGCCTGCAATTAAAAACAAAATAGACTAAATACAGAGTAGTTGGTTGGGGATGGGGGAAAAGGGGATATTAGAGGCAGTGGGGGGAGGGGGCTTCCTGCAGGAAGTGACCCTTGAATAGGGCCTTGAAGGAAGTCAAAGTTCCATAAATCACAGGATGACAGATTCAGACCTGAAAGGGACCTTCAAGGTCATTGAGTTTCAGTTTATAGATAAGGGAACTGGGCCCCAGAGAGTTCAAATGTTTTGTCCAGACCCGCATAGCTGGTAAGTATCTGAGGGAGGGTTTGAACTGGTTTTCAGTCTAGGTTTCTATTTAATTAAACCACTGTGCCCATGACTTTGAGAGGCAGAGGGGCAGAGTGGATGAGGCACAAGATTTGGAGTCAGGAAGACCTGGGTTCCAATCAAGACCCTAGCTGTGTGGCTGTGGATAAGTCACTTAACTCCTCTGTGACCCAATTGCCTCATTTGTAATGAGGAGAGCAGATTCTGGTGGTCTCCAAGGTCCCTTCCAGCACCAGATCTGGAAGCCCTGGAGAGACCTTAGGGCGGATGATGATGTTGGCAGCACCCAAGCTCTGTTCTCCCCCTTCCCGACTTGGGTCTTTGGAGTTGCTGTGTTAACCACACTAAGACTGGAGCATCCCAGGCTTGAGCCAGTCTTTCCACCACTACCAGCAAAACATCCTAGCCCCTGCTTCCTGACCAGACTCCAGCCATGAGCTTAGAAAAGTAGGAATGCTCCTTTTCCTTGAAAACTTCAGAGTGATCTTTATAAAGGCGGGAGACGATGGTTGTGGAACATGGCAGAGACAATCAGACTCGGTGGGTTGGTTACATTTGATAAACTGCTTTTGTATCTCTTTTTAAATTTTTTATTATGATGAAGACTAGGTAGAGACCAGGAGAGAAGGTTACTCAGAAACCAAGGCGCTGGAAAAGCAAATGTTAGGGCAGCTGGTGGTTCAGCGGATAGAGGGTCAACCCTGGAGTTAGGGGGACCTAAGTTCAAATCCTGCCTCAGACACTTCCTAGCTGTGTGACCCTGGGCAAGTCAATTAACCCTATTTACCTCAGTTTCCTCATCTGTAAAATGAAGGACGTGGCAAACCAATACAGTATCTCTGCCAAGAAAACCCCAGATGGGGTCACAAAGAATTGGACACGACTCATCGACTAAACAACAAGAACAAAGTTGTTGATTAAAAGTTGTTGCTGTTGTTTTAAGAAAGCATCTGAAAAAAGAAAGATGTCCATCTCTCTGCTCCTCTGCTTTAGCTCTCATTGGCCTTTGGACAGGCCCCTGCCTCCTGTCTCACTCACACCTTCTATTGTATGGAGCCTCAGACCTTTTCCCCCTAGCCTGTCCCCTGTGAAGGTGGAGACCTCTCATCCCAGACACTAGGCCTGAGATCCGAGGGAGAGGACAAAGTAAGAGAGCCCCAGCACGGCCTCTTTCCTCCACTCCAGGTGTCTGGGGGTCAGGGCTCCCTGCCCTGCCCTTTGCTTTCCCCTTCCTTGCTCCAGGCAGCCCTTTCCAAGCTGTGGCCCCTCATCTCTGCCTGGTGAAGTCTCTCTCTTAAAGGCCTGTATCTTTCTTCCAGAAAGCTCCTCCTGCCCTGCCCCTTCCCCACTCCCATGTGACAGCAATCCCTTCCTCTACAGGTTTCTGAATCCTGGATGCCTGCCTGACATAGCTCACCTCCCTTGTCTCTTGTATCTTTAGCCCCTTCTATTATTAGACCCTGATCTCTTTGAGAGCAAGGCCTATGTCTTCATAGATCATAGTATTATCCATTTGGCAATGAGAGGGACCTTAGAGGCTGCTGAAGACAAACTCCTCCCCTTTCACAGATGAGAAAACTGAGACCCTGAGAGGTTAGCCCAATGGTCTGTTTCTTAGCTTAGCACAATGAATGCCTTATATAATGTCGGCCCTTAATTGATGTGTGTTTAGTTGATTTAATCCACCCTCCATCCTTGATTGTTATGGCATCCCTGGGCTCCCATTGGGTATCCCTCCCCTTCTCCCTCACTCTTCCCTTTGGTTCTGAGCTCCCTGAAGGATGAGGCCCTGATGGGGGTCCAGTCTGGGCTGGGAAAACAAACACAGCTAAAGCTGGAGCATGCAGGCAGTCAGGGACAGAGAGGGTCAGAGTGCAGACCGTGGGACTGGCCCTTCCCCCACCCACTCAGGCCACATCTGTTGGGCTTTGCCCTGGCCAGGAGGCGCTAGGGGTCAGGGACGGGGTGGGGGCAGGGAGCTGGTCAGAGAGCCCGACTTTGATCTCCACTGGCCCCTCCCAAGGCTCTGGAACCAAAGGAGACAAAAATAAACAGCCTGTCAGGCCCTGCATGAGGCAGCAGGGCCCCTCACGCATGAAGGGTGGAGGCCAGAGGCCTTCTCCAGACCTTTGATGTGCAAGCGTGAGTGTGCCTGGACATATGTGTCCTGGGCATGCCTGTGCTAGAGGAGCCCTGCTTCCTTCATTACGATGAGGTCATACTGCTGATACACGCTGACCCAGGCTCTGTAGGTATGTGACAACATGACTGTAAGCTCCATGAGGGCAGGGATCATGCCTTATTTAATCATCAATTGACCAATAATTGAGAAGAAGACTTGGACTTAGAGTTTAGAGGGAGAATTAGGTTCCAATCCTATCTCAGACAGTTACTAGCTGAATGACCCTAAGTTAGACATTGATGTCTCTGTGACTCAGTTTCCTCATTTGTAAAATGATGGGGTTGGACTTGATGGCCTCCCTTCTAGTGCTAAGTCTAAGCAAGGATCCAACCTCTGTGATGTGTCAGGCAAGTCGTGTGCTCAGCCCTGGAGACACAAAGACAGGATGGAAACAGTGCCTGTCTCCAAAGAGCTTTAATGTCAACAGGGTAGACAATGTATACATATATAAAGAGATATAAGGTTGATTTGGTGAGGCAAACAGGGTAAAGTGACTTGCCCAGGGTCTCACAGAATTTGTTGTTTGGTTGTTTCCATTGTGATTGACTCTCTATGACCCCATTTGGTGTTTTTTTTTCAATTTTAAAAAACATTTTTATTTAAAGTTTTGAGTTCCAAATTCTATCCCTTCCTCCCCTCCCCCTTCCTCAGATGGTAAGCTATCAGATATAGGTTATATATGTGCAATTATGTAAAAACCTTTCCATCGTAGTTGTTTTGTACAAAAAGACTTGAATGAAAGGGAAAAATGAAAGAAAGTGAAAAAATAGCAGGCTTGAGTCTGTATTCAAATACTATCAGTTCTTTCTCTAGAGGTGTAGCAGCAAGCACCCCGGCTTCCCCAGGGTGTCTGCCCATACAGGTTCTTGGATCTGCTTTGTTAAAGGAAAGCAACTCAAAATGGGTTAACAAGCTTACTTTAATCAGTCAGACATATATCGTTTACCTTGTTCAGGAGAAAAGGTCAGCACCCTGAACCTCAAAGTATACAGGCAGAATTATCAAGACAGAAACATCAAGTAGACAGATTTCCAAACTGTCCAACCATTACATCCATACCCAATCAACATCTGGGTTTCCACATTCTGGGTTTTTCAAAGCCGGGGGACTCTCAACAACGGCTTCCCAGAATTCAGATCAAATCACAGAACACTTCTCAAAGTGAGCCCCAAAACAAAGCTACACATCAGTGCTTATATAGCCTTCTCCTGGCTCAGAGAATGTAACAACCTTTTTGACCCACTGGCCAATCAAAAAGTATCTACTGAAAAACAAGCCTCCCTCCCCAGGCTTCTGGTGCACTTTAGCCTAGGGGCAGGGAAGATCTTTAAAATTTACATTCGCATTACAAGAGGTACATAGTATACTTCATCATTAGTCCTTTGGAACTGTCTTGGATCATGGTATTACTGAGAATAGCTAAGTCAGTCACAGTTCTTCATCAGACAATGTTGCTATCACCGTGTACAACATTCTCCTGATTCTTTTCACTTCGCTTTGTATCAGTTCATGTAAGTCTTCCCAGATTTTTCTGAAATTATCCTATTTATCATTCCTTATAGCACAATAATATTCCAGTACAATCACACACCACTCCCAATTTATGGGAATCCCTTTGATTTCCAATTCTTAGCCACCACAAAAAGAGCTGCTATAAATATTTTTTTGGTAGGAATAGGTCCCCCCCCCCGCCTCTTTTTGGATGTCTTTGGGATATAGACGCAGTAGTGGTATTGTTGGATCAAAGGTTATGCACAATTTTATAGCCCTTTGGGCATAGTTCTGAATTGCTCTCCAGAATGGTTGGATAAGTTCATAACTCCACCAACAATGCATTAGTGTCATTTGGGGTTTTCTTGGCAAAGATACTGGAGTGATTCACCATTTCCTTCTCCAGTTCATTTTACAGAAAGGGAAATGGAGGCAAACAGGGTAAAGTGACTTGCCCAGGGTCACACGGATAGTAAGTGTCTGAGGCTGTATTTGAACTCAGTTCTTCCTGCCTCCAGGTGCTCTGTGCACTGCAAAATTAATACAAGGCAGTTGGGGGGGGGGGCACCAGCAGCTGGAGGAGCCAAGAAAGCCATCATATGGATGCTGCTTGAGCTGAGATTTTTCTAAGCTTTGCATCCTCCTAAGAGCTAAATGTGAATCTTGCCTTTGTTCTTTGTGACTTTGAGTGCTTATGCCCACTTCTCTGGGCCTCAGTTTCCTCACCTGCCAAATGAGGGAGTTGGAGTAGATAGTCTCCAAGGTCCCTTCCAACTATCACTGGATGACTTTGATTAATCAATGAATCAGATTGAATTCATTTAGAGCCTCACTGACTACATTCCTCCCATTGTTATGGGTCCATGACTAGCATCCTAACTCTAATTAACCACCCACTTAACCCTGGTAACTTTTATAAGGTGACATTTGCTTCAAAGACAGAACAAGAATAAAATACAAACATTTCTCCCAGTATGTCTGGGGCGGACTCTCCCTTTTACCACCTCAGGCTCAGGGGAAGTCGACTCAAAACTTAGCTCAGTTTCTCCATCAAAACGATCCTACCAAATTCATGTGTAGTCCAGACGTGACATGACTGCTGGATGAATTCTCCCTCTGCTGGGGTCCTGAAGGTCTCTCCCAAAGGCCAATCCTTGCTCCTTGGGGAATCAATGCTGTGTTTGCTTCAAAGCCCAGCCTGTATTCTGGTTCCCAAATTCCTGTGGTCCACTCTCCTATCTGATAAAACGCCCTTCATTTAGAATGTGAAAGAACAAACAAAAAGTCCCAAGAGGTCCCATTTCTTAGGAGCCACATGTAGTCTTTTATTAGATGTCGCAAGAGAACCATTGAGTTCTCCCAGGTGTCAATGGAGCAAAAAAAAGGAAAAGGGTGAAAGTTGACAAGCTTTTTTGAATGCTCTCCCCCACCCCCTAAGCTACCCCTTTATTGAAGTTTCTTCTGTGTTATCACCATTTTCCCATGAGCAAGTTTTCCATATTCTCCATGTGGAGAGATTGCATTACTCATGTAAATAGATGGGACCTTTGCATTGTTCCAGATTCTGATAACAAAAATAACTAAATACATATAAGATATGTAAAGATTAGATAAAAGTTAATCTTCAAGGAAAAGCACTAATCAGCAAAATTTGCATGCATAATCCTATTCAACAAGAATTTATTAAATTTTTACAGGTGTGGAGATATGAAGATTTTTCTTTTAATCATTTTTGGAAGGGAGTAAGAATGGCTACTTGCATAGTCAACATTGGAGTGGCTGTACAAAGACAGACACACTAATAGACGGTCGATGGAGCTGAGAACTGGTTCAACCATTCTGGAAAGTCCTTTTAGAATTATGCTTTAAAAAAAAGTCACTACAGAGATTCTATTGTCAAACTTATATGCTAAGGAAGTAAAAGAAAGGCCCCATATGCCTCAAAATATTTACAGCAGCCCCTTTTCATGGTAGCAGAGAAATGGAGACAAAGTAGGTGCCCATCAATTGGAGAATGCTTAAACAAGATGTGGCACATGAAAGTAATGGGATATCATTATGCTGTAAAGAAATAATGAATATGGAGAATTCAGAGAAGCCTGGGAAGACTTACATGAACTGATGCAGAGAAAAATGAGCAGGTCCAGGAGAACAGTAGACACAACGACTACAGTGATGTGAGTGGCATTTATTAATTTCTTTTTTTTTTCTTTTTGGAGGGGGAAAGGCAGGGCAATTGGGGTTAAGTGACTTGCCCAAGGTCACACAGCTAGTTTTTGTGTTAAGTGTCTGAGGCCGGATTTGAACTCAGGTCCTCCTGACTCCAGGGCCAGTGCTCTATTCATTGTGCCACCTACTGCCCCCATTTATTAATTTCTACTGTGTGCCAGGCTCTGGGCTAATTTGACTCATATTGTGTTTCATACTGACTTTGTGTTGTGAAGCTAGGTCATCCAGTGGGTAGAGTGCTGGGACCAAATTCAAGTAGACCTGGGTTCAAATATGGCCTTGGATGCTTCCTGTGTGACCCTGGGCAACTCACTTGACTTCTGTCTGCCACAGTTTTCTCAGCTGTAAAATGGATATAATAGCACCTACCTTCCAAGGTGGGGATTAAATGAGATCATATTTTTAAAGTACTTAGAACAGTGCTTGGCACATAGTAGGTGCTTAATAAATGCTTGTTCCCCTCCCTTTTGGTCTATCAAAATTTAAGTACTCTTGGTAGGGATAGAAAACTCTTTTCTCAGTACCATGACCGTGATGAAGTACACTACAAGCTTATATCCTCTCCCCCTTTCTCCTTCTACTCCTCCTCCTCTTCATCTTTCTCCTCCTCCTCTTCCTCCTCCACATTTATATAGCCCTTACTATACATGGCAGCCACCAAATGGAAGATTTTTAGACTGAGTTAAGATAAGTCGAGCTTCCAGCACAAGGGAGGTAATAATTCCTTTTTCCTCTGCCCCTGTCAGACCACCTCTGTTCCTGTTATGGTCAGTTCAGGGGCAAGATTTTTTTTTAATCTGTTTTTTTCCCTTTTTTTGTTTTTGGAGGGGGGGAGGTAGGGCAGTTGGGGTAAAGTGACTTGCCCAAGGTCACATGGCTAGTTTTGTGTTAATTGTCTGGGACCAGATTTGAACTCAGCTCGTCCTGATTCCAGGCTTGGTGCTCTATTCACTGCGCCACTTAACAAGATTTTAAGAACAGTATTGAGAAGCACAGTGTCCAGGGAGGGGTGACCAGAATGGCCACATGAGGATCAGTTGAGGACCAGTGATGATTCACTTGGAGAAGAGAAGACTAGCAGTGGTGGGGGAAGTTGTCTGGTCAAGATCAACATCTACAAGGATTTGAAGAGCTGTCACATGGAAGAAGGATCTAACTTAATCCTTGAGATCAGAAGCAGGAGCAATGGATGGAAGCCAGAGAGAAGAGGATTTACAAGGAAAAGTCGTCTAAGAGAGCTGCCCAAATTGGAACAGGCAGCCTCCCTCAAGGTAGAATGGGTCCTTCTTCCCTGGAAGACTTCAAACAGGATGGATGGCTGCTGGTCAGCCGTGTTGTAGAGGGGAGTTCTGGTCAACTACGGGTTGGAGGGGATGGCCATTGAGGTCTCTTCCAACTTTGACAATCCGTGATTCTGCAATTAAACCAATTCATTTGTCTTTGCTATCTGAAAGATTATGGGAAACAGGAAAGGTGCCCTAAGGCTGGAGAAGGGCAAAATGTGTCCTTGTTTTCATAAAAGGGAAGACAATAGAGTCAGCAATGATAGGCCAGTGAGTTTGGGAAAATTTGCATTCAGATCATAGAAGAGATTATTGGTGAACACCTAGAAAAGGGAGCAGTGAGTACCAAGAACCATGAGGGCTCCATCAAGAACAAGTCACACTAGACTAAATGCAATGGCTTTTTTGACAGGATTGCTAAACTGGTAGACGAGGGTAATGTTGTGGATATAATTTATCTAGATTTTTGTAAATATTTTGATAAAAACATTTCATTCTATCCTTGTGGAAAAGGAGAGATATAGATTAGGCAATAAAACAATCAGATGGATTCCAGACTTCACAGAAGACCAGATTCAGAAAGTGATTGTGTGTGTATGGTTTTTTTTTTGTTTTTTGGAGGGCAATTGGGGTTAAGTGACTTGCCCAAGGTCACATGGCTAGTATTTGTGTTAAGTGTCTGAGGTCAGATTTGAACTCAGGTCCTCCTGACTCCAGGGCCTGTGCTCTATTCACTGTGCCACCTAGCCAACCCTAGAGAGTGATTGTTAATGGTTTAATGTCAACATGGAAAGAAGTCTCCAATGGAGTGCCCCAGAGATCTGTGCTTGGTCTTATTCTGTTCAACATTGTTGGTATATGTTGGTTGGGCACCTAGACGGTGAAGAGGTTAGAGTGTGGAACCTGGAGACAGAAAGATCTGAGTTCAAATCTGGCCTCAGACATTTGCCAGCTGTGTGATCCTGTGCAAGTCCCTTAACCCTGTTTGACCCAGTTCTATAAAATGTGTTAGAGAAGGAAATGGCAAATCACTCCAGTGTCTTTGCCAAGAAAACCCTAAATAGGGTCACGAAGAGTCAGATGTGACTGAAATAAATACATTGGTTTAATAAAGATTTGATAACCTGGAGAATATCCAAAAGAGAATGGCACAGAATGCCAACCAGAATGGCAAAGAGTTTGAGTCAATGTCATATGAGGATTGGTTGAAAAAGATGGAGATATTTAATCTGGAGAAGAGAATACCAATGCTTACCATTAGTTGGTTTGAAGAAGGGAATCCCTTTTGCCTATGGGCTGCACTAGATGACTGCGGAGGTCCCTCCCATCTCTGAAATTCTGTGATTCAGTCTATTTGAAAGTTATGTTTCTCTTTGCCAAGCCCTCTGGGCACTAGGGAGATATAGCACCCTCCCTATCCACCCCTCAAGGTTGAGGAAGAGCAGAACCCCCCCTACCCCTCCTGATACCCTGCTGCTTGCCAAGGTCCCTGCCTGGATTGGGAGAGTCACGCATGACAACTCTTCTGAGAAACCTCTGTCAGGCCTGCATAGGATTTCATGAGGAAAGAGTGGGAAACGCCCTTTGAGACTATACGCAGTTCTGGGAATAAAGCTATTTGGGTAACTTTCAGAGGAAAAAAACCCAAATAACAACCTGGTGTGAGGGTCCTAGGATTATAACTTCAGAGTCTGGAAGAACCTGAGAGAGGAGGGTCTTCTGACTCTCAGTCAGGGCTCTCCCTACCATCCTACCCTCCCTGAAATGAATCACACACATTCTTTTCCCTTACTTTTGGGTGATGGCAGTAGGGCAGTATTTGGGAACCAAACTGGCATTGAATGTGTGTTCCCTGCCAGGGGAGCAATGGGGCCCCTCAGGCTTACAAGGGATTGGGAATCCTTGAATGAACCCTTTGCTCTGAGGTCCTTGGACCTAGGGATAAGCCAGGGGTGTTCTAGGCTGTGAAGGGATCACTCAGCGAAGGGGCTGGCCCTTTCATCTCTCTCTGGCTCGGTTTAAGGCCTTATCACTCTCAGGTCTTTGGGTAATTAGGACAGTGTTGGCACAGACAAGATGTTCCCATTCCTTCTGCCATAAAAGATAGATGGGTGTTTAATTAAATATGTAGTCCCCTCTCCCCCCCAAAATGAGTCTCTCTGAAGAAAGCTTCAAGGGAAGGAATCTGCTGGGATTTGGGGCTCAATGACTGGACTGGACAAAGAATGTGACTTGAGCTGCTGCACTCTAGGAAGGGTGTGGCTTCCCTCACGTAGCTCAGTGTGTCAGAAGGGGCCTTGTTGGATTGGACGGATGGGTGTGGTGGCTTTTGACATTGGCACCATTGATCTTGGAGGGGTTGGGCTTGGCGTTGCTACTACCATGGCAATTCCCATAGACTTTTAGAACTGAGGACAGGGATTATCTTTTGCCTTTCTCTGCATCCCTAGTGTTTGGCACAATGCCAGGCATATGATAGGCACTTAGTAAATGTTTAATTTATTGACTGATTGCCTAGTGATGGTGCCCATCTATAAAGGGGGTATTATAGAGAGGATGTGTTCTCATGGAGGGCAGTGCAATGGGGGGGATTATCAGACTAGATCACCTCTACGTTTCTGCTACAGCAAGGGAGAGAGGTGAGAAGGAAGGAAACTGAGGAAGGAGTATCTGAAGTGGATAGCCTATATCAGATTGTTTGCCATCTTGGGGAGGAGGGTTGGGAGGGACGGAGAAAAATTTGGAGTGCAAAATCTTATAAAAAGTGAATATTTAAAACTATCTTTATCTGGAATTGGAGAAAATAAAATGTTCTTTACCAAAAAGAGGGGGATGAGTAAATAAAGGTAGTTGACCCACTCCCCTTCCTCACTAAGGATGGAACCAAGGCTTTCCAAAATGAAACTAGGCCCGAGGAAGAACTTCCTTTGGACCATTGAGGTTGTTCAGATTTCAGTGGCATCCCAATGCCCTCCCTAAATGATGAGAGGTGAAGGAGAAGATGGTCCCCTTGGGCACCTTACTGCCTGGAAGGATCGGAGAGAAACAGACACATTCGGGAGAGAAATTCGAGTTGTGGGAAATGAAATTTTTATTATTTTTTGTTTCATTTTGGATATGTTGAGTTTGAGATGGTAAATGCCTTGAGGGCAGGAATGATTTCCTTCTTGTCTGCCTCTCCTATATCTGACACAAGTGCTTGGGGCCTGCTGAATGAATGATTAGTGATTGGTAATGGAAAGAAACCTGGACTTGGGGTCGATGAACCTAAGCTGAGATAGTTTACTAGCTGTGTTTCCTTGGGCAAGTCACTTTACCTCTGTTTGCCTCAGTTTCCCCAGCTGTAAAATAAAGATGATAACAATACCTACCTCCCATGAGATATTTGTAAAGTACTTAGCACAGTGCCATATAAATGATTGTTACCACTACTTTATGCCTATGAGGAGACAGTATTTTGATCTGCAAGGTATGGGAAGGGTAGCTGATTTGTCCAAGACCATGAGCTGCCTCTTTCTTTTGCACTAATTTATTCCTGTTCTTAGGCAAATTCACATTCCGGGATGGGTCTGCCCAGGCAGCCTGATGACATCTGGAGGTTCTGAGGCCCCATCAAGGACCAGATGCAGCAGAGGGACTCCCTGAGCAGTAATGACTGAGGACAGAGGAACCCCAGAGAAGGATGTGCTAAGGCCCCAAGGTGACAGTGATGGCTTGGGAAGCAGAGCCCTGGTGGTAGACAGAAGGGTGGGCTGCCCAGCTGACAAAGAGCTAGCCTTAGGGGACCTTCATGTCTCCATGAGGGAAGAAAAGCGAATTTCCAGCATCAAGAGTTTGGAGTTTGGGGGCGCCTAGGTGGCTCAGTGAATAGAGCACTGGCCCTGGAGTCAGGAGGACCTGAGTTCAAATCCAGCCTCAGACACAACACAAAGGCTAGCTGTGTGACCTTGGGCAAGTCTCTTAACCTAATCGCCCTACCTTCCCCCCTCCAAAAAGCAAAAAAAAAAAAGTGAGAAAGAGTTTGGAGTTTTCTCTTTACCTATGTGTTGTCTATACATGTGGTGAGTTTGAGCTCATTCTCTCCAGGGACCTTCTGTGTCTAAGAGTCAAAGGCCACTCCCAGTTTGGGGAGAAAGTTTTGTACAAACTATTTTTTACTTCTTCATCAATCCCCTCTTGCGTGTTTTTAATTGTCATTTTTTAATTATTATTTTATATTATTTATAATATTATATATATTATTTTAATTAATTATTCATAAATCAAAATTTAATTTTCCTTACATTAAGCTGAGATCTTCCCCTGAAACTGTAAACCAAGGTACTGAATTTCCTGTTACTGGAAGAATCCCAGCAAAGCGGGGGAGGGGAGGAGGGGTGTGTGTGATACTTGCTGAGGATGTCACCGGGAGGATTTTTGGTCAAGCATAGTTTGGACTAGGTGGCTTCTGATGCCAAGGCTAGCTCTGAGAATCTAGAACCTGTTACAATGCCCCAAACTAACTCCAAACGGTTGGGTTTAAAAATATCCAATGAGACAATTTCCTGGCGTTAGGTTTGGCTGTCAGTGTGAACACCTGAGAAGAGGCCACGTGTGAGCCTGGTTGTGGGCAATTGGCCATTCCATTTCGAAGCAGCCTTTGTGATATGTGGAATAAAGCTCCAGACCTGGAGTTGAGAGAGGCCTGGGTTTGAGTCCAACTTCAGACAGTTCCCAGTCTTGCTGCTATATTTCAGGCACATCTTTTGTGTTTTCATTCAGTCGAAGTGAGGCCCATCCTGTACTCAATATATTAATAGCCTGAGTGCTACATGAAAACTGGGGGCCTTTTTATATCTTTGCTAGAGACCTTGACGAGAGTCAGATTCTGATTTTCTCAGGCAAATCCTTGGATGGGGGTCAGGGTGGGGTGCAAGTAGGGGCAAATTCTAATGTTCCTGGAAGAAAGCCAAGCCAAAGGAGAGATTGTGAGGGGTCTTTAAGATTTAACCCAGTCCTTGTAAATCTAGAACTTTAGTTTGGGGTCACCAGTTACAATGATTTGTATGGGAATGGGTGTGTGAGCCCAAGCCCGAGCCTGAATGGTCCTGGGAGGGGAGCCAGCCAGGAATGGGAAAAGAAATTTCCCCGAACTCATATTGTCATCGGAAGCAGTGAAACACAAGCTTGCACGCCCCCAGGACACATTTTTTAATGAAAAAAAAAAATCTTGAACCAGAGCATAAATACTGAACAGCAAATTAGATTTACCCTGAAAATTCCATTCTCATTATCTCCACGACATGAACAGCACAAAGAAATGATGATTTTTATCTCGCTACCACCCCCTTTAAATTTTTCCTCCAAAGAGCCTGGGCCCCTTTCTTTTCCTTCATGAATGTCCTGAAATACACTCTGGCTGTTGACAGTCGGCCTAACCTGTTATGAATTATTCCCTTTTCTTTTCTTGTTGAATAGTTTACTATCTGTGTTCATTCTTCCTTTATTTCTCTCCCTCCATCCCCCATTGAATTGAATGTATCATCTCCCTTGGGTCTGCCAGACTCCAACCCCAAATGCAGCTCAGTCATGGGGAAACTTCCATCATTCGGGCCTGGCCAGGGCTGAAGCTGTCTATTTACGTTGGATCCTCTGGCCCTAGAATCATTTCTCAGTAATTTAAACTCAATCATCCAATTCAAATGGGGGCAGTCTGCTGTTGAACACGACAGGCCGTCTCCTGAGGAGACAATAAATCCATATGTGAGGTTGCCAGAGGAGTGAGCTTGTGCATAATTCATGGTGCCTTCCAGCAAACTTGACCAAAAGAAGGAGAAAAAAAAAGAGAGGAAGGAAGAGAACCCACAGGCAAGCTGCTTCCTCCAGATTAGGAACACGGGCTGAGAGGCACAGGGTGCTGGAAGGAATTCACCCCATCAGCCTGTACCTTGGCCCAAGCCCCTGCCTGAGTGGTCCTAATGGGATTCTTAGTGGGTGAATGGACAGTCTTTCATCCCAACCCATTTGGTAGAGGTTGGGCCATGGCCTATGTAAAGCCATGGGAGAGGGTGTGATGGGTTGCTGGTCCCATGGGGCTCTCTCCCATGTCAGGAAGCTCAGGTCTTCTCCAGGGGAGTTTCCATGTTGATGAAATGGGGTAGTTGTCCTCAAGGGCTAGAAGCATCGCCTACCAATATATCTCTTCTCCTAGCTCTCAGAGTGATGGACTAGCTTGGGCCCAGATCCATAACCAGGATTTTTCACACCTGGGGTAAGTTCACAAAATTCAACTGGAGCTAACATAAAGTATCTTCAGCTAACTTGTGTGGTGGGAGACAGACAGTGGGACAAATGGAGGCTGATTGTTTCTAGGTAGGGAGTAGTGGACAAGCTAGCTTGGGGTATGACAGCCAGACACCTGAAGGGCACATAGCTGCTGTTGGCACCTTAGGGCAAAAAGCCTAGATCGCTGCATCCTGGTCATGACTCTGATGGAGCCCCTTTGCAGCGGATGCCAGCCCGAGTACAGAGGGTTGCAAAGTCTTGAATGGGACTTCTTTGGGAAATGTGAGGCAGGGCTTCCTGGGAATGGCTAAGAAGGTCACAGAGGCCTAGGAAGCCTTGGGATGTGGCATCAGGCAAATCTCAAGCATAAGAACAACCAAGGACTTTGTGGAAAATGGCCAGAGCCTCCACTGACCATATCTGCTCCTGGAAAACAGGTCAGGTGGCTGAGCAGAAGCTGTTTTACCAGCTCCTTTTAGAACTTGGGTCTACAATGAGCTCAGGTATGGAGTAGTAAAGGACCCTTAGCAGATTTGACAACTAATTGATTTAGCTTAGCAAAGCTAATCATGTGTTTTTAGTAAAATATTGGTTCTTGTTAGAGAATCAGTGCCCATGAGAACTGAGTCGGGTAGAGGAAAGGGCACTGACTTAGAGACCAAAATGCCTGGGTTCTAGTCCCTTCTCTGGAAGAAAAACCACAGAAAGTCAGAGCAGGAAGGGCCCTCAGAAGTCATCAGATCCAGCCCATTCTTGAGCAAGAGTCTACTCTTCAACCCCCACAAAAACCTTTCACACAACCTCATGACTAAAATGACTTGACAAAGTGGAAAAGGAGGCAGTGAATTGCTCTCTACTAGTCTGTAGCAGATTTGAAATCCCAAAGATGTGTCTTCTTGGCTTCAGGCCTGCATTACCTAGATGCCCATCCCTTTTCCACTTTGGAACAGTTTTAATTATTAGGAATTTCTCTTTTAATCAAACTTAATCTTTGTGGCAGCTAGGTGGCACAGAGGACAGAGTTTGGGGGCTTGGAGTAGGAAGACTTGAGTTCAAATCTGGCCTCAGACACTTACTGTATGACCCTGGACAAGTCACTTCACCCTATTTGCCTCAGTTTCCTCATCTGTAAAATGAGCTGGAGAAGGAAATGGCAAACCATTATCTTTGCCAGGAAAATCCTGGATGGGATCATGAAGAGTCAGACATGACTGAAAAAGTGACTAAAAAAAAAATCTTTGTAACTCTCCCCGCCTCCCCTTCCTTCCACCACTGCTGCTCCTGGTTCTGCCCTCTTGGGTGAAGCAGAGCCAGACTAATCCTGTTCCCCAGGATGGCCCTTCAGCCCTGTGAAGCCCACTCTCCCATTCCCCTTGGCAGTTCTCTCTCTCTCTCCAGCCTAAACAAGCCCAGATGTCTTAGCCAATCCTGGCATGACCTAGTGTCAGTGTCTTGGCCACCAATCTCTTGGTCTCCATTTTTCTCATCTATGCAATGAAGGGATTGGGTGAGGGAGGTCTTTCAAATGTTCCTTGCTCTTTGATATTCTATGTTCTATGATTCTAGGTGTGTGTGTGTGTGTGTGTGTGTGTGTGTGTGTGTGAGTGTGTGTAATTTCCCACCCCTTCCCAACTTTAACGTAGCCTCCTTGAGAGGAGGATACTTTTGGGGAGACCAGTAATAATATTTCAGATTTATCAACCAATCAAAATGTATTAAGGACCTACTATTAAAAACATACATTGTGCTAAGTACTAGGGATACAAACATGGAAAACAAAGACAGCCCCTTCCCCTGAGGAGTTTACAATCTGGGGGAGAAAGACCACACAGAAAAGAAAGTTGAAAAGTGGGGGGTGGGGGAGGGTGGGCAGCAGGGACATGGTGGAGAAGTCCAAGATGGGAAATGAGAAGAATAATAAATAAAGGAAAGTGAAACAGATTGTCCTGTAACAATCACAAGTGGGGATGGGTGTCTCTCTGTCTTAGTCGTTGCTGGCAAGATTCTTGCCGGTCCTCCTTAATCAGCTAATCCTTCGCCTAGAAGACAGTCATGCACCTGAGGGCCAGAATGCCTTCAGAAAAGACCGAGGAACCATTGATACGGTGTTTGCTTACCGATAATTCCAGGAGAAATTCCAGGAGCAGCACAGAGATCTTCACACAGCATCAATTTGACCAAAACCTTTGATATTGTCAGTCATGAGGGCCCATGGAAGACCATAGCAAGATCTGGTTACCAGGAGAAGTTCATCAGTATCGGTGAACGTCGATTTCATGATGAGATGCTTGCCTGGGTTCTGGATCATGGGAGATAGTCTCGATCTTTCCCAGTCACCAACGGAGTAAAGCTGTTCAGTGTGCTTGCTCCCGTGCTTTTTAATATGATGTTTTCAGCAATGTTGTCAGAAGCCTTGAAGAGGAAGAACGTGACATTAAAGTCAACTACCACCCTGACAATAAATTATTTAACTCGAAAAGGTTACAAGCCAAGACTAAGACTGAGGGAGAGTTGGTGTGTGACTTTTTTTGTTCTCAGATGATTGTGCACTCAATGCAGACTCTGAGACTGAGATGCCACAAAGTATGGATGGATACTCTGCTGCTTAAGCTAATTTTGGCATAACAATTAACACCAAGAAATCACAGGTTTTCTACTAGCCAGCACCACACCATGGATCCATGTGTAGGCTCTAGCAAATGGAGAAATAATGAATGCTGCAGACAAATTCAGTTACCTCAGCAGGATACTTTCCAGGGAATATCTACATAGATGATGGGGTTGATGCACTCATTGCCAGAGCTAGTTCAGTGTTTGGAAGGCTCCAAAGGAAAGTGTGGGAGAGCAGAGTATTAGACTGCCTACCAAACTGAAGGTCCACAGAGCAGTTGTGCTGACCTCATTGTTGTAAGCCTGTGAAACCTGGACAGTCTATCAGCGCCCTGCCAGGAAACTGAATCGCTTCCTTTTGAATTGTCTTAGGAAGATTCTGAAGATCCTCTGGCAGGATAAGGTACTGAATACTGAGGTCCTTTTTTAGTGGAAATGCCAAGCATTCAAACTCTACTGCAGAGCACACACCTCTGATGGCCATGGGAATGCCAAACACATGTTTGCCTAAGATTATTTTAGTAGAACTCACACAGAGGTCAGAAGAAGCAATACAAAGACACTCTCAAGGTGTCCCTGAAGATCTCTGGAATTGACTGTGAAACATGGGAGGTACGGGCACAGAACCAACCACCAACCAATGTGCCTACACTGTACCTTGACTCCAACACAGTGATGTCACTTTGTTTCTCTTCAAGAACGAAGAACAGGGATGGCTAGGTGGTGCAGTGAATGGAGCACTGGCCCTGGAGTCAGGAGGACCTGAGTTCAAATTCGACTTCAGACACAACACAAAAACTAGCCATGTGACTTTGGGCAAGTCACTTAAACCCAATTGCCCTCCAAAAAGGAAAAAAAAAAGAATGAAGGACAACAACTAACCAACTTCAGTTCTGAAGCACTTGGCACTGAAGCATGGCACAGGGAGTCTTTAATAGTAGCAGTAGGAGGGGGAATGTATTAAGGTAGGTTCAGCCGCTGAAGAGCTGCCCCCTCAGCAGGTTCTGTGCTTTCTCTACCCTGAATGTGTGACTTGGAACTGTCTCTGGGACTTCCCACAAGGTGAGGGGCACACATTTTCTTCTTCCCCACCCCCACACTGGCAGCAATGTCCACTGCTCACACGTGGCAGCCTGAGTATGTGTCTGTCTAGGTGAGCCTGAGTCTAGATCTCAAGGCTGCTGACCAGCTCTCACGTTTTGCATGCCTTTCCATGAGCATGGTTGGCCAAACAGAGACCCTGAGATGGATACTTTCAGCTCGGGAGGCAACTTTGTAAGTCTGAGGAGTTAAGAGCTTCTAGCCTCACAAGTGATGGCTGTCCCAACTGTGGGAGGTACTCCCTGCAACGACCTCGGTGCTTCCTGGAGGACAAAAGGATGAGTATCCACCCTGGCCTCCTGGATTGTCAGAAGACACAGACCTTGAAGGAATGCTCAAACAGAGCTGAGGTTAAGGTGAATGACCGTTCAGCAACATCCTACTCAATGTTTCATGTTTTGAGGCTGGTTCTTTAAACATCAAAACACGAAACATTTAGTAGGATAGTGATGAATAGAGAAGTGTCTGCTCACTCTTTTTTGAAATTATATTTTATTTATTGTTTTAATTATTTATTTAACACCCCCCCCCCCCCAGTGAAATGTAAGCACCTTGAGGGCAGGCTCTTGTCTTTGTATTCCCAGAGCCTGGCACATAGTATGTCCTGAATAAATGTTTGTTGATTAGATGATTTGTAACCAGAAGGTGGGAGGAGGGCACTGCCCAAAGAGAGCCCAGTCATTTCAGCATCCACAACATTCTCTGCTTCTTGCATATCCAGATGAAGGTTTGGCAATCCTGCTTCTGGAAATGTGCAATGGGATGAAGCAGTCAATCCTTCCCTCTCCTGATTTAGAGCATGCACAGGCATGCCACGACCATTTCCCATTGGCTTACTATGTGATGACACAGTCAGGACTGAGTCTACCTACAAAAGAGAGGAAGCACTCTCTCTTCCCTGTCGGCAAGTGAGGTGTGAGCAGGATAGAGGGCCAGCTACTTGCAGCTTGGTGCTGACTGCCTGCTCTCCCACCTTGGCTACTGCATGCCTATAAATGCACTGTGTCATCCTTGGCTTTTGCTTCTCTGTCTCTGTTCTTTCCCAGTTTTAGGTGAATTAGTATTGGAGATGGAACACACCAGGTTGTGAGCCTGTGACGGGCAAGGGCTGATGGCAGAGACTTTTAGCAGTCACTCAGTCAGTCTACAAACATCTGTTAAGCTTTACTATGCCACAGGCACTTTGCTAAGTGCTGGTAGTACAAAGAACGGCAGTGAGAAGGCAGCTAGGATGATCAGTGGGCTTGACTCGGCAGTGAATCAAACCATTGACTGAGACACTGTGTTCTGCAAGCAAAGGATCCACTCATTTGGACTGGGCCATAACATGAAGTGAACTTGGTGGGGAAAATGGTAGTCTCCTCACTTGGTAGATTGGAGCCCATTCTCCCTTGGGATGAAGGTGGAAGAGGAGGGTGTGTTCTCAGTGCTGGAGATTTTTCTACTTCAGTTCTTGCTTTAACTTTTCAGTTAATATCTGGTTGTAAAAACTAGTTAATATTTACTAGTTAACTAGTATGTTAACTAATTAAATAGCTAGCCTACTATCCATTGATACTGAGTAGAGATCAACTGGTCAAAAATGATACTGGGGCAATAATTCTGGGTGGTTGATATTGAGAGCACACCAGATGGAATCTCATGAGTGATAGTACAAAAGAAACCCGTCTCCCAAATCTCTCATTGCCTTTAGAATCTGGAGATGTCACGTGATCTGTTATCGTGGGTTGGAAGAGTGAACCCACAGCCTATAATTGACAGGCTGATTACAATTTCTTTATAGGTAATTTACATTTATTTGTGTGTGTCCATTGTATATCCCCATTAGAATATAAGTTTCTTGAGGGCAGGGACCATTTCATTGCTGTCTTTTGTATCCCTAGAATGTAGCACAAGCCTTGGACATAGTACATATGTAATAAATGTTTGCTGAAATAAGTATGGGGAAAATTTAGGGGAAAAAAACAGCCTTTGGGGGAACTTTCTGTCGGAATGACCCGTGTCATTTCTGTACATGTGATGACTATATCCTTCCCGATCCCAGGGCTGGGTTTCTCTTCACAAAGTTTGGATCAAATATGAGTGTTGTTTCCATATTGGAGTTATTTCTGACTTTGTTTAAATGGATGGCTTCTGAGCAATTGGATTCCTTTTCCCAGATTCCCTAGATGGACCTTGGGCTTGGGTTCGACAAGAGGTCAGGAAGACAGCTAGCCAGGAGACATTCCATTTCCCTTAAACACCAGACACTGCCAGAATAGCCAGTTACCTGGGGCTCTGGAAACCAGCTCCTTCTTAACACTGCACTGCCGAATGGCGGCCTCAGGTCCCCACACACTGTGGAGAGGTAAGGTCAGAGCAAGGGCCAGAGAGGATGGGGAGCTCACACCACTTCTAGACCTGCAGGACCCTGCCCTACAGACAAGCCCAAATGGGATACCCACAAGGCTGTTCTCTCCAGTTTCTTGAAACTAAGTGGGGCCGACAGAAAACGAACCATCAGTATTGATGATGGTGATGGTGCTTTTGCTGTGAGTTTAAAGATGGAATCTGTGTTCCTTAGACCATGAGAAGCAGTGTAGGGGTCAAGAGCCAGTCCTTGATTACCAAAGAGGGTAGTTTGAGGCTATTGGCTCCTACTCTGAAGCCTACTGGCCTCATGATCCCAGGCAAGTCAATCAACCTCTCTGATGTCCATTTAACTGCTGAAGACTACAAAAAGCTAGACCCTTGCTCAAGCTTCAGGGGTGGAATGGGTTTCCCCACCAGATATTCCAATTAAATCACAGGTCAGGATGAGATGAGAAAAAATAAAAATCCCAATTACACAGCCTAGGGGAACAAGGTAATAAAATCTTTAGCTAGTCAGTCAGCAAACATTTAGTCAGTGCCTATTATGTTCCAAGCACTGTTTTAAGTGTTGGGGATACAAAGAAAGGGAAAAGACAGTGACTGCCCTCAAGGAGCTTAACTTTTGAACATGGGAGACAACGTTCCAACGATGAAAATTGAGCAAGAGATAAACAGGATAACTTGGAAATAATCAATAGAGGGAAGGGACTAGAACTAGGCGGCATTAAGAAAGGTTTCCTGTAGAAGGTCAGATTTAGCCTGGAGTCAAAGGTAGCAGCAAAGGAGGCAGAGATGAGGAGAGAGAGAATTCCAGGCATGGAGGGAGTCCACAAATAGGGAAATACTGTATCTGCTACCTTTGTTTTAGTCTCTTACTTCATAGGAAATAGAGCAGCTGTTTATAGAGTACGGGGTGGTGGAGAGAGAGCTAAATTTGTAGTCAGGAGACCTGTGTTCAAATCCATGCTATTTCATTCTCCAATGAATAAGGAGCTTAAAGGATATTTTTTTTAAAGTGTGCTCTAAAGATCGGCAAACTATTAAAAACTATATGATCCCTAATAAAATGATGTTAAGAAGAAAGATATCCATAAAAATGAGACAGGCTGAGTAGCACAGTGGATAGAAAGCTGACCTTGCAGTCAGTAAGTCTTGTCTCTTGATTCTGAGAAGGGATCCATAGGCTTTGCCAAAGGGGTCCAGGTCACAAGGAAGGAGAAGATGCCCTGCTCATTCTGAGTGATCATGGATCCCATGGAAGAGATCCAGGGCTTGGTACAATCCTCAGAATATTGTTTGAGGAGGGTCCAGAGGTGCTTGCCACCACTAGGGATAGACAAATGAGGTATCTTCCACGACACAGGCAAACTCTGGGCGTGTAGCATTCTCTAGTGTTTATGCCTTGCTTGACATTGCTAGTGAGAGGGTTGTGGAAGAGTCCTGCCTGTGGCTGCCTTTCTCAAGGAATCGCCCATGATCCTGGTGGAGGAGAGCCTTTATTTAAAGCTGCATTTTCGTTCAATGGAATTTGAGGGGTTTTTTCCAATCAATAAATTCAACAAGATCCTACCTTCTCTCCACCTTTCAGTCAATCAGGTGGACAAAAGGTGTCTGCTATAGAGGAGAGTCTGGGAAAATGTGGCTATTACCTTCTCCAATTGGCATCAAGGATCATCTTCAGGAATGTTTGTTGTCCAAGTTGCTTTAGTTGCAATCCAATTCTTTGTGTCACTTATTTGGGGTTTTCTTGGCAAAGATCCTGGAGTAGTTTGCCATTTTCTTCTCTAGTTCATTCTACAGATGAGGAAACTGAGGCAAACAGGGTGAAGTGACTTGTCCAGGGTCACACGGCTAGTGAGTGTCTGAAGGCAGATTTGAATTCAGGAAGTTGACTCCAACCTGGTGCTCTATGCATTATGGTGCCACCTAGCCGTCACTCTTTATTAATGCAGGTTGGAACAAAGGGATTTCCTGTTTAAAAAACTTTATTGATATCTGTTGTTTTATCACCTATATATCCCAATATTTCCTTCTATTCCTCCCCCAGCCATCCCTTATAAGAACTTTAAAAGAAAGAAAGGGGCAGCTAGCAGAAACAATGGATAGAGCACTGATTCTGGAATCAGGAGCACCTGAGTTTAAATCCAACCTCAGACTCTCGACACTAGCTGTGTGACCCTGGGCAAGTCACTTAACCCCAATTGCTTCACCAAAAAAAAAATAAACAAAAAGGAAAAAAAAATAAAACAAAACCAACTAATACATTCACTAAGCTCAACATTATATGTAGTATTCCACATTCCAGAATCCCCTGCCTCAGAATACTTCAGCTTTTGGTGACACCGTGGATAGAATGCTGGGCCTAGAGTCAGGAAGATCTGAGTTCAAATCCAACCTCAGACACTTACTGAGTATGACCTTGGACAAGTCACTTCCCTGTCTGCCTCAGTTTCCTCAATTGTAAAATGGAATGATAATAGCATTTACCTCTTAAGATTATTGTAAAGTTCAAATGAGATTTATCTGTAGGCATACTTAGCACAGAGCACAATAAATGCTTGTTTCCGTCTTGCCTCCTGGTCAAGCTCGAGCATTAGAACTTCACAACATTACATTTCTATTGTCTCATTGTCGCTGTTCTCTCTATTTACATTGTTGTAGTCACTGTGTATATTTCCCAGTTCTTGGAAGCACATGAAGGCTCCCCTCTTGCCCTCTCCTTTAGAAATATTAAGACACAAATATTTCTTCAGGCTGGAAATCCTTTCCAGACTTAAATGAAAGAAGAAAACCTTATCAGTATTTTATCTAGCTGCTAGTATAACAACACCCAGAACCAAATCTTCTGTCCTCTTCAAAGCTCCAGCTACTCTCTGTGAGGAGACTGGGTAAAAGTTTAAGTAGGAACTCCAAATTCTAGAAAATGGATTAGAGGTGGGAATCAGACTTAGAACAGGACCACCTTTATCTAATTAAGGCTATTATCCTTCTCAAGGGCAGTTAGGGGGTGCCACGGTGCATAGAGTGCTGAGCCCAGAGTCAGGAAAACTCACATCTTCCAGAATTCAAATCTGACCTCAGACACTTACTAGCTGTGTGACCTTGGACAAGTCACTTCATCCTGTTTGACCTCAGTTTCCTCATCTGTAAAATGAGCTGGAGAAGGAAACAACAAACCATTGTAGTATCTCTGCCAAATGGGGTCATAGAGAGTCAGACATGATTCAACAATCTCTACTCTTGACCCAACTGAATGGGTTAGGAAAATTATTCTTCAGGGTCCATCATTGGCATTATAAAAGTGACTATTGTCCTATTAATGAATGAAAATTGTTCATTCAAAATGTTCACTTGAGCTCTATAACTTTTATTTATTTGTCTATTTATTTATTTTTTATTCAAATGGGAATATAATAAATTATAACTTCAGTGTGACTTTGCCAGAGAGATTTTCAAAGGCAGGATGGATTTCTGTTCCTTTGGATTTCAGATTTTCTGTCTCTAAGCAGAGATATTTACAATTACAATCATAGTAATTAATAAAATTTCTCTGCCTCAAACAGAGTATATCAGTTCTATAACCCGGCTCATATGTACATATACATACATACATACATATACATATATATACACACATTTCTCTCTCTCTCTCTCTCACTCTCTCTTTCTCTCTCTCTCTCTCTCTCTCTCT
>NW_027187400.1:39121915-39198140 GCF_028583685.1 Petaurus breviceps papuanus
CTCTCTCTCTCTCTCTCTCTCTCTCTCTCTCTCTCTCTCTCTCTCGCCCTTTTCTGAGTAAATAGCAGAGCCTTGGATATGGGACCCTGTCGTGGGTTCATGGGGGGAGGGGAGGGCGAGGAGTTACTTCAGAATAATTTCATGGAGCCCACAAAGAGAGGAATCACATGGTGAGAGTCCTTCAGGGTTACCTCTTTAGAAGTCCCTATTTCAAGAGTCTCAGTATCCAGTCTTCTAGCCAGAGAAAGAGCGTTTTGTGGGCATTGAGCTCCAGAATCTAGTTTCTAGTAAGAGAAGAGGATTTCTCTGACAAGTCCAGCCTTGGATGTTGCCTGATAGGAGACCCCAAGTTTGAGAGTTCAGGGATCTTGGTCTATCAAGAGGAGAATTTCTTGAGCCAGAAAATCCATTAACCAATCGATTCATTGTAACATTATTAAGCACCTACTGTATTCCAGGCACTTTGCTAAGAACCTGGCCTTCAAAAGGAGGCAAAAGACAGTCCCTGCCCTCAAGGCGCTTCCGACATAATGGCTATAAGTGAGCCCAGAAGTTGAAGTATTGGGCCAAAGACTATATATGGTGTGTAAATAGTCAGTGAAGGTTGAAGCTGATGCAATGAGGTTTTGTTTTCTTTTTACTTTGATCTTTTCCTCTAACATAATGTTGGTTTTGATCTGACTAATGGTCTGACTACCCAAACGACTCCTTCTGGTGGGTTTGAATCTTCACTCTTCTAGTTTTTACTCATGTGACCTTGGGTAAGTCTCTGGGCTTCAGTTTCCTCCTTTGTAAAATAAGGGGGTTGGACTAATTGACTTCCTCTTGATGTAAGAAGACCTGTAATTGTAATCTGTAATGCTCACATCTGTAATCAAAGGTGCACTCAGTCTTGGGTTTTGGTGATTTTTTTTTTGTATTTGCTATGTCTAATGCCTTCTAACTCAGTTTTGAAGAAAGTATATGGGGTATAGTTCTTTGGGGCTTCTGAGGAGGCTATGAGCCTTGGCTGGGAGCTTGAAGGAGCCTAGAGGTTTGTAATGCGAATGTAAATTTTAAAGATCTTCCCTGCCCCTAGGCTAAAGTGCACCAGAAGCCTGGGGAGGGAGGCTTGTTTTTCAGTAGATACTTTTTGATTGGCCAGTGGGTCAATAAGGTTGTTACATTCTCTGAGCCAGGAGAAGGCTATATAAGCCTTGATGTGTGGCTTTGTTTTTGGGACTCACTTTGAGAAGTGTTTTGTGATTTGATCTGAATTCTGGGAAGCCGTTGTTGAGAGTCTCCCGGCTTTGAAAAACCCAGAATGTGGAAACCCAGATGTTGACTGGGTATGGATGTAATGGTTGGACAGTTTGGAAAGCTGTCTACTTGATGTTTCTGTCTTGATAATTATGCCTGTATACTTTGAGGTTCAGGGTGCTGACCTTTTCTCCTGAACAAGGTAAACAATATATGTCTGACTGATTAAAGTAAGCTTGTTAACCCATTTTGAGTTGCTTTCCTTTAACAAAGCAGATCCAAGAACCTGTGGTAGCTGCAAACCCTGAGGACGCTTGGGGTGCTTGCTGCTACAAGGTTATTTAGCCCAACCTCTTCATTTTACAGATGGGGAAACTGAGGCCCAGAGAGGCTAAGGAACTTGCCCAAGGTCACACACTTAGTAAATGTCAGAAGCAGATGTGAACCTAGGTCTCCCTGATTCTAAGTCCAGCACTCAAACCACAGAGCCCTATTTTCTCCAGCATCCTCCCTTCCTTACCCACCTTTGCACTTCAGTCACCAAAGCTGTGTTGATCTAGTTAAGTTCTTCATCACTTGCAATAGATATTGGTTCATACATGGTAATTGTCTTCAGGGTGGTCTTTTTTGTTGTGATTGTGTTTATCACGAACTGTGTGCTGTCAGATGACTAAAGGTCCCATGAAATGACAGTTATGTTGAAACCAACTCTGCAAGGAGAACCTGGGAGCTAGCCTGCCATGGCACTGCAAATCTCCTTCAGTTTCTGCTTTCATTTATCGTGAGAATATAAATATTTGTGCATTTCAGTCTTTCCAAAATTATACCAGGGCTCACTGGACCAAGATCTCCCATTCAGAGTACCTAAAGTTAATGCTTCTAAATGGCCCCAAATCAAATGATTCTTAGCACTCTCCACCTCTTTTTCCACTAACACTCCACCCTGAAAATTCTGAAAGGGGCCACCCAGGACCCAGGGTCTTCTTGCATTTTTCTTTGCTTCATAGATTGCTGCAGGAAAAGAATGCATGACCTAGCGGATATGGACAGCTTCACGATGTTGGTGCAAGGACTGTAGGCTCTGTCTGCTGGTGGGACCACCCCCCAAAGACTGTGCAGCATGGAAAAACCTGCCAGGGCTTACTCTCTACCCGCCCTCTCCTCCCAATCTTCGGGAGTCCCAGGTCATCTCTAACCCACAATCAGGCATTTGAATTAGTGGTTGTGGGAATTCAATGGAAACCTTTGAGGTTTCAGGCACTGGCATAGGACTGAACATTCAAGCTGAGTCTTGCTTCTATTTGGGGGGAAATGGAATATTTTAAAGTAATAATTAAGAGTTGTGCATGTAGTTAGACATCTTGCAATTTGACTGTTATTGGGTTGTTTAGGAGATGGAGAGTTATGACTTGTGGGTTGAGCAGACTGTCTTCAGTCTTCTTTCCCAAACCAGTGGCATTTGCGGATGCCAGATTGTGAACAATGCTAATATGCATGTATAGGAGCTGCCCTGGATCTAAGACCTTGCAATCTTGGGTTTTGTTCTGCTAAAAGTGAGAGACTGAGAGAATAAAAAAAGAAGAGAGGAAAGAGACAGAAGAGAGAGAGACAGACAGAGAGGGGGAGGGAGGGAGAGAGAGGCAGAGAGACAGAGAGAGACAGAGGGAGAGAGACAGAGACAGACAGTGAGAAAGAAAGACAGCAAAAAGACAAGAGACAGAGAGAGAGGCAGAGAGGATAAGAGAGAGAGAGAGACAAAGAGAGGGAGGGGAAGAAGGAGCTAGAGAAAGAGGAAGAAGGAGGGAGGAAGAGAGGAGTGGGGGAAGGGTGAAAGGGAGGGCTGGAGAGAGAGGAAGACAGACGAGGTGGGGTACAGGCTCTGGCAGACTTTATTTTCCTATAGCTACTATGAACCACAAGTGTCTTCCAGCCCAAATCCTGGCAATGTGAGGGTTTATCCAGAATGTTCTCTGGGAGAAACATTTCAGATATGTGTGTGTGTGTGTGTGTGTGTGTGTGTGTGTGTGTGTTGGGGGGAAACAGGAGGTGTACACTTCGATTATATATAGTTTAAATTCTTTTAAGAATTTTCTTTCTTTTCTCAGCATGAAAGACTTTGTCTTCTCTTTGTTAGAAACTCACATTCTGTAGTTGTTGATGGTAGACAAAGCGTCCCGTTGGATCCAATTAATTCAGGTTTTACTCCATCGCTACAGAGCTCCCTCCCATGGGGACTGAGTTAACTGTTAATATATTTTTTAAAGGTTTATTGATATTCTTTCTTTTTTTTCACAGAAATTATTCATTGATATTCCCTTCTCCCCACGGAGTTCAGAAGGGGACACAGAAACAAATGGGATAATTGTGTTATTAACTTGTTAAATTTAATAGACACTTTTGGAAAAGAACTGACCAAACAGAAACCCACAGTTTCATCTACAATCCTTTTTTATTCTTTGCACTTGGAGGCCTGTTTGCTACTGCTGCAGTTCATAATAAGAAAGATTATTTTGTAATGAAAAAGATACTTGGGAGATAATAACTATGTAGGGAATTATATTCTTCATGACTGCTTTAAACTGCCAAATTAGGATTTTATAACCTTTTCTATTTGTAATGGACTGTGCATAGGTGGTGGAGTGGACTCTCCCAACCCCCTCAAGCACTCATGGGGCCTTCTCCAAGAGTTCAGTTGGGAGCTTGACCACCCCAAGGCACTGGCAGGCAGTTTTCTTTTCTTTCCTTTTTTTTGAAAATTTTTATATTTTATTTTTTCCAGTGACATATAAAAACAATTTTTGACATTCATTTTTAAAAAACTTTTGAGACCCAAATTCTCTCCCTTCTTCCCTCTCCACTCTGCTAGGAGACAGTTTTTGCTGTTATGTAGCTCAGGAGGCCCTAAGTCCAAATATGAGCACTTATCCTTTCAATGTCAAAGGTGGATTTGGGGGAGCTGAGAGTGGTCTGGTGGGAATTGACATAACTAACCATATTTTGTTTTCTATTCACTATTTGACTATGTGTTGCCCAAGCAGGGATGGCAGGTTGGCTGCCTAGACGGTCTCCCATTAGCCTCTAATTGAGACAAAAGGGCTTTATTTTGAAAAGGAGGGCTTTGATTGTTTAAAGAAGTCTGTCCCTCTCTTCAGGCTGGTTAGCACTGGTGAATATCTCTACTCCCTTCCTTTGGAACAAATGATGAACATAGACAGTCTATGATCTACCTGCTGTGACCACTCTTCTAAGAAGCATCTCTCCTTTTTTATTTAGGGGCTGCAGGTGGTACCGTTATTAGAGCTTGGAGTTAGGAAGACCTGAATTCAGATCCAGCCTCAGACACTTACTAGTTCTGTGATGCTGGGCAAGTCACTTAACCCTGATGCCCTCAGTCCTTCATCTGTCAAATAAGCTGGAGAAGGAAATGGCAAACCATTCCAGGTATTTCTGCCAAGAAAACCCCAATGGGGCTCACTGAACAATAATAACCTCTTTTATCTGATGTGATACATGGATAAGAGACTGGTATAAATACCATTAATTGAACTGTAACAAACACATAGATTCATCATCTCTTGGTGGACACCAAATGAATAAACTGCATTTTTTTTTCTTGTCTATCAGTCTCCTGTGATGGCTTATGGGCAGTGGCTGGTCAGAATCCTAACAGAATTCAGGCAACATTGACAACCAGTGGGTTTTGCCTCTGGATATCAATTAACTAATCATTAGCAGGCCAATATAATTTTGACCAACTGACAGTGATTTGCTCTTATAAAAGTATATGTATTAAGAAGATAGCAAGATGCAAAATACAAAAACATCTCACCACCCAACCTGGTGCTGTGGCATACTCTCCCTTTTATACCTTGGTCCCTGAGGAAAGTCGACTAAAAGTGGTTATCACAAAGCAACCCACCCCCCCCAAAAAACTGGTGGATAGGCCCCTCGATGACCTTGGCCCCTGGACTGAGGAGCCTCAAACTTAAACCAGCAGCTACAGAATGCTCCTCTCACCAAGTTCACTTCTTGGGATGGCATGCCCAGGTTGGTGGAATTGATCCCTTACCTGCAGGACACAGTAGATAGAGTCTCAGCCGCTGGATCTCTCCACTGCTGAGCTGGGCCCAGCAAGTGTAAGGGTTATGGGATTTAAAGATCTTCCATGCCCCGTTGGACTTGCTGATGTAGCAGGAAGGGGCGGAGCAAGAGGAAGCGGAAGCCAAGCTAGCGTTCCTGCGTTGGCTGGCGGTGGTGGTGACGGCGGCAGCAGCAGAGGCAGTGGCAGCGCGAAGCCCTTTTTGAGTTAGGACTGCTAAGGATTTTCTGCTAAGGACTCCTGCTGAGGACTGCCAGGGGCCGGACGCTGGGTGGTTGCTGTGTGTGGGGAGAGGAGGACCTTTGCCTGAGGTAGCCTGTTCTGTTTTAAAGGCTTGAAAATGTGGGTGCTTTCTACTTTATCTACCTGTGCCAATATCATAACTACTCTGATGGCTTTCACTTTCTGGTTTTGGGACTCAGTCTTTTGGTATCTTAATAAATTTTCTAGTTTATTTCCCCAAATGGCAAACCTGACGTATTTTGTGATGGATAATTATATCAGCATATTTGTAATCTCTATAGGCATTGTGAATATGGCATTGCTGATACAGCAAGTCACCCCTCAGGGTGGTTCCCTGGACTCAGCCTCTCTGTTTATAGCAGATTTTACTATGGAGTCCCATAGTCAGATCACTGGTGGTTCTTCTGACCTTCTGAAACTTACAAGGTTGCTCTGGTTCCTGCCCCTCCACACACTTATTTTTTTTTCCAATTACATATAAAGATAGTTTTCAACATTTTTATAAGATTTTGAGTTCCAAATTTTTCTCCCTCACCCCTCCCCAAGATGGCAAGCAATCCGATATAAGTTGTATATGTGCAATCATGTTAAACATTTTTCCATATCAGTCATGTTGTGAAAGAAGAAACAGAAAAGGGGAAAACCGTGAGAAAGAAAAAAGCAAAAAAAAACAAAGAAAGTGAAAATAGTAAGCTTTGATCTGCATTCAGACTCCATAGTTCTTTCTCTGGATGTGGACAACATTTTCCGTCATGGGTCTTTCAGAATCTTCTTAGATCATTGTATTGCTGACCATTGAACAATGTAGCTGTTACTATGGTAACAAGGTTCTCCTGATTCTACTCACTTCACTCAGCATCAGTTCATATAAGTCTTCCCAAGGTTTTTCTGAAGTCCGCTTACTCATCATTTCTTATAGCACAGTAGTATTCCATTACATTCATATACCATAACTTGTTCAGCTATTCCCCAAATGAAGGAATCCCCTCAATTTCCAGTTCTTTGGTCGCTCTGTTTTCAACACTCATTTATGGAGGATCAGAGAAGAATAAACATAACAGGGAGAGAAAAAAACAAACAAAAAACATGCTGTGTTTGAAGGCACCAGGTTGATGAGGGGCTTCTCCACCTAAAGGTTTACATATAGCATTTCTTCCTCCTCACTCAAAAGCATCCAGGAAGAGAGGACAGGAGGGCAGGGAGGAAGGAAGGGAGACAGAGAGGCAGAGAGAAAGAAAGAGAAAAAGAGAAGAGAGGGGGGAGGGAGGGAGGGAGAGAGAGACAGAGTGAGACAGAGAGAGAGGGAGACAGAGAGACAGAGACAGACACACAGAGACAGAGAAAAGAGAGAGAAAGACACAGAGACTGAGAGGAGAGATAGAGACAGAGAAGTTATTTTTTTATTAGAGTCTTTTGTATTTCACTTGGTGCCACATGACCATGAGGTAAGCCATCCAGAAAGAGTCTGTTTGTCCTTGTACAAGGAAAGCAGAGCCCCTACATCACCAGTCCCAGAAACAGATTCCCAGATCTCCACGAGGGCTGGCGCCAGGCAGAGAAGAAGGTACATACTTGATGAGCTGGGTCCTGTTGGCCAGTGCCTGATTTCAGTAGACACTGTTATTTTGGGTGACTTGGAATACAAGCAGAGGAGTGAGGAGCCAGTAACAGGAGTGGTAGGGCTCAGCAAGGTAGAAATGAGCCAAACTCAGAGTACCAGCTCCAGTGTTGGGACGACCTGGAGATCGAATCCCGGGCTCAGACACTCAGCACCACACCCAGAAATAACTGGCCGTGTAACCTTGAGCAAGTTACTTAACCCCGATTGCTTAAACAAACAAACAAAAAAAGAAATGAGCCAAACTCGTGTACCAGGTTGTAAAGTCATGTGGAGTGGTACATAGAGGGGTGGTCTTACAGTCACAGACCAGGGTTTTAGTCCTCTGACAAATAATAGCTGCATGAATATGAATATGGGCAAGTCACCTCTAGGGCCCCAGACAACTCTTGGAGACTGTTAAGTTGCAAATAATTTCATTATCTTCGTTAGTGGAAGGAGTTTCCACACAGGCAATCACATATACTGACGAAATGGATGTTCGGGGCAAAAAGCCAAAAAACCCTGAAACAAATGCCCCAAATTATCATTAAGCTTTAGTAAGTTAATTAAAATGAACACATGAAAAAAATATTGAATATTATTTGTTAAATGGGACAGCTGTCTTAGAGGGAAGAGGGGGTCAGATAGGTATCTACAGCACTGGACCTGGAGTCAGGAAGACCTGAGTTCAAATCCACCTTCAGATACTTAATTCTGTGTGAACCTGGGCAAGTCACTTAATCATTGTCTGCCTGTTTCCTCTATTGAAAAATTGGAATAATAATCATACCTACCTCCCAGGGCTGTTGTGAAGATCAAATGAGATCATTTTTGTAAAGGGCTTTGTCACTTAGTGAATAAACATTTAATAAGCGCTCACTGTATGCCAGGCATTGTGCTTGCGATACAGAAAGAGGCAAAAAGAGCTCCGTAAGGAGCTCACAATCTATCAGGGGAGACAACATTAAAAAAACCAGATGTACGAAGAAAGCTACATGCAGGATAAATAGGGAAGAGGGATTGGAAATTGGGGGGAATGCCCATCAACTGGGGAATGGATGAATAAGTTGTGATCAATCAATGTAATGGAAAACGATTGTACTATAAGAAATGACAAGCAGGAGAAATTCAGAAAAACCTGGAAAGACTTACATGAACTGATGCTAAGTGAAGCGAGCAGAACCAGAACATTGTATACAGCAACAGCAATATTGTGTGATGACTGACTTGGATAGACTTAGCTGTTTTCAGCAATGCAAGGTTCTAAGGCATTAAAGGCTCATGATGGAAAATGCTATCCACACCCAGAGAAAGAACTATGGAGTCTGAATGCAGATCGAAGCAAACTATTTGCTCTCTCTTTTGAAAAATTTTGTTTTGTTTTGTTTCTTCTTTCTCATGGTTCATTCCATTGGTTGTAATTCTTCTTTTAAGACATAACTAATGTGAAAATATGTTTAATATGAATATACATATGGAGCCTATATCAGATTGCACGCCATCTTGGGGAGGGGAGAGGAGAGGGAAGGAGAGAAAATTTAAAACTCAAAAGTTTGTGGCACTGAATGTTGAAAACTAAAACTAAATTAATTAAAAAAGAACATTACTATTAGTAATTAGAAGGAGTGAGTATATATAGACAGCGGGTGTGGACATAAGGTGACTTTGATTGGATGATAGTCCAAAATCCAATTTATTTCGTTGCACTGGAAGGAGGAGGGAGATAGAATGGTGGTAAAAGATCCCACATAAAAGAGGCATGAAAGAGCTATTATAATGGAGGGAAAGATGGGGGAGGGTGGTGAGCAAAGCTTACAGCTTACTCTCATGAAAATTGGTTTAAAGAGGGAATAATATAAACATTCAGTTGGATATAGAAGTCTATCTTACTCTCTCCATTTCACATCCTTTCCATGTGCTCACAGATAGCTGGCTGTCTTTAGAAAACTCACAGATTAAGGTTTGCAGAGGTCCATTATTACATTATCTCATCTGGTCCTCACAGCAACCTCTGGATAGCAATGGGCCATGAGCAGGAGTTAGCGCCCACTTCACTCTTCACTGCTGATCTCAGACCTTCTGCACGTTCTCCTCCCCTAAAGGTCCCTTACTATGAGCCAAGCACTGTGTTATGTTCTGGAGACAAAATAACAGAAAAATATCTGTCCTCAGGAAGCTGACATTCTCCTGGAAAGGGTAGGGACATATACTTGTCATTGAATCATTTCAGTGGTATCCAACTCTTCATGACCCCATTTGGGGTTTTCTTGGCAAAGATACTAGAGGAGTTTGTCATTTCCTTCTCCAGTTCATTTAACAGATGAGGAAACTGAAGCAAACAGGGGGTATATACACATCTAAAAAAATGCAAAAAACCCACACAGAGTAATTTCATGTGGAGAGAGAGGGAGTGACTAACACCTGGAGGGAGATTAGCAAAGGTCATTGGTGTGGGGTATGTATGATTCAGTGGCTAGTAATGTGGAAGAAGTTCGAAAAGATAGTTTGGAGGGACACAATACTGTATGCTTATAAAGACTCTGGACATGCTGGCCTCCCAGGGTCAAGCCCTCCATTGCCATCTAGGGATAGTCACACCTTGACTTTCCCCACATTGCCCATGACTACTCCATCACTACCATGACACCAGAAACTCTGTACTGCCCCTCTCTGGCATCCTGTCCTCTCCATCAGTTCCTCTTTATGGGTTTTGTCCTCAACCTTTCCTACATTAACAACAATTATGGTTCTATCTCTTCCTGGTTCCTTGCCTTTACTATGGCCTCATTTTTTTTTTTCCCTTTCATGCTCTGGTCCTGTAGTAAACCAAGTCCCAAATACTTTGTCCTCCTTCCTTGATTCCCTTTCCCTACCTACCCTTCCTTTTGATATTTATATGCCCTCCCTTTATCTTCAACCTGGGATCACCTCCACTAGCCACACAGGGTTTAGGAGTATAGAATTAGAAATGGAAGGGGCCCTGGAGGCAGTCAACCAGCCAAGGAACATTTATTAAGCACTTGTTAAGTTATCAGGCATGCTCTCCCTCCCCAACTCCACTTCCTGGTTTACTTCAAGTCCCAATTAAAATCCTGCCTTTTACAGGAAGCCTTCCATAGGCCCTCTGAATTCTGGTGCTTTCTCTCTGTTAATAATTTCCTATTTATCCTGAAAATAGCTTGCTTTGTATATAGTTGCTTGTCTCTCCATTAGATTGGGAGCTCCATGAGGGCAGGAACCGTCTTTTGCCTCCTTCTGTATCCCAGTGCTTAGTAGAGGTGCCTGATAAATGTCTATTGATTGGCATGTGCTATGCTCAGTGGATATAAAGAAAGATAAAAACACAGCCCCAGCCCTCAGTATAGACGTAAGATATATGTGGTGTGAAGGGAAGGTCATCCCTGAGGGATGGCACTTGCAGTGAGGGGTGGGGGTGTCCTTGGGCAGAAGGTGGTATGTCAGCTTTGGAAGCAGAGGTGAGGAGGGAGGACAGCCAGTTCAAAGGCAAGAAGGGAAATGGGGATGGTGTCTGAGGAACACAGTGGAGCCAGACGTTAGTATTTGCAGAGGGGAGTAAGGTGTGAGAAGATTAGAAAAACAGAAAGGGGCCAAGTTATGAAGAGATTTAAATGCCACACAGAGGACTTTATATTTGACCCTGGAGGCAACAGGGAACCACTGATGGTCACTGAGGGAGGTGGGGCAGCCACAGGATCAGACATAGTTGAGGAAGCTCATCTTGGCAGCTGGGAAGATGGTTTAAAGTTGGGGGAGACTGGAAGCAAGGAGATCAATGAGAAGGTGAGGAGTGTCTGAATCAGGGTTGTGGCTGATTATCTATATGACAGCTGTGAAGAGAAATGATGAGATTTGGCCACAGATTGGTTATCTGGGGGACTCAGGTGGGAAAGCAAAGATGGATGCCTAGGTGACTGGGATGGCGGCCCCCTTGACAGCAGTAGAGGAGTTGGGAAGAGGGGAGGGTTTGGGGGGAGACAATGAATTCTGATCTGTTCAGTTGGGACGCCCAAGTAGCTGGTGATGCTCGGCTAGTGTCAGGGAGATAGGTCAGGGCTGGATCTATTGATTTGTGAGTCATCCGAATTAGAGATAAGTGAACCTATGAGATCACCTATGAGCTAAGGAGATTGGAGGGCCCCCCCCCCCCCCCTTGCTTCCTATTAGCCAGCAGACAAGTCAGCCTTGCTCAATCCAACAAACACTTACTACTATGTTATGTGCTGGGGTTATGACAACTAGCTCTTAGCAAACGAGAGGCAGGACCAACAATTATAAAAAGTCATTCCCAATTGAGATTCTTAAGGCCATTTCCCTGATGAGGACACTTCTAGGCGCCTCCTTTCTGCCGCCCTCTTCCTTTTGGCTTTTAATTCTAGCCTTTCATTGCTTGGCCCCTCCCTCTGGGCAGGGTCTTCCTGCCTCCTCACACATTCCATGTTCCAGGTGGCATATTAATTAGTAGCTGTCTGCTCAGGCCGTCCCATCTTCTGCTTCTGCGCACAGGCCTTCCCTGGGCCTGTTAGGAGCAAACAGCTCCCTCTATCTTAGCACTTTGCACTTACTGTGGTTTTTATTTACCCATTTTTGTGTCTCTCGGGGTTCAGAGGTCCTTGAGGACAGAGCCTTTCTGTATCCCCGGCACCCCGAAAGGCACCTGCGTCCAATGAACGCTAGCTGAACTGAAGAATGCCACTTTTCCCCTGACGCCCTCTCCCTCCACAGCAGGCCCCCGACTCGGGGTCACTCTTTAAGCCCCAAGCTGTGCCTCTCCAAACAACCTCCCTTCTGTTTGTGCAGAATCCCCGACGCCGTAAAAATCGAGCCCCATACTTGGGTTGGAACAGCCACAATGAGGGGCTAAATTAGGAAATGAAGAGCGGCGAGGTTTCATTAGCCATCTAAACCTAGGCTTGGCTCCACTCTGCAGGACTATAAATACGGTATATAAAGACATACCATAAATGTCACACTCAGACCTGAGGATCTGAGCCACCCCACCTGACTTGGTCAGCGCGCCTCCAGACCTTCCGAAAGCCCCCTCCCCCACACTGGCAAGTACATTTTGGAAAACCTTGCCCGCCCCCAAGATGCCGATTCCAAGAGGGTGGGGAACCGCTGAGGGAAGGTTTGTTCTGTGGAAGGCTCTGTAGCTAAATCCACTCATCCCGTCTTTCTTTCTAGGGGATGGCAACTTTCTATAGCAGCCCTAATTTATCTTCCTTTATTTTTCTGGCTTTGGGCTGGGGGGGCGGGGTGTTCCCAGGCTTAATTCTCTATCACTCCAAAGGCAGGGGCTATTTTGTACTCTCAGCACAATGCGGGGCAGCTAGGTCTGCAGTCAACAGTAAACATTTATCAAGGGTCTACTTAGTGCCAGGCACTGCGCTAAGGAGATAAGACGGAAGACAAGTCCCTTGCCCTTGAGTTCACAATCTAATGGGGGAGACAACCCGCCACAGAAAATGCCTGAAGTGGAGAGATGGAGTGTCTTGTTCCAGAAACAGTCAAGAGACCAGCGTCACTGAAGAATATGTGGTGGGGAAGACCTGTGTTCAAATCCAGACTCGGTTACTTTCCAGCAGTGTGACCTAGGCAAGTCATTTAACCTCTGCCTGCCTTATCTGTAAAACGAGGATACACACACACACACACACACACACATATATATATGTATGTGTATACACACACCAGCTATTAGTAGTAGTAGTAAGGTGCTTAAAAATGCTTGCTGAACCACTCCTGAAATTACTTGTGTACTATTGTTTATATCCCCCTTAGTAGAACACAAACCCCTTGAGAGCAGGTGTTCTCTCAGTTTTTGCCTTTCTATCTCCAGGGTCCCTCATCCGGGTGAATGGCTTAAGAAATGCTTGAATTGGGTTAGTCAACTAACCTTAACAGTAATACAGACAAGTAGCTCATCACAAGCAGTTAGTTGGTGCCCAGTGCACAGATTGTTGGGCTTGGAGTCAAATGCAGCTTCAGACATTCACAAGCTGTGTGACCCTGGGCAAAGTCGTTCACCTATCTGCCTCAGTTTCTTCAATCTGTGAAATGGGGATTGGGGATAACTACACCTACCTCCTGGGGCTGTTGTAATCAAACAACATTTGTAAAGCACAAAGCAGATGCCATATAAATGACCACTGCTCCCCCCATCCCTGCCCTAGCCACTTCGGCACATTAGTCACTATTGTGAGCACTTAAAAATGCCCACCTTTCCAGATTGTACAATTTAATAAATGTACCAGAGTAGGTGGGATATTAGAGGTGTCTATACAAATGACCAAAGGCAAAACTTTAGTAGGCTTTTACATTTTCAAGGTGAAAAAAGATTTAAAATCAAATTGAGAAGGTGAACATCTGGCCCATAGGGAGGGGTCACCCGATTTCAAACCCTGATGAAAAGTTTTACAAATGTCATCATCATCAATTCAATGTTCCTGACACAGTGCTTTTAAGTCACCTTTCTCACTCTCTAAACCTTTCCTGTAAAACAAGGGCAGGAGAAAAGAAATGGGGACTCTAGCAGGAACGACAGATGGAGTGGGATCATTTGTGCACGCTAAGCAAAAAGTCACTAGGCACTGTTAAAATACGGGGGAGCTGGTGGTCAAGTTCTGACTTACTGCTAAGAAGTACTTATGGTGGATACTGTATCTTAAAGCATCATGGAATAATATTCCTGATGTATGAATGTTTTGCTGTTTTAAGTTTAATGTTCTTATAACAGCCTACCAAATACTTTACTAGACCCTAAAAGGGCCTATGCTGCAAAAGGCCCCCAGCAAACCACCCAACCTATATCTATATGTGTGTGTGTATAAGACATTTCCTATACTCCATCAAGAGATTTGAGAGGCAAAAAGTCACAATGGACAGAGAGAACTGGCCTTGGAGAAGGAAGGCCTGACTTGAAGTCTCAACACTGGCTTTGAGATCCTGGGCAAGTGTCTTAACCTCTCTGTATTCTAGGTACAGTTCTAAGCCTGTATGTTTCAGGGAAGGCCTGTAACTGCCCTTGTAGAAGAAGCTGCTCTTTGGGGCTTTGCGTGCCACCAGAACCACAGATTCAGTCCCTAATCCTAGCTTGTTGGGGAGTATGAAGGGTGCTGCTCAGTCAACGGCCTTACGAAATGAATGAGAAAGGCTTCCCCCCTTTTATTCTTTCAGGCTTACTTCAAAAAAAAATAGAGTCTCAGCAGCAATTGATTGATGTTCCTTTTGTACCTTAAGAAAGTCCCAGCTGGGACCAGTGACACAGACTATATGGGCTGGCCAAGTCAAAAGAAACTTTGTCTTCAGCAGTCACATCAATGTAAGGACTTATCTTCAGTGGTTCAAGGGCACAGAATAAGGAAATCCCCATGTAACCAGATCAGAAAGGTCATCAGTCAATCCGGAGGGGAACTGAACAATGCAGAGAACAACTCTTAATTCTTAGTCTTCTGGATGAGGTGGTTCTCCGGGTAGGCCTTGCTTCAAGAGAACCCACTTAATGTTTCTCCCAGACTTTTGGAGCTTCTATCCTTCAGAGAGTTTAGGGACAACACCTCTCATTTTACAAATGGGGACACTGAGGCCCAGAGAGGTTAAGGTCATTTGCCCATGGTCATCCAGACTGATGGCCCCAGGCCTGGGCTTCTTCCAAAATACCACTCTGCTCTGGAGAAGGGGGTTTTGAAAATTCTTACACCAATCTCTTTCTTTTATAAAGAAAAATAAAACTTGACACTTTAAGACAACACTGTGATTGTTTTAGAATCCTCATGATTCCCAATATTTGTTTAAAAATGAAATGACTTAAACCTGGATTATACCAAGTCTAGTAAGGTGACACTTACTTAATAATTTCTCAGGTGGTATAAAACACAAAAGAAAAAAATATAGTTAGATAAACCAGTTCAAATAAGGTTTGAGATCAGTTGATAAAACCAAGGTTTGCCTTATTTTAATTACAAGGACTAGTGTTCATTTTTCCTATTTGCCAGAGAAAAAGAAAAAGGCACCTGAGGTCACTGGGGCAGGGTCATTCCCTAGGAACCACTCTCTCTGTTGTTTAAAAGTAACACTGAAATGGGAGAAGGGTCTTTGCAGCATTTGGAGAACCTCAGACCCATATTAAAGAATTCAGTCTTGTCTGTGGACAAGCTACAAGAATGAAAGTCAATGTGGAAGAGCAAGAAACCCTTTTTGCCTGGTTAGAGGAGCTAGTGACTTACTATTCATTCCATCAAGGGAACCTTAAAAGGAGAGCCTCTGACAAAAGACAATATGTGTAAACTGTTAAGATAAATGGATGGTTCTCACATTCTTGCCAATTTAAATGGATTTGAAGCAATTTGGGATTATAAAACTCTGAACCTAAAAACAAACTGTACACCCATGAATTTGAAGCTTTGTTAAGACAGATGAAGAATAAAAAGACTTTTCATTAAATACTATTCAAATACTGGGAACCTCACACTCAGCTTAAGCTCCTCACTATACATATTTATAGTATTTATAAATATATCACAGTTAAACACTGACCCGTATTTACAGTACTGCTTTGCCCAGAGACATTGCCAAGGACTCATTAAATATAGTCACTCTAAAGTAAAATCCAAACTTCAGTTTTACCTGCTACAACAAATATTGCTAACGTCAGATGCAAACGAATAGATCAGGGAAAGTTACAATTGCCTTGGCAAGAATATTTTTTACTGCATGGTGGAAAAGAGGTCAAAAAGTGATTTCCTTTTCAGCCATTAAAATAATCTTTCCCCCTCCAAGTCTCAGTTTTGTTTAGAATGAGATGAGGAAAATTTATTCAGTCCCACCCTGGAATATATACACTCTTGATTCCTTTGGCATAAGTGACTAAAACAGAGGTCAATTTTAGTTACTGGTATTTTGGAGTTTGTCTCCCTTCCTAGGTAACAGGGCCGGGGAGGCTGGCTGGCCTGGCTCAGAATTAGGAGAAGAGGTCACGTGACCAACGTGTGCAAGTTTCAATAAATAAGCCCAAGAGATGACAGATAATCAACTACTTCTTGCGGTCCAAACGCGGCCTTCGGGGGCCCGTCGGGGGGCCCGGAAGCAGCGTCCGCCCCCTCCGGCCCGGCCCGGCCCGGCCCCCGCGGCGGCGCGGCTCAGGGGATGCCCTCGCGGCGCCGGCAGCACTGCGACGGCGGCACGTCCCAGTCGTAGACGTAGGAGAGGCGCAGGCGCACCTCCTGCGGGCACAGGCGGCCGTCGCGGGTCAGGCTGCGCTGCTTGGCGCGCATGTCGTCGGGGCTCTGCTTGTGCGTCACCAGGTACTGGTTGCTGCAGCCCCGCGAGCGGTACTCCGTGTCGAAGCGCGGGTCGTGCTCGCGCCGCACGTCCAGGGGCGCCAGCCAGGCGCCCAGCGACACGTCCTCGTTGCGCCAGCGCTGCAGCACGTCGCGGTTGCGGCTCACGAAGCGCACCAGGTCGGCCGAGAGCACGTAGCCGCCGCCCAGCGCGTAGGGCAGGTAGTGGTCGCAGAGCAGCCAGGCGGCCTCGCGCCAGCGCCCGCCCGCCTGCACGCGCCCGCGGCCCGAGAAGAAGCCCCAGTAGAGGCGGCGGCGCCGCTCCGGCGCGCGCGCGCGCAGCTCGTCGCGCAGGGCGCCCAGGCGCGCGAACGTGTCGTCGTCGGCCTTGAGCACGAAGTCGAAAGCCACGCGGTCGTCGAGCCACGCGAACATGGCCAGCACCTTTGCCGTCAGGTTCTCGTAGGCGTCGCGCACGTGCGGCAGCAGCAGCAGGTCGCCGTGGCGCGCCTGCTCCCGCTCCAACGCGCGCCGCTCGGCGGCCTCCAGCCCGGCCGTGCCTACCACGAAGCGCGCCCACACGTCGGCCAACGGCCCCGGCCGCCCGGCGCCCGCCAGCCACGTGCCGCGTACGGCAATCCGTCTCTCCGTGCCCGCGGGCGCGCTCACCACCAGCACGGCCAGGAACGCGCCGTTCTCGGCCGGCGCGCCCTTCTCTGCTGGCGCATGCGCCGCGCCGTCCACGCGCCCGCCTCCCGTCGAGCTGTCGGGCGCGCACCTGGCCAGCCAGAGCAGCGTGCCTGCAGACAGCACCAGGCCGGCCAGCGCCAGCGCCGTGCGGTGCCGGCACACGAACCGCGGCAGGTTCATCGCGCCCTGCTGCACGCGGGGGCTGCGCGCGCACCTCCTCTCCGCCGACTTCTGCTCTGGGGAGGGGGCGTCCGGCGGATAGGGGCTAGGGGCGGCGCGCGCCGCTACTGCGCGTGCGCGAGACGGCCTCTCCCCCGCCCCCCCAGTCCCTGCATCCCGACCCGTGATGCACCTCGCTCCCGTGGGTGGCGCTCTCCCCTCTCGGCAGCCGAGAAAGTGAGAGGGGCGGGCGCGCAGACTCGTAAGCCGGCTGGCGGAGGCGTGCCTTCAGCCGAGGGCGCTGAGGTGGCAGGGCTGAGGGGCGGGGTGGGGCAGGAGGGGCCCGGTGTCATGTGATACGGGTAGTTTCCGCCTCTGGCACGTGATCGGGACTACGTCGCCTTGGTATCTTCCGCCCGGAGGAAAGATGGCAGCACCTTAAGACTCTGTTGCCGCTCGCTCCTCCCCGCCCCTTCCCTCGAGAAAGATGGCGGCCGCCTGTGCGGGTTTCCGTTGACGGTGTCGCGGACTTTGCTTCTGTTTCACCTCGGGGCTCCGGGCGGTGAGTGACGGGCGCCCACGGTGGGGCGGTCTGGGCTCGGCTGGGGGCCGGGGGGCTTGTGAGTCGCGGTGTCACGGGCCGTCCAGCTAGGGAACTCCTGGCAGGAGCCTTCTGACGATGGGGGACTCACTTCCCAGTCACGGACAGTCGGGTTCGTGGGGGACTGGAGGGACCCCGGGGTCACAGACTGAGGGGGCTGGAGGAGCCGTCGGGGGTCACCGGGCTGGAGAGGGTTCCCCTCGCCCCCGCTCCAAGGAGGAGTCCCCCTTGAATCCTGCCGTCGGTGCCCAGCGCTGCCCTGGGGGAGCTGCCTCCGGCCCGGCCCACGCTCGGGGCCCCCCCGGGCCGCGGCAGGACCGGCCGCTCCGTGTCTCTGTGTCCCGGGCTCGGCGCGGTGCCCAGTGCGCACGGTGGGCGCCTCCTCCGGGCCTAAGGGCTGACTAAGCTGGGGGCAGGGGTCCGCGCGGCCCTGCCGCCGGTCAGAGCCCGGGGCCGGGGCGGGCCCCGTGCGGGGTGCCCTGCCCAGGGCTGCTCGGGGAGCTGGTGTCAGAGCCCTAGTTCGAACCTGCACCCCTCCAATGCGGGGCTTCAAGCCTCGGAGCCGGGGTGTGCACGGCTCTACCTGTTGTGGGTAAAGCACTCGAAAGGACCGAGAGCAGGACCAGGACAGGTTTGGAGGAGGCCGACCCTGGCCCCAGGATCCAGGCTGGGGTTCGAGGGAGAGTGTGCCGGGGGACTGGCCGGGTGGGGGCGGCGAGTTAGTGCAGCCCGAGTTTGGCCAGGTCCAGATTGCCGAGAGAGGAGGAAGAGGAGGACGGGAAACGTCTCAAGTGATTGTTTTTGGTGTTTTAGTCATCTGTTTCTGCAGGATGGAAGGTTAGCTGGGTATGCTTTTCGACTAGAGGAAAGACTTCTTTAGGACCAGAAACAAAATGGGTTGAGAAAGAAATTCAAAACCTTTTATAGAATCTTATTCTTTTTTAATTTTTATTTTTCATTTGGGTTTGGGATGCAGAGTTAACAAGCAAGAAATTCCCCAATTTTCTTCCCACGCCACTCTTCCCAAAACTTTCTCTGTTGATGATGGGCATACTTCCTCCTGTTCCTAGGATATAGGAAGAGCTCAGTCTCCTCCCCTCCCTCTGTTTCCCTGCCCCACCTTCTCTGCCCAGGATGGATCAGCTTAGCTTGAGCTTGAGTGCAGAGTGGTGACAGGGACTTGGGGCTGGGGAGGAGGGGATAATTGTGAAATTGGAGCCCCTGTAACTGAAGTGACTGAATGGAGGGCCCAGGGAAAGAGCCACCTGTCTCCAAACCCTGCCAGGATGAGTAACTGTCGACCTGCTTGCCTTTACGGACCCAGACTGGCCAGCGGCCTTCTTGAGGCCCAGCTCCTTCAGCAGCAGGAAGACCAAGCTCCCTGAGGTTCTTGAGCCAAGCTGCAGTGGCTCTGATGGGATGCTCACCTAAGCTTGGGCTTAACGTAGGCTGCTTCTCTTCCCAGTTAGCCTCTTGGCAAATAGCTGCAGCTCTTCAGGATCTGTTCTCCATTCTTTGCTGGCCAAGCTTGCTGACTTGCTGAAGGGGCCCTCAACACAAGGCTTTCTATTGCTTCCTCCTCTCCCATCTACTGGACAAGGTTGGAGGCCATTCTCCACTGCTGGGTCTCAGCCTCACCCCTGGCTATCTGGAGAGAGAAAAGCCTCGCTGACCCTGGTGCATCCAGGCTAAGCAAACAGGCTCTTACCTGCCCTTTTATAGAGGCACAGATAAGTATGGGGCAGTTTGCTGGACCTGAGAGAGTCTGCATTGCAAAAGCCAGCTGTTGTAGCCTCTGGCATTCCTTGATTTCCATCAATCTAGAGCAGCTAGGTGGCCCAGTGGATAGAGACCTGATTTCAAGACCAGCCTCGTGTACTTCCTAGTTGTGTGACTGTGGGCAAGTCATTGTAGCCTCTCTGCCTCAGTTTCCTCATCTGTAAAATGGGGGTGATGATGGCATCTCCCTCCCAGGGTTGTTGTGAGGATCAGATGACATAGTATTTGTAAAGTGTTTAGCACAGTGCCTGGCATGTAGTGCCATATCAATGTCATGCACTGCCAGGGGATGGTCTGGAGAGAGGAGGAGGAGGAGATTGGGTATTTTCAGCAGTTCCCCCAAATCTGGAGGCCCTGGAGTGAGATGACGATGGGAGGTAGGATTGTTAGCGAGACCAAGGGTTGAGTGGAAAGACCTTCTTTGCCCTGTCCTGGTCAGAGGCTAGGTTCCCTCACCTGTGAAGGGTGGTATTTGGCTCTGGTGCAGCTGCACAAATGAAAGGACTTTACTTCTCATGACCTGGGTTTCAGCGGCTTGTCTAAGGAAGCTGTTGGCTAATCTGACCTCATCTGATTTTCTCAATTCAAACCCTGACTTGCCATACTACCAGGGTTCTGGGAGGGGCAGGGGAAGTGTCTTCTGGGGCCCCTGCAGCTGCTTGCTGTGTTCAGGGTGAAGGGCCTGCTTTTTTCTCAAGGCCCCCCCCCCCCCTTTGGTGCCAATCAGGCTTGACCCCCTCGGAGCCTAGGAAAAGATGCACTAATCATCTGTTGGGCCTCCTACCTGTTACTCCATCTGATGATCTGTGATAAAGGAGGCTGAGCAGGGATGAACACCCCATTTATAGTTAAACTCAAGGTCATAGGGCCATTAAGTGTTGGACCTGGGACTAGAAACCTGATCTTACCGGTACTTAGCTAAATTCAGAACTCGATTGCAGTCCTCCTGGGAGAACAGGACCCTTAGATTTGCCTTCTACTGGCTGTGAGCTTAGGGGTGTCCTTATTAAGGTAGTAAGTTTATGTGAAAGGATTTATAGGGCCTCTGAAAGGCTTCTTGACTTTCCTGGATGAAACATAGACTGTACCATGATCCTCTAAGTGGTCAGCACATTCTCTTTGATGACTACCTAGGTAGGCACCTAGCATTGTGCAGGGTACAGCAGAAGGCCCCTATTTGAGAGAAAATTGTATGCATTGTTTTCTAACCTAAATCATATTTGGCTATTGTAAATACTCTGTTCTTTTGAAGGGCTTCTGCATCCCATTTGTTGTAGCAACGCTTTAAATAATAAATAACTCCAAAGAGTTAAATTACAGGGCATGACAGTGATACTGCTCCAAGGAAGTGAGCTCTGCTGGATGCTGTGAGAGGCCAAGAGGTGGGCAGGAGAAGGGGGGGCCGGAGCCAGAGAGCCTGGGGGCTCTGTGAGAAGGGCACTTAGTGAGACCTGCATTTGGGGAAGGTGAGGGAAGGCTGTTCAGAGGAGAGGCAGAGGTGGGCGCTTTGAGCCTCTCCTGGGCCAGCTGAGGCAGCTGCCTTGGGGGAAGGAGAAAGGAAAGTGACAGGCAGGCAGGCTCCAGCACTTATTAAGCACTCACTGTGTGCAGTGACTGTGCTAAGACTGACTCCGTGAGTGCTTAAAGGGAAGGGTGTTTGTGGAGCGCCCACTCCATGCCGGCTGCTGGGCTCAGCACTGTACAATTATGATCTCTGAGCCTCACAACAACCTTTATAGATGAGGAAACTGAGGCAATCTGGGGTTAAGTGACTTGCCGGGGCAGCTAGATGGTGCAGTGAACAGAGCACTGGGCCTGGAGTCAGGGATCAAATCTTCCCGGGATCAAATCTGGCCTCAGACACTTCCTAGCTATGTGACTGTGGGCAAGTCACTTCACCCTGTTTGCTTCAGTTTCCTCATGTAAAATGAGCCGCAGAAGGAAATGGCAAACTGCTCCAGTATCTCTGCCAAGAAAGCCCTAAACGGGGTCATGGAGAGTCAGAAATGATGTGCTCAGGGTCACCCCTGGTGTCTGAGGTTGAATTTGAGCCCATCTTCTTCCTGTGGCTAAGTGCTGGAGGTGCCTATCCAAACCGAAGGAGCACAGCTCCTGCCCTGGAGTGGGGCATTGGTGGCAAAGGCCTGAGGCTCCAAATCAGAATTGCTGTTGTTTGTCCTTCATTCTCAGAGAGGCTTGGAGAGGCCCATGGTTTCAAGGAGATGAGACCCATGGCTGTGCAAGTAAATTGCATTTAAGGGAGGCAGGGCTGTGCAAAGTCACCAGCCTCACTCTCTCCTCTGGAGCCAGCTGGGTCCAGTGGCCAGACATAGATCAGGACAACTGAAGATGGCCCTGGTTGTAGTGGGAAACCTTGGTCTTTTTAAGCTAAGATTTTTAACAGGTCTCAGTTTGATTGAGGCAATGCCCATTCAGTGATTAAGACTGGTTAAGAAATGAGCCAAGGAATGGCTCCCTTTTTCTAATCAAAATTTTTATAAAAATCTATCTGGGAGGTAAAGACCCTCAGGGTTTCTTACCAAAACAAAAACAATTACTATGTATGTTCTCTCTGAGTCTTGCAGACCCAAACTATGACCACTAAGTGGTGCTTGGACTAGGACCTATTGTTGGCCAATAAGTTGAGAGTCAGAGTAAATTTGGTTTACTTTAAGGCACTATCTTTGAGAAAGAAATCTAACCTCAAGATTTCTTGCTAGGTTTCAGCCATCAAAATTTACATTCATTTGGGCAGAGCACCTATAGGTAAGGGCATGAAACTCCACCTGGACAGAGGGAGAGGAAGAAAGGAAGGGAGAGAGAGGAGAAGAAAGGAAGGAGCAGAGTTATCAGAATGGAGCTGGCCAGTTGGGTCCCCAGTGGGGCAGCTTGGACACTCACAGGTTGTTGTTTGTCCTTCATTCTTGAAGAGGACCATGACATCAGGAAGATGGTGCCATGACATGCAGATGAATCGGATGTAAGTGAGGGAGGGCTGCACTAGCTCACCGGCCTCACTCTCCTCCAGAGCTATCTGGGTCCAGTGGCCAGTTACAGATCAGGATCACTGGAGATGGCCCTGCTGGAGTCAGACATGGGAGAGGGAGAGAGGACTGCCAACCCAGGCTCCTCCCAAAACAGAGGCTTTAGGGGAAACTCATCACTGGGAGAAAAGCTGGAAACTGAGCAGCTGAGCCGCGAGAGCCCTTGGGCACCCAGACTTCAGGGGAGGGAGGACAAGGGGACAACATGGTCTATAGACCAAGAGGCCAGGAGCTCAGGGAGAAGAGCCTTGGCTTTCGGTTTGTCCAATCAGTCCCTGATCAGGATCCCCCTCAGTGAGTCCTCCCTGCCCCCAGGCCGTGTTGGCCACTTGGGGCAGCTTTGTTAGAGAGTTAGCAGCCTAATCTGCCTCTTGGCAGCTTTTCCTTACAACACCTATAATCCTTTTTTCCTGTAATAACCCTTTTATGTACTTATTTTAATAATGAATAACTTTTATGCTTTTTTAAAAAACATCAGTCATGTCCCAACATGCACTCTTTCTCATTGAATCCTTTATTGTGAGAGTAATTCAAGCAAAATCCACGCCCCAAAGGGACTGTGCTGATAATTTTTACAGCTTACTCCCTCTCTCCTGAGAGGAGTTTGGGTTGTTTCTTCTTTAATGGGAGGGACTACAGAGTTGTTTTCCCTTAGATCATTATGGTAGATTGTATAGTTTTCTCTTGGTTCTACTCTCTTTGTTCTTTCCATGTTTCTCTAAGTTCTTCAAAATTGTTGTTTCTTATAGCAGTACACCCAGATTCCATTACTTTCGTGTCCAGCACAGTCAAATCTTGGGCATGGATTGGTTTCCAAAGTCAGGATCCCATTCAATCAAAACTCCCTTTGAAAGTCCACTAGAGAAAAAAAGAACTCTTGAAAGGACTTCCCTGCCCTGCCCATGCCTGCTTCTGCTTAGCCATGAGCAAACTGGAGAGGACCAGAGTGAGTGAGTCCAAGGGAGCCGGCCACAGGGGGCTGCCTGCTGATAAGGCCGCCCCAGGCTGCCCCTCTCATTGGCTCCTCCAGCCTATGCAGAATAAGCAGTTAGACAGTGGGTGCAGAGAGAGGTGAGCATCGGTCCTGGGAGGGGTGAGGGAGCAAGCAAGCAGCATGTTCATTCGTTTGTCCCATGCAGGCCTTCTCATACTGGTGTCCATGGATGTATTTCGTTAAGTGTTTATTTTTATGACCCTAACAGAACTTCAGCATTTCCTTCTGAACGTGGGCAGTGCAACCTTCTGAGAAGGGCTTCACATGGAGCTGCACAGTGGGTGGCCTCTCCCACATTCCACTTGTTTCTCTTCTTCCCTTCCTCTCCCCTTCCTACATACAGTTGACATTCACCTGCGCTCAATGCCCACACGTGGCTCCATCTCTCTTCCCTAAGGCACCTCCTTTGTGGGCTGTTTTTTGCTAGTGCTCCAGTGCTATAATTGCCCTCCTTGGGGGGTGCATCTGTAGCTGTGGACTGGACAGTGGCGATCACTCACCAGTGTGACAGCAGTTTAGAGCTGGTTTTTGTATGATCCCAGATCGCTGTACAGAAGGGTCTGGCCAATTACAGCTCCACCCAAAGGGTGTGCTTGTTTGCCCATAGCTTGGCCAGCACAGTTGGTTTTTGTCCTTGCATCCCCTCTAATGGTTTGGAGCCTTCTTTCTATGATTGTTAATCGTTTACATTTATTCTCTTAAGAACTATTTAAATCTTTCCCCCACTTACCTGCTGGAGAATCAGCCCCTTAGTTGTTTAAAGGCAGCTCTCATTCTTCCGGTGGCAGGGTCACCAGACTTCTCCCTGCTCTGGTGGTTTTTCCTCTAGGTCATAGATCCCTTATTAACCCAGTAGTCACTTTATAGATGATGAAACTGAGGCTTAGCAGGCAGATGATTTGCCAGGTGCCTCAGAACTGATAAATAGCTTAATTGGGCTTCCAGTCTTGTGTATCATTCACAGAATCACTGAATTTGGGTGTTGGAAAGGACCTTGGTGGCTCTTGTGTCCAGCCCTCTCACACAAGGAGTCCTGGCTGTGACGGACCTGATCCTTTCAGAGACTCTCTCCTACTCCCACCAGGAATCTTCTACAGGCCCGCTGTCTCATGTGATGTGGGTGCCCTTCCACTGCCCTGCTTGCCCTCCAGCCTTTAGATCTCAGTGTGTCACCTCCCTCCTCCTGGAAGTTAGGTTTCCGTTGACATAAAAATTGTCCAAGGGTTTGTTGGCAGGCGCTGCTGCCTGTTGTACGTGTTGGCATGCAGAGACAGTTTAAAAGTGGCTTATTACGTGCTGAACATAGACCATGGTATACAAAAGCCAGTGGGTCCTGAGCAGTCTTTTCAGCAACTTTATGTGGGTCTTCGTTACTTCAGGCAGGATGGGTACTATAGAATTTCACAAAGGACAGTAAAGATTTACACCTGAGAGGACGAATAGCAGAAGGGGAAGTCTGTTTGTATCAGGTGCACTTGTGGGCTGACCAGGAAATACCAGGGATTTAGCTGAATTTGCAGACTAACTGTTAATACCAGGGTTGTGGTGAGTGAGTCAGTCATTAAACATTATTAAGTGACAGGCTCTGTTCTAAGTGCTACTGATGCAAATATAAAAAAGACAGCCTCTGTCCTCAAGGAGTTTATAATCTAATGGGGGAAGACTACAGGAGGCTGGAAGGGTGGGGAGGGGCAGAGCAAGCTGGCAGGAACTCCTTGGACATTCACCTGCGCTCAATGGACTCCATATCAGGAATGGACTCCTTCCTGATATGGAGTCCTGCAGGAAAAATCAGAGGGATCCCAGAGCAGTGCAGCTGAGACGGCCGTGCTGCGAGCCTTTCTGACCTGGTGCCTGGCAACGCTCACCTTAATGGGGAGGCAGAAACATCTGTCACTGACCAGTTACTCACAGAGTCCAGGTGTGTCTGTGTGGGTATGGGAGGTGGGAGGGGGAGGGTCTCAGCTCAGTTCCCAAGGTGTCTGTGAGTCAGACCATAACTTGGTGCTCCTGGAGAAGAGGATGGCCTTCTTGGCTGCTTCATGACCCTGTTCAGTACCACTGAGCTCACAAGCCACGAAAATTACCAGATTTCTTCTTCCTCTTCTATTTTTAAAGAATGGCTGCTGTTTGGCTCCTGACCCTCCCAATTTCAGGTGATCTTTACATAGGATCAGCATGCTAGCTCTGCCTTGAGCCAAGCCATTGACAAAAGTTATTCAGTACCAGAGGGCCAAGCATGGATTCCTGGGTTACTGACATTGACTGATTCCTGATTCAAAACTGTGTGTGCATGCACACCATTGATTTGTAGCAAGTCAGAATCATGTATCATTTGGGGGGGGGGGTTTCCAAGTTCTTATCTTAGGGGAAAAGGGAGGGGACTTCTGGGAGGCTGATAAATAAAGGAAAGGAGGTCTGGAATGACATTTATTCTGATGTTAATAACAGTTCAGTTAATTGGAGGACACAGATTTTATTTTTTTGTTACACTTTGAAAAGAGGGATTTTGGAGGAGCCTTTACCTTATCTACAAGTACTTGGAAAACTTTTTTTAAGAGAAAGATTAATGAGACTTTGGGGCTTCTTTTGAAGTGACTCTTGCTGATAGGTTTAGGGACTCTAATTGACTCTCTAACCCCCGGTTCAGCAAAATGTAAATTTTGCTGGACTGGAAAAAAAAGGAGGGACTGTTTTGGGGGGGGGGTGTAGAAAGAGCTAAAGCCTATGGCCAGAAGGGAAGGGGGGAGAAAATCTTACCATTCCCAAGTATTTCTGAATTTTTGTCTTTTGGCCTAGGATACACATCTCCCCAAATCTGCAGGGGTACAGATTTTAAGCTACAAAAAAGTGAATTAATTTAAACAGGGCTTATTCCGTGTCAGAAACACAGGATTTCAGAGGTGGGAGGGACCATAGTGGTCTTGTTCACACTACCTATCTTCAGTTGGGGGGCCCCACTGCCCTTCAGGGCTAAACCCTTCTCTTGAGTACTTGGGAGAAGCTGTGCTATCCCTGCTCTGTCATGGCCTCCATGGACTTGGGGCCTCTTATCAGTGGTTGCCTGCCCATGGAGCAGACATGGGACTTGGCTTCTGTTTATTCTCCCTAATGGGGCTTTAACTTATTTTGGCAGTTCTGCCCCAGTGACTCTCAGAGCTTGCAGTCCACTAGCAGCCCCCATCTTTCTCAGACTGTCTGTGCTTCCCCATCCCAATTTCTTGAGCCCAGTGTTTCTCCTTAGTTAATCTTCTCTTATTAGGTTCAGTGCACTGGGCTAGCCTGTCACCCTTTTAGAATCCTGGCTTCTCTGGTGTGTTCTCCAGCCCCCAAGTTAGCTGCAGATTTTGTTCAAACCATCTTTGACTTTATCCAGCTCATGTATAAGAGGGTCACGAAGAGATCCTGGGCTCCTCCTGTTGGGGACCTTCCCACTGTGATGGCAGTGGCTCCTTGAGGCTGGCTGATCAGCCCATTCAGATCCATCTGCTTGTGCTCTCCATTAGTTGGCATCTTTCCATTTTCCTGTCAGAGTAGCAGAAGATAAATGGGAGGAGATTAATCTGACCAAGATCAGCCCTGAGGATGAGAGGAGAAAATACATTCCCTTCTTAGGAGAGCTCTCAAATTTGACAGCCATGCTGGCCAGGTTTTCTCTGGTTTTCTTCTTCTCTCTTTATTTCTTCTTAGGTACAAGGGCTTGGAAACCCACCTGGCACATCCTGCCTGTGTGACCTGGGCAGGTCCCCTTCACCTCTGCTGAACTAGCAGGGGCTGAGAAGGAATCAATCTGCATTGGGGGAGGCCTTCCTCTCCTGGGTGATCCCAGTACCGATGACCCCATGGGGGTCCTTAGGCCTACTGGGGAAGGAAGGCTTCTGCCTGGGAAAGGAAAATTACATAAAAACAGAATATATCACTATAATTTCAAAAACCCACAACATGTAAGATACTTTATCAGATGATTTGTTAAAATTTGGGTAATTTTTATAAATAATTACATTGTTCCTTGGATGTACCAGTTTAGTAACCCTGTCACAAAATGAAGTTAGCCTGGTATCGTTGAGGTTTGAGGTTTAGGGGTTCTCAAGACCCCAAAATACCAATACGTCGGGTCCTGGCTGAATGAATTCGACTCAAGCCTTCTCTCTGCCAAAGTAAAACAAAGTTTATTAAAGATTTGCCATAATGGGTTAGACTCTTAAGGAGCCTTAGTATTTGTGAGGCTTGTGTTGTGACAAGCGGGTCAGAACAATCTGACACAGACTGAGTTTGAGTTGAATCTCAGTGCCTTAATGCAGGCAAGATAGGTCTTATATACAGAAAGACTGTGGGAGGGGTCTAGGGGTGGTCTAGAGGAGGGGTTAGACTAGGTTGAGAGTAACAGATTTGGGCCTAGCAATAATGAAAAGCTTCTGGCCTCAGGTAGATAAGGGGGTTCCCAGAGCCTGTATCCTATCAGGATGACTGCTGTCTTGCCTAGGCTACAGGTGTAATGTCTTCATATAGACCTGACTCCTGAAGCTGGTAGGCACAGAAGCTGTAAATGCCTCCCATTTTTCCAGCCTGGCCATGTTTTCCCCCTTCCTTAGGCTCCTGTCATCCTCAGCTCTTGGGCTTACCCAATCTGTGTTAGAGTTAGGGTGGAGACCCATTCCACTGTAGCCTGAGTTCACAGCTCAGGACTAAGGACTCGAGTGAGCTGCTAGCCTCAGCCTCCCTAGCAGCAGGGATTATGGGCATGTGCCAACAGGCTGGCCAGACCAACCTGCCTGACCTCTTCTGATTTTCATCCCATTTCTGGATATTACCATTATTGCTAACAGAGGATTCCTGTTAAAGATGACTCTTCAGGTGACAGCATACACTTGTCCTTTGGGCTTCACGGTGGGTTTCTAGTTGACCAAGGCCCCAGTTTAGGAGGCCAGTCTCACCTTTGGCTGGGGCCTTCTGAGAGCTTTACTCTTTTGCTTTTATTTTGGCAGCCAATTGGATCCTTCCTTGAAGATACCTGAGCTCATATTAAAGAGCCAGAAGAAAATGGTGTCCAAGCAGGCCTTCCTCTGCAGCCTGGGCTCCGTCTACTTGTCTCTGCTCTTTGTTTTCCTCCTCATGGACGTTTATGCCAGGCCTGCGAACAACTCAGCTTTAAAGGAGAAGGGAATCGACAAGGATGAGAATGAGATCCTCCCCAGAGATCACCTGAACGGTGTCAAGATGGAGATGGACGGGCACCTGAACAAAGATTTTCACCAGGAGGTCTTTTTGGGGAAGGAGATGGAGGAATTTGATGAAGATTCAGAACCACGAAGAAACAGAAAAAAGCTCATGGCAATCTTTGCAAAGTAAGTCAGGAATAGGAGGTCTGAGGGCAGGCCTGTGGTTGCCATGTTTCTGAGTGTTTGCTGTGGCCATTGGGAGTTATTGGGATTTTTAGGAGAAAAAAAGAGCTGTAGGTCTGGAGGAGTCAGGAGGCCTGGGTGTGAATCCTATCTCTGCTGAGCATCAGGGCTCATTTGTAAAATGGGTACAATGCTCAGGGTGGTGAGGAATGTGGATTGCAAGCGTTGAAGTGCTGTCATGACTTGTGAGCCGCTGGTAGGGCCTGCATCCATGTCCTGTGACAGTCAGATCACTGCCTCACAGGCTGTACTGTTTCTGGGTACATTGCTTTTAATGCCTTAAATATCGATTAGGGACTTAACAGTGTTCCAGCCACTGTGCTAAGTCCTGGAGGTACAAAGTTTATCCACCTTGCTTAGATGGATAAAACATTAATCTGGAAAAAGAGTAATAATGATAATAGCTAGTATTTATATAACGCCTACTATATGCCAGGAACTGTGCTAAGCTCTTTTACAAATGTTATTTCATTTGATCCTCACAATAACCCTGAGAGGGAGGTGCTGTTATATTTCCATTTTATAGATGAGGAAACTGAGGCAAACAGTGGTTAAGTGACTTGCCTTGGGTTACACAGCTAGTAAGTTCCCAAGGCACAGTTTAAATTCAGGTCCTTCCTGACTCCAGGCCCAGAATTGTCTAGAATTGTATCCATCTCTAGTTGCCTCTTAATAGAATTTCTAAGTATGATGCAGAGTAATTTGGGGAGAGAACTGTAGCTACTTATAGAGTATCAGAGCTGGACTTAGAAGGGGAAGAGATGTGGAGAGCCTTGGGGGCTTCACAGAGGGTGGGGCTGAAATGTCGAGATTGGGGAACAGACGCTCATCCAGCTTGGTCCAAACACAGAGTGTTTTTATAACGTGAAATAAGACTGGAAAGGCCATTTGGAGCCAGACTCAGGAAAGCAGTGGTCCACTAGGTCTGGTTCTCTTATCCTAAAGGGAAGAGTAACTGGTGAAGGGGAAGTCAGCAAACATTTAGTACCTACTGTGTGCAGGCGCTGTGGGCTAGGCACTGGGGATGCCAAAAGAGATAAAAGACAGTCCCTGTCCTCCAGGAGCTTATCGTCTAATGGGGGAGACCACCAGCAAACAATATAAGCAAGCTGTGTAAACAAGCCTTGCAGAGTCATGATCTGTGGAATATGGTTGAAGGGGCAGGCTTCTGGAAAAGGTTAGTCTGGTAGGGTAGAAGGCCACCTCTGAGAGGCTGGAGCTAAGGACAGTGCTGAGGGAGGGCATTTTCTCAAGGCCATCAGTCTTCGGGGGGTAGGACATAGCCTCCGCAGCAGGGAGCAGTGGGGTTTGGTTTGGGAGCCCTGGGGCCCTTAATACATTTTTACTGACTGTGGAAGGAGGTGGGGTAACTCCTCTGGCCTTGGGGAGAGTGATGATCTTATCTGAGATGATTCAAAGGATGGATTGCTGAGCTCAGCTGATTTAGGGAACTGCTTTTCCAGTGGACACAGCCTTTAGCATTGAGCACTTTGAGATTAGGAGCCATGGGAGGCAGCTGTTGGCAGTGCCTGGAGGGTGGGGCTGGCTGGTGTGCTCTGGATGGCGGGAGGGCATGACAAGCTCAGGGAGTGGTGTGGCATTTCCCTGAGGGAAAGAGTGAGGTCAGGGAAGAGGTGATGGATGAGGGATGGATAGATGGAGGACCAAGCTACATGGGGGTCTTCATGGATGCTTATGAATTCAGGAGGATTGCTGAGGTCCACTTGATCTCTTTATGCTATTTGTACAGGTTCCTAGGGGCTACTTTTGCTTTTTTTTCTCTCAGTTGAAAACCCTGGCCTCAGATTTCACTGAAAAGATTGAGGACATTCTCTGAGAGCTCCCTCTTCTCCCCTTGCCCTTCTCACTTCCCATCACTCAGAGGCCTCCCTCGCTCTCTCCACTTTGATCCCTTCTTGCCAAGGTGGATCCTCTACTTGCCCACAAGACTCGAGTCCATTCTGTCTTTTCTAGATTTTTCTTACTGTTGTCTCCTCACTTTCTCATTCTTCAAAGTCTCCCTGTCTGCTGGCTGCTTCCCTGCTATCTGCCAGCGTGCCTGGGGTTCCCCCTTCCACCCCCACCAGCTGCATCCTATCTCTCCTCCTTTGGTAGCTAAACTCCCTAAGAAGGCCATGTGTAATTGGTGCCTCAACTTCCTTCCCTCTCACTCTCTTCTTAATTCTCCTCTGACCTTGTCATTCAACCAAAACCGATGTCTCCAAAGTTACTAGTGATCTCTTAAAGTTTTTTTTTAAAAATTGTTTTAAGAAGCCAAGATCCACCTTCTTACCTTTCTAGCCCAACCCTACTTCTCTTAATTGAGAACACAAGAAAAATAAAAATCCTGCTATAAACATGTATATTCAATAAAAAATTTTCTACAGTGACCATGTGTAAAAAATGTCTTTCTCATTCTGCATTCTGAGCCCTTCACCTCTCTATCAGGAGGTGGGTGCACGTATGAGTTCAGCACAGTGGTGTACAGTCACATCTATATACCATAACTTGTGTATACAGTGCCCAGCTTGTGGGCACCCTCTCAGACTCCCATTGTCACCTCCAAAAGAGCTACAAACATTTTTGTACATCCTTAGAGTTTGCTTTGCTTAGAACTAATCTGTCCCTTAATTCCCTCTTTGCTCTTATTTCACTGTTGAGTGAAATGTGCTTCTATACCCAACTGTGTGTGTGTTCATGTGTGCATGCATGTGCGCATTTGTGTGTGTGTGTTTATTTGTTCTTCCTTCCTTTGAGCAGTTCAGATGAGAGTGAGGTTCAGATGTCAGCTGCTTCTCAGTACCCCTCCTCTTCGTATAAATGTCTCCTTGTGTACCCAGGTTATGTTAGATAATTTCTCCTAATCTTCCTTTCTCCCCTCAGTTTTTTCCTCGTCCTCGCCTTCATTCTTCTTTTAAGATCATCAAGGCATAACAGAGCTGCTCCTAGACCTTGTCTAATTGGACTCCCTCTGTGGGCCCTGATGATAATAGGGATCAGAGGGGACAAGTATATTCTCCCCATCTTTGAATGTGAGTCTTTTATCCTTGTTAAGTCCTTTATTTATGTTTGTTTTTTTTCATCATTCTCTTTATTCCAGTGTTTGAATTTCAGAGCTCCTACACATACATCTCTGGTCTTTTTGTCAGGAATGCTTGGAGGTCCTCTATTTCATTAAAGGTTCATTTTCCCCCCTCTAACATTATATCAGTTTTGCTGTAAGTCCACATCCTTTGCCTTCTGGAATGTCATATTCTAAGTTCTCTGCTCCTTTATAGTGTAGTGGCTGCTGGATTTATGTGATGTGCATTTTGGTGCTTGAATTCTTTCTTTCTGGCTTCTTGTCGTTTTATTATTTTTTTTCCCTGGAACCCTTGAATCTTGTCTGTAATGTTCCTGGGTGTTTTCATTTTGGGTTTTTTTTCAGGAGGTGACTGGTGAATTCTTTTTGTTTCCACTTTGCCCTGAGTTTTCAGAGATCTGGGCAATTTTCCTTTTAGATTTCTTAAAATATAATGCATAGACTCCTTTTTTGGTCTTGGCGTTTAGATAGTCCTTAATTCCACCCCCCCCCTTCTGTTTTCTAAGTTGATATTGTTGTGATTTTCCAGGCTTTTGATAATGTTTTAGTATCTCTTGCTGCCTCATGAAGTCATTGGTTTCTGTTTGATCCATTCTGATTTTCAGAGAGATTATTTCTCAGGCAGTTTTATACCTCTTGCACCGTGGTACCCCTCCCCTAGTCAGTAAGCTCTAGGGGCTGTGTCACCTTTAGAATCAAGCATAAGATTCTCTCTTTGGCTTTTAGATGCCCCTTATAACCTGGACATTCCTCCCTTTCCAGTCTTCTTTCCCTTCCACATGTTCTACCATCCAGTGACACTGGCCTCCTGACTGCTCTTCATCTCCCAGCTTGGCACGTTTTCCCTGGCTGTCCCCAAGGTCACTCTCCCTCCTCACCTCTGGCCACTGGGAAGGACCAACTCAAAGCCTGCCTTATACTGCAGAAGAAGCAGCCTCAGATAGAAAGAGGACTTGCTAAACCATGCATTCACTTAGGAAAACCACACACTGACAGTGCTTGTGTTCTGTCTGATTTCTGTTATTCTGTTCAGTCTTCCTCATCCACTTCAGTCTGGCTCGGGCTGTGGGTTCTCAGAGGCACTCTGTGCCACAGCTGGCCTTTCTTAAGCCCTTCGTGCCGCCCTCAGGGGCAGTCTTCCGTCTGTCCTCTGTATGTCTTGTCTGTCCGTGGCTCTTGGCGTGCTGTCTCCCCCGTTAGGCTGGGAGCTTCCGGGGGCAGGCCAGTGCCAGGGCTGCTCTTTATATCCCTCGGCTTTTGCTTGGCTGTTAGTAGTTACTTAGCAGATGCTTGCTGGTGAAATAATTTTAATGGAAGTAGAACAGTGAAGGGGTGACAGTTCTGTGGTGTTGCCTGAGTTACTCTGCAGGTAGGACAGTGAAGGGGTGACAGTTCTGTGGTGTTGCCTGAGTTACCCTGCAGGTAGGACAGTGAAGGGGTGACAGTTCGGTGGTGTTTTCTGAGTTACCCTGCAGGTAGGACAGTGAAGGGGTGACAGTTCGGTGGTGTTGCCTGAGTTACCCTGCAGGTAGCTTAGGTAACATGAGGTGGTGGTGATGACAGAACCCTCTTCCACCAAGAATCCTGGAAAGTTGGGGCTCTCTCTCTTGCAGATCCGTAAACTTGGTTTTCCAAGAATCATTAAACCAAAAAGTCAAGTATTTGCCACATTAATTTTTTTTTAAAAACCTATTTAGTGTTTTGAGCAAAATATAAAACATCTTTTTAAAGTTGCAGACAAGTTAATGTAGAACTTTAAACAAATTTAGCATTAATACAAATTCAGTTCAGGAAGTAAAAGGGGAATGCAAAGGAGGCAGTGAGACGGGCTCAGAGCCAGCGTTGTGGGGACACCTGTGAGAAGAGGTGGTCAGACCAGCCAGCCTTAGGGGTTGGCCTCCACGCCTTGGCGAGGACCCCTGGAAAGGAGGGAGAAGCCGGAGACCAAGGAAGCACTTTAGCAGACCTCATCCCTGAGTTCTTTAGACAAGGCGCGATGGGTAAGAAGTGAAGCCCCTGTGGACACAGAAATGGAGTTGTTTCAGTTGTGTCTGGCTCTTCATGGCCCTTTTGGGGTATTCTGGGGAGAGATCCTGGAGACCTTTGCCATTTCCTTCTCCAGCCCTTTTTACAGATGAGTAAACTGAGGCACACAGGGTGAAGTGACTTGCCCAGGGTCACCCAGCTCGGAAGTGTCTGCGGTCACATCTGTACTGCAGGCCCAGCCCTCTGGGTGCCACGACAGATCCCCACGTGAGCTGGCTTTGAGCTGCAGCTGAGGTGGGTGACTTGGGAGAGGCTAGGAGTGGAGGCACAGCCTTCCTCAGGGGCCTCTGAACTCGGGTCCTTCTTTCCTTGGCACAGCCCCCTTCCCTGTGCCTCAGCTCAGCCTTGGCATATGACACACGGGCAGCAGCGCTCCATCACCCTGGTTCTGGTGCTTCCCTCCCTCCTCCATCCTGGCCAAGAGAGCGCCTGGAGAGGCTTGGCCTTGTACTGGTGTCTCTGGGTGCGGCTCAGCGACTTTGGGATATAGGTCCTAAAATCTTTCTCTGGAAATTGAGGAACATCCAGTGGCTTTGTTCTGATGTAATATCTTGTCACCTTGCGCTCTAGGATGGGCAACTGTGCTCTGCCTTTACAGCTGTGAGCCTCGATGGCTTAGGACCTCCAGCCAAGGCCAGCTCAGAGGCCTCTGCCCCCTCGTTTGGGGGGCTGGGGCCTTGTCTTGGACGCTTGTCTGTCGTCTTTTCTCCCTCTAGCATTTGGTGCATTTCTCCTTAGGGTGATGGGGATGAAATAGCTGTGCAATGCAGATTGGCCACAAGGTGGCAGTGATTTCCCTTTAGCATTTCAAACCTACAGCTTCTGCTATTTTTAAGTTTAAATGGTGGAACTAGGCCTTGGAGGAAGTGCAGCGTCACTTTCCACAGAAGGCCTTGTCTTCCACTTAGAGGAGCCAAGGACTTTTGTTGTGTCTTGTTAGAAGGTGTACCAGCCAGGTATGGTGAGGAAGGAGGAGCCAAGCATTGTGAGCTGGACAGATTTTTTGAAATTGTTATTTGTCACCTGTATTTCTAAATACTTCTCCCTCCTCCCCAGGGAACTATCTCTTCTACCAAATAATTTTTAAAAAGAGAAAAAAAAGAAACTTGGTACTGTAAAACTGACCAACACAGCAACTGGGTCAGACAGTGCAGATGCAGTGCTTGGTACCCATTCTCCTGTCTCCCCACCCTGTCTGAAAAAGGAGGGAGGGGGCCTTTTCTTACTTCTTTTTCAGGAACGGACTTGATGATTGACCATGTGAGCTTAATGCTATGACCTTCTAATCTCCCTTAGTAAGGGAGAACTCTCATGGTGTGGTTTCTGAGAAGAGCAAAGGAAGGCAGTTCTCAGAAGGACAGGTAGTTCTCGCCACTCCCTCTTCATCTTGTAGAGAGATGTCGTTCTCTTGTTACAGATGGATTCCCACACTTCAGCAGGCAGAGCCCCCTTTTCCATCAAGAACGATTGGCTCTTACGACTAGTTGATGCATGTTGGGTTCTGCATATGGCAGCCACACTGCTGGTCCACCCTGTGTTTGCTTTGGAGTCAGAGAAATAAGTATCTGTTCTGTCCAAGAATTGATTCTCATTGGCTCAGTAGCTCCCTTGGCCTCCATCCCTAGTGGTGTAACTAGACATGAATAGATGCCAGCCCAATCCATCCTCTGAAGATCCCCAGTGAGTGGTCCTGCCTGCAGTCTTCACATGGAGACCTCTAGTTTTGGAAAAGAGACAGAATTGCACCAAATAATGCCTGGCCAAGCAGGGCAGGCTCCTGCCAGGATGCTGGCACTGAGCTTCCTTGTCAGTCCTTAGGAGCTGGGCCTCTGGGGCTTGCCTTACAGTGTTGTTGGTGAACTGTACTTCACGCTGGGTCAGTTCATGCAAGTCTTGCAAGCTTGCCAGGCTTCTCTGAGGCCATCCCATCAGCCTTTCTTATGGCCACTGTCTGCCATTCAATTCGCAGACCACGATTTGTTCACAGCTTTTCTCAGTGGATAAACACCTTCCTGGTTTCCACTTCTTTGCCACCACCAGAAGAGCTGCCGTCGTGACTTCTGTGCATCACGAGTCCTTCCACTCTTTCCTCTTGAGGCTGGGCTTTCTGCCATGCCCCTGCTTCAGGTACCCTCCTCCTCATCACTGACATAGCTCTTGCTAGGTGCCTCATTGGATCCTCACAGCCACCCTGGGGATCAGAGCCAAAGTGGCTGGCCCAGGGTCACAGAGATGGCCTGATTCCAGCCCTGGTGCTCTGTCCACTCCCCCCCTCTACCACGCCCTCCAGCTCCCTGTTATGTAGAATGTAAGCTCCCCCAGGGCAGGGACTGCCTCTCTCTCGGTGTTTGCAGTTCCAGCACTTGGCCCTATGCCCAGCACAACTGCTTAATACATGTTTCTTGACTGACAGAGGGAACCTTAAAACACTATAGAAGCATGCTTTATTGTGAGGGAGCTTTGGGCAGTTCAATTTACTTTGGGATATGTCTAGTTGTTAGGTTTTCTTTGTGCTGAGAGAAGTTGCTGCTGGATTAGACAGATGGGTCCCTTTTCCATGGCATTGCCCTTCAAACAAATGAAGAGTCCTTGTCATCTCCTCCCCAGGTCCTTCCCTTGCTTCTTGGTCCTGCTGATCACTTCCTGGCTTCCCTCCACCTCCCCCCAGTGCTGAGCTCCACCCTCCAGATGCACGTGGTCTTCAGAGGGCAGGAAGGTGGAGCTTCTTTTCTTCTGGGCTTTCCCCACAGTGTGAGCCTAAAGCACATGGCCAGATTACAGCCTACTCTGCCCATCCCGCAGGATTGTCTTTCTAACCATAACCATCTTGTTCTCGAAAAGTTATTTTAACACAACTCCAGTTGGGTATTAGATTTTTCTAAATTCTCTCCAGCTCTAGCCCACAGTTCTAATTTGGATCATGATTGTTGCCCTGGGTGCTCTCACATCTCCCAGCTTCTTGTCATCTGTAGATTTGATAAACCTGCTTCCAGGGCCTTCTCCTGAGTCATTAATGATAATATTGACTAGCACAGAACCAGGGAAGGGTTGTTAGGACACTGCCCTGGAGACTTGCCATTGGGTGGCTGCAGGTCCAGTCACTCAGCCAGTGCAGTCTCTGCCTTGACTACCTGGATGGCATGGAGGCCTGTCTGGCATTTGATGGCCTGTGATAACCTGCTAATCCTCCCATAAGAAGAAATTTAGTTAGCCTGCTATGCCCTATTATTTTTAAAATCCCACTTTATTGGTGTTTCTTGCTTTTAAAGTCATTTCCTAAAACTCCTCCCCAGGAAGGACCCTCTTCAGCCGTATGCCCATTGATGGGCGCCCATTTTGTCTCCCACGCTATTTCTGGTGTGAGCTGTTCCAGATGGAGCCGTGCGGGGGTCACTATCCCCATTTTCCTTCTCAGTGTTCTCAAACTGGTCCTCCAGTGACATGATGGAGCCAGCAATCTGTCACACTCATCATCCGTGGTCATAGGGTCCTGCTTGACTGGTTTAAGATTCAGGCCATTGGCCTTTGTGACTCAGCCGCTGCACCTACCGGCTTTTGTCATGCCTCGGGGGAGCCGTCCACACCTGGTGACCTGAAAGCTTCTGGAGGCAGTGCTGTATTCTCGCTGAATCCAAGCTTCCAGCTTCCTGGTCGTGGTCTTTGTTCTGTCTCTCAGAGTACAAAGACAGTGTCCTTGGCAGAGAACAGTGGGATCTGCTTTGTCTCTGACTTGGGGGGAGCTTAGTTTTGTTGATGCTTTTTGTTCCTAAATCATAGTCATTTAAAAGACAAACAAACAACTTTGTACAAACAAACTGTAGCTGGAATAACCAAGAGGAAGTACTGGAATTAATAGGGTTGGGGAAGGCTTCCAATAAAAGATGGGATTTTAGTTAAAGGAAGCCAGGAGGCAGAAATGAAGGGGAAGAGCCTTCCCAACCTAGGGGACGCCCGAGAGAATGCCCAGAGCAGGGAGCTGGAGGGTCTCATTTATGGAAGAGCCAGGAGGCCGGTGTCACTGGATGGAAGAGGACGTGATGGGGCGTGGCGTGTAAGAAGCCGGGAAAGGTAGGAGAGGGCTTGTGACGAAGGGCCACACGGAGCATTTTGTGTCTGATCCTGGACGAAGTAATCCAGGGAGGAGGTGATGAGGGCCTGGACCGGGGTGGGGGCAGTGTCAGAGGAGGGAAGGCACAGGTGAGAGAGATGCAGCAGAGGTGTCATCACAGTGGGGGGATGAGAGACAGTGAGGAGCCTAGGATCAGTCCTGGGGTGAGAGCCGGGGGGAGGGGAGGCTTTGGGGGGAAGATAGAGAGACTGGGGCGGGAATCATCAGCACAGAGACACATGGTCATTAAATCCATAGGAGCTGATGAGATCACCCAGTGAAGTCGTATGGAGGGAGAAGAGAAGAGAGTCCAGGAGAGAAAGTGCTTGAAATGGCCATGCCTTTTGTCCCAGACATTCCTCTGCTATCATAGTGAAAAAAAGACATGAACTATGAGTATATACACCAATGTTTGCCTCAGCATTTATATTGTCAATTTAATATCTATGCCAAAGTATGGCTAGCAGCATAGTGGCAAAGAACTGGAACCAAGTAGACACCCATTGATTAATGAATCAATGGAACAAGTTCTGATCCATGGATGTAATGAAGTGTTATTGTACTCTAAGAACTGATCACTACGCTGAGTAGTCCAAACTGAATGCTGCACAAGAATGACCAGGCTTAGCCCAAAGAAGAGAAGGCGCCTCCCTCTTGTAGCAGGACCGTGGATGTGCAGCGCCATGTAAGAGACTTCTTCGGCTTTCTTCAGTATTCCTAACTTAATTTTCCCCTCTTGTTTATTTCAAGTGATAATTCACTGGGAAGGAGTGAGGCTTGGGATATGTTAGGAAACGTGCAGTAAAAACCAGACCTGTCAGTAAAGGTAAATTGAAAGACAGAGAGGTGTCCTCGGCATCGATGGCCAGTTTTTTGTTTTGAGCCTTACCACCCCTAACACTGTTATCCTTTTAATCTCCCCTTGTTTCTGGCTCCTATTTTTAAAACCAAAGTTGGTCACAGATTCCTTCTGCTTCCATTTTTCTTTCTTTAGATAGCTTCCCTTTTTTTCTCCTTAATGGAATTATCTCTGTTTGTGTCTTCAGAATTTCATCTTATGTGGGGAAGGGAAGCAGCATTTATGAAATGCCTGTGGCAGAGCCATGCTAAGCACTTCCCATTCGATCCTTCTAATGACCCTGGGAGATATGTGCCATTATGATCCCCATTTTATAGTTGAGGAAGCTGAGGCAGACAAAGGTTAAATGACCCATCCAAGGTCACATGGCTAGGAAGCGTCTGAGACTAGATTTGAACTCCCAGATCTCCCTGCCTTGAGGCCCAGTTCTCTGTGTGCTGGGGCGTCTTTCCTGAACTGACATCTCCTGGAGAACTGTAGGCTTTGGTCTTCTGTACCTGTGCAGAATGCTCTGAAATCCTCTGAAACCATGTCTCCCCACATCTGGAGTGAACAGCAGCCCCTGCCTTCTCTTTGTGAATTCTGAAATGGGAGTGGCCACAGGGATTGCCCTCTGGAGACTGTGAACTGTTGTCTGTGTCCTGTCTCTCACAGAATCTTGTTGATTGGTCCCCATGAGGGCCCCCAGTCTCTGTTTTTGGCTCCAGATACTTTCTGTTGATGAAGATCTTGTCCCGCCTTTGGAGGAGCAAGGCCATTCATGCAGACAATCCAAGGACGTTGGGTGACTTTTTTTCAGCAAGTAGGGCAGAACGTGCCCAGCGTGTCCTGGTTCACCCACGAGCTGGCGTAAAGGAAGGGCTCTCACTGTGGTGCACTTCCAGACTGTCCAGCGGGGCTTGTTTATTGGTGGCCACGTGGATGCACATTCTCTCCTTAGATCTGTCAGTATAACCCCAACTCTTATGCCATGCCGACCCCCAAAGTCATTGCAGCAAGATGTCTTTGACTCGATAGGTCGTCAGCTAGGTGTTTAATGGCATACCTGAAATGTCCTTTAATTTGTGGTAAAAGAAACTGAGATGGAGTCTTGGAAATTTGATTTATACTTTATTTTCCCAATAGTCTTGTTTTTAAGAGTCTGTTGTTCAGTTGTTTCAGTCATGTCCGAGTCTTCCTGACCCATTTGGGGTTTTCTTGGTGGAGATACTTCAGTGGTTTGTCATTTCCTTCTCCAGCCCATTTTACAGATAAGGAAAGTGAGGCAAACAGGGTGAAGTGACTTGCCTAAGGTCATGCAGCTAGTAAGTGTCTGGGGCTTGATTTGAACCCTGGTCCTCCTGACACTGGGCTTGGTGCTTTATCCACTGGGCCACCTAGCTGCACTTCTAAAAGTTCAGTGCATATCTTGACTTTTGCCAGAGCAAGATCATATGTTTCTTAAACATTGCAACTAGAAGGAGGCCTGGGAGAACATTTTTTTTCAGCGTAGATAAAATACAACCCCTAATTGATGAATGAAAGAATAATGTCCACTTGGAATCCTTTAATCCTTAATCATCATATTCGAAGTAAACAGTCCCTTAGAACTTCTCTCTGGGAGGTTTATGTTAATTTTATGGATGTTTGACCTTTGACTTCAGAACCCAAGTAGATGTCTGTTAGTGGGGTTTTATTTCTGGTCCTTAGCAGAGCTCAAAATGTTTCAGAATATTCAGATTGAGATTTCTTATAAAATCCAGGTGAGTTGGGTAGATAGTATAACATGCTCAGTGTCCTCCCCTCCCCGACTCCACTGTCAGAAACCAGCAGAGGACCCGCTGCCCCTGCTCTCCCTGCCCTGACTGACCAGAGAGACCAGGCTGGGCTTCACAGCCTTCCTAGGCTGCCTCCCTCTAAGGCACACCCCCGCAGAACTGACCCGAGAAAGCTGGCTGCCTGCTGAGTCTGTGTAAAAACTCCTTCACAACGATATTTAGGTTAGCCTGTGACTACAGTTGTTGTGGTGGAGCGGCATTGGTGAGTTAGGTGGGAGGAGGATGTGAACATTGCCCACTGCTCTTTCTCTGTTGCCTTAAATTACTAAGGAGACTCTTGTTCTACTGTGGTTTGATACGGAATTTATTGAAAAACCACTCACTGAATGTCTTCTCATTGACAGTGCGTGCAGTGTTGTGGCCAGAAGGCAGGGTGATCCGGGTTCAAGCTCCTCCTTTGGTGCATGCTGGGTGTGAGCCACACAGGTCACTTCTAGGCCACCTACTAGGATCGCTCTTAGGAGTGTATACACTGGAAGGTGCCAGCCCGCATCATCAGGGGGATTCCTTACTATGATAGTAGCTAGTGTTTTACCCAGAAGTGCTTTCTGTTTGTCATATCATTTCATCCTCACAAAAACCCTGTGAGGTAGGGCCTGGTGTGATCACCATTTTACAAATGAGAAAACTAAGACAGGTTAAGTGACTTGCCCAGGGTCATGCAGCTAGGAAGTATCTCAGGCTGGATTTGAACTCAGATCTTCCTGAGTCCAGGCCTAGTGCCCAATCCACTATGCCAGTTGGCTGTGCCAGTACTAAACCAATGAAAGCACAGGTCTGCTCCCTTTTTTCATTTCTTATTCCTTTAATGCCATAATCAGGATTAAAATAGGGAGGAAGAGCAAAGTTTTGTGGAAAATAGCATTATCTAGTAAATTTCAAGTGGTTCCCTATCCGTGCATAAAGGTAGTTTTTCACTGTAATTTTTAGGCACCAGATAACTTGGAGCTGTGTGTGTGTTTGTGTGCGTGCATGCATGCGTGTGTTTGTGTGTGCTCATGCACATGTGTGTGTTGGACATGAAAAACAGGCAAGTTAATGCAGTTTGAGAAAAAGAGAAGATTGGCCACGTGACGACTCTTCTGTGGTATTTCCATCTAAGAACAGGCCTGCTTATTGATTTAAATTGTTCTGATCCGCTATCTGTTGACATTTTACTTTATTCATTACAGTCTTATGTGGTTAGCCTTGGAATTTTTTAGGGGTAATGTGACTTTTAGAAAGGAACCAGATATTGCTGAAGAAATCCCCTCAACTTTCTGCCGTTACTTGAGAGTAGAGAAACAGTTAAGGCCTTAGAATTAGCTTTGGCTTGACTTTACCTTGGTGAGTTACTACAGCTCCGGGCTCTGGCACTCAGTCTTATTTACTCAGAATCTCAGTTTTTATCTTCTGAGGTGTAATCCTCTAAAGAATGACACTAGCGAATAGAGAGTTGACTCTCCTTTTAAGCAGGAAGGAAGGAAACAAGAACACATGGCTGCCTTGAAGAGGCCTGAGTGAGCGGCATCCTCTGTGTGCTGGGATCGCGGACATAGCGGGACTTCAGAGCCCTAGTCAGGGTGGACCCCAGGAGACGGGCTTGTGCACCAGAGGACAGACACTGTGCTGATTCTCAAGTAAGGGAGGAGAGGAGAGGGGCGTCTGCAAAGTGTAGGCCGATGAGTTTGCCCTTGATTCCTGGACACATTGTATTTAGATTGTGTGTTATTCAAAGACGGTTAGTAACAATCTAGAGAAGGTAGCAGTTGTTGGCTGCGTGGCTTGATTGTGGAGAGGTCCTGCCACACTAACCATGTTTCTTTTTTCGCTGGGGTCCTCGATCAGTAGGATGCTGTCTCTGTAGTTTGCCTAGAGGTGAATAGAGCATTTAACAGACTCATGAGGTTCTCACCTTTCATGCCGCATCTGGGCAGGCTGCAGCCAGGCTCACCTCCCCATCTCTTCACTTCCCCAAGCTCTTTGATTTCCAGTTCTGGAACCATTGTTCAATCTGGGAAAGAGCGAAAGAGCTTGCCAGGCTGCTCCCCCTTCCATCTGACTGCCTGGAGTCGGCATTCCGGGGGCAGCTGCCTTCTCTTTACTCCCGGCCCCCCCCCACTCCCCACTCCCCACTCCCCACTCCCCTTGGTGCTCTTCCTCAGAGCCCCTCCTTGGAATGTTGTTGAAGCAGCATTTCCCACTCTGAGTCACAGCAGCTGCCACCACTCACCTCTGGGAAAGTCAGGGGCCTCCAGACCCAGAATCGCACGTAGCCAAGGTGTTAGGAGGCCTTTGCTTCCTTCTTCTTTTTCCCTTGGGACAGGGTGGAGAGGGTGAGGAAGGGACAGGGTAGTATTAAGAAAAGGAGAGTCACTAAGGCTGCTCCTTTTTTTTCTCTTTTTAAACACAGAATAGAACAGAAGGAAGGCTGTGAAAGCTACAGGTCGAATGTATTATATACTTAAAAAGAAAAGTTAAGGGAGAGCCGCAGTCCAAACATTACAAATCATTTTCAGTTCTACTATGTAGGTAGAAATGTCCATTTTATTTTGTATTTGTTAACTGAAGACTAAAAAGCTTATTTTGGAATCACATAGGTATTGCTGGGGTAGCCAGTGTTTAGAGAAGGTGCAGCCAGGCTGATTGGGGACCCTAGAACCCTGTAATCCAGGGTTGGCAGGGCCTAGCCAATAGGAGGGTGGGCAGGCCTTCTGGCACTTCCTAACTTAGCCCCGCCATCCAGACCTCTCCTCAAGCCTCTTTTGCCTCCTTTGTCCACCTGATGGCGTGGCGGCCCTTCTCTGGCCATGGCCAGTCTCTCTGCACATGCCCTTCTCCTGTGCCCTTCCCTTTTCTCCAGCAGCTTTCCCCAGCGCATCCCCTTTTCTCTGCGATCTTCAGCCTCTGCAGGGGTTCTTTTCCTATTGCCTTCAAAGGTGCCATCTCCCCCAGCCCTCAAAAAGTCTCTCCTCTGCCTCTCCCCCTCTCACTCTCCTCTCAGACTCACTGAGAAAGTGGTCTTTCCTCAGTGCAGCTACTGCCCACTCCCTCACCTCCCTCACCACCCTCACCTCCAGACTCATCCCTCAGGTGAAGCTCCTGCACCAAAGGTTCTGGTGGTTTCTTCATTGTCATAGCTGATGGTCTCTTCTTCCCGACCCCCCTGATGCATCTGATGCAGCTCCCTCCATCCCATTCCTGGGTTCTTTTCAGTTGGTCAGCCAGCAGGCATTTCTTCAGCAGTTACGAGGTGTTAGGTATGGTGCAGTCAGTCTTCCCTCTGTATGTAACGTAACCCTCCTCTCCTGCTTGGCATATGCCTCCTCCTCCTTCAAGGCATTGCTCCAGCGTCCCTCTCTGCAGGAAGCCTTTCCCTCTCCTTCTGGCTTCTGCCTTCTCCCAAACTGCGGTGCCTTGTGTGTCTACCGAAGTATGATCTTGTCTTGACATCTGGGGTCTGGACCTCTTGATAGTAGGGACTCTTTTCATCTTGAACATTTGTTTCCTCTGGGCTTGGCAATCTGGCTGGGCAGATCACAGCATCCTTGCCCTCCAGGGACAGGGTACCCAGAGGCTATCTATCCACATCTCTTCATTTTACAGCTGAGGAAACTGAGGCACGAGGCTGGTAAGCAGATTGCCCACTGTCACTGTAGGTAGACAGTAGAAACTTAATAAATGCCTGCTGATTGATTGTTTATTGTTTGGATCACTTGATTGACTCAGTCGGTCGATTGATGAGCTCTTCTGCCCTGACTCCACTCACCACACCTGTTTGTTCCCCTATATAGAGATCGACTCCATCAGACTGTAAGCCAGAGTTGGCCTCACTTTTGTGTTTGTACCCCAGCACTTAGCGTACTTTGGGGTAGTGTTTTTTCATTCATAGCCAGCCCCAAATCATTAGTGGCTCCTTAATAGATTGGGAGGTCTCTGGTAGAGGGCTCCAGGGGTCTTCTTGTGCATCTCTGCTGTTCACCATTTTCCTCAAGGACTAGAACCATAAGACAGATGGTATGATTTTCTAATTTTCAGATAACATTAACATATTGACTAACAGTCATGACCTAAAAATACCTCAGCAGGCCGAAAGATTGGAAAGGTTAGACCAAACCTAAGAAGGTGACGTTTAATAAGAAACAAGTAAAATTCTAAGAGTCAGGTAGATGAGTATCTGAGGTAGCAGTTTATCCGAAAAGATCCTGTCGTCTTTGTGGGCTTCAGCCTTAGTATGAATTAGAGGTGCGACCTGGGAGCCACAAAACCTAATAAATGCCACTGTGGGCTGCATGAAAGAAAGCCTCAAATCTAGACCTAGTAGGACTTGGCAAAGCCCTCTGTGTGCCAGGATGAGGGGCTAGGGCCTAGAAGAGGGGGAGAAGCACATCCTGGACCCTCCCAGGGAGTCAGCACGTGGGCCTTGGTGATCCTGCTTTCTCTCAATTCTTAAAACATTGACGATAGAGCTAGGCATTTCTCTAGCACTCTGAGCCTCATGGGGCCCTTGCACCTCTGTCTCATTTGCCTGAGTAGGGTAGACATGCTCTACCCAGCAGTGTCACCAGACCCTGGCTCTAGAGACCTAGATCCTAGAGGGGGAGACAAGTTGTCATCATCCTCATCGTCATCATCATCGTCACCTTCTGGGCATACCCAGGGTTTAAAATAAAGGGCAAGGAAGCAGGCAGTGGAAGAGGCCATTTCTAACAGCCGTTCTGCCCTGGCTCGGAACAGGGACCCTGCTGTGGGGTGATTAGACCTTCATTCCCTTCTGGCACAGTCACTGCCCTGGGATCAGGGGCACAGCCCTCCCTTTCCTCACCTGTAAGAGAAGGGGCTTGGACTCCAGGCATTTGTGAGGCTGCTTCCTCCTGGGTGTCCATGGCATGGCCCTCTTCTCTCGCCCAGCAAACCCTCATGACGCTGTGGTGGCTCTTGTCTAGGTCCATTGACTTTTGTGCATCTTTGCAGGGTGGACGTGAATAATGACAAAAGGATCAGTGCCAAAGAAATGCAGCGTTGGATCATGGAGAAGACCGAGGAGCACTTTCAGGAAGCCGTCAAAGAAAACAAGATGCACTTCAGGGCAGTGGATCCTGATGGAGACGGTAGGCCCCCCTGGCACCCCCACGTCCAGTGTCTCTCCAATGCCCTCATGCTTCCGTTAGGGCGCCAAGGGCTTCCTGAGACAGGCTGTACATTTTTCATGCACAGCCATGACAAAAAATACTGGTGTCTGTAAACCAGAGGACAAGTGACATTTGCTTTTCCTAGAAGTGAGTTAGCGTGGGCCTCTTTGTGCCTGCAAACCTGTGGGGCCTCAGCTAACTCCTGGGAAGGCATATCCATGAACAGGCCCCCACCCCCCACCCCCCATCCCTGCCAGGTGAAACTGGACAGCCTGGACTAGCCGCAGGCCCCTGGCAAGGTCTGGAGCTGTTAGGTGGGCTCTGCCCTGAACCCAGGAGGTTGGACCAGGCATGCCTGCTTGTATCTGTCCTCCCGGATAGCCGTGATGAGGGGTCTGTTAGGCCAGGTCAGACTAAGTGGGGCCCTTGGTTTCTGTTCCTTGAAGCCACAGAGGGGCTTCAGTCTCTTGTAAGGACTAGCACAACACTGGGTCCATAGTGTGGATTGCTCCATTAGGAATAGTCAGGGTCACTTCCAACTTATATTAAAAAGTCTGAATTCAGTTGGTTTGGAAATATAAGCTGGAAATGACCTGATACTGTTTGGTGCCATTTAGAGTAAACATTTAAAAAATAAATTTGAAAGATTCTACTGCAAGGTTCCTCTGAACTTTTGTTTTAATGAGAAATTCGGTTTTTTTGGAGGGCAGTTGGGGTTAAGTGACTTGTCCAAGGTCACATGGCTAGTTTTTTTGTTAAATGTCTGAGGCTGGATTTTGAACTCAGGTCCTCCTGACTCCAGGGCCGGTGCTCTATTCACTGCACCACCTAGCAACCCCTAATGAGAAATTCTTAATAGGAAAACTGACTGAAATTTTATTTTAAAAATAGCAACAAAATCTGAAGAAAAGGATCAAAGAAAATGATCAGTAAAGGACACAGACACTAACAATTTGAGTTTTTAATTTTCTTCCCCACCCTGTCCTCCCCCCTCTCCAAGATGGTGTGCAGTTTGATATAGGCTCTGCTGATACATTCATATTAAACGTATTTTCACATTAGTCGTGATGTGAAGAGGAATTAGAACTAATGGGGGGAACCAAGAGAAAAAAGAAACAAAGCAACAAATGAAAAGGAGAGCAGATAGTCTGCTTCCATCTGCATCCAGACCCCAGAGCTCTGTCTCTGAATGTGGATGGCATTTTCCATTGCGAGTCTTTTGGAGTTGTCTTCTATCCTTGCATTGCGAGAAGAGCCGAGTCTTATTAAAGTCAGTTATATAATGCGGTTGTTACTCTGTGCAATGTTCTCCTGTTTCTGCTCACTTCGCTCAGCATCAGTTCATGTTAATCTTCCCAGGTTTTTCTCAAGTCCGCCTGCTCATCATTTCGTATAGCACAATAGTATTCCATTACATTCGTATGCCACAGCTTGTTCAGCCATTCCCCAACTGATGGGCATCCCTTCACTTTCCAATTCTTTGCCACCACAAAAAGAGCAAATATTTTTATACATGTGGGTCCTTTTCCCATTGGTGTGATGTCTTTGGGATACAGCCCTAGAAGTGGTATTGCTGGGTCAAAGGGCATGCACAGTTTTATAGCCCTTTGGGCAGACTTCCAGGTTGCTCTCCAGAATGGCTGGATCGGTTCACAGCTCCACCAATGGATTAGTGTTCCAGGTTTCCCACATTTGCATGCATAATTGATATCATAATTGTGTTCCTTCTCAGTGGGTGGGGAATGGCTGAGAGAATGTGGAACTCAAAATTTTAAAATATGAATGTTAAAATATGTTAAGTGTAGTCTTTTTGCTAGGATTTTATTTAAAATTTTAGTATCAATATGCTTTAGTTACATTGATACACAATTCTTTATTTGATCCTTCCCTGATTTAGGTGTTAGGACTTGTCTCCTAACAGGAGCTTAATAGAATATTTTCTTTCCCAGGTTTTTGAGAATAATTTGTGTAGCATAGGTATTAATTGTTCTTCTTGCAAATCCATCTGGACCATTGGTTTTTTTTTTCCCCCTTGAGATATCCTTTACAGTTTGTTTAATTTTATTTTCTAAGACTTTTAAGATCTCTATTTGATCCACTCATTTGGGTATTTTATGTTTTTGCAAATAATACTCCTTTTAAATTCTCATTTTTGCTGGCATATAAATATCTGTAGTAAGTTCTATGCCCTGTACATTGCTATCTGTCTTGTTGTGGCATCCCAAGGACCACTGGGGCTTGCCATCTCCTCATATCTTTAAAAAATTTATCTGTTGCAACATGACTCTTAATCCTATATATTTGTGACAGTTCTCTTTTATGTCTTGGATAGCAATCTTTACTTAGGAATGTTCATGGTTTTTCCACATACAACCTGGCAGTTTCTCCTCTTATTCTGGTTGCATTGATTTTGTCTGTACAAAAGCTTTAAAATTTCATATAATGTAAATAGTCCAATTTGTCTTTTGTGGTCTCTTCTATTTTTTTGGTTATGAAAGCTTCCTCTAACCATACTGCATTTTACCTCTTGGGTTCATTTAACTCCATGGTATTTTCTGGGGTGTGCCTGTAGAAGGGGTATGCTGAGCTAGCTGAACTGGGGAAGGTAGAAGCCAACGTGGTTTCTTATTCATCTGCTTTTCTCTACCACATCACACACATCCCACACCCCACTTTACCTAAAAGTAAACTTGGGCTCAAGAAAAGTATTTTTGAGGTCTTTGTTCAGAGAGAAAATCAACTAGGTAAGTACTGGGGAAGAGTTCCCCTATAACCCCAGTGAGGATAGGACAGGACTGTATTTTACATAGGACTGTGGTATCAAGGTCTTACCAGATGTATCAGAGGAACATAACAAAGTATTATTAAAAAGTCTAATGTGTTTGATGTATTCTTTTAGGCCGTGTGTCTTGGGACGAATATAAAGTGAAGTTTTTGGCAAGCAAAGGCCACAATGAAAAAGAGGTCGCGGAAAAGATTAAAAACAATGAGGAGCTGAAGATTGATGAAGAAAGTAAGTTCACAAGAGCCTGTGGTCAGCACCTGGTTTTCTTGGGTTGCATCAGAACCAGGGTGCTGGGAGACCTTTCAGTGCAGTTCTGGTGGAGCATTTGCTTTGACTTGCAAAGGGAGAGATGTTAGGGAAGGTGGTGGGTAAGCCAACTACCAGATGGGCAGGGCTGGGGGTGGTAACTAATTTGCAGGTGTGCAGGCCAAGGGGGCAATGGGTAACTAACTGCCAGATGGGCAGGGTGGGGGTGTGGGGGGTAACTGACTTTCAGGTGTGCAGGTCCAGGGTGGGGGGATAGCTGCCAGGCAGGCAAGGAGAGGGTGGGGTGGGGGTGGTTTACATCCAAGAGCAAGCAGACTTTTTGAATTCTAGACACACTAGTAAGAATGATTTTTGAGCTTGGTCTGTCTTTACTTAGAGTCTACAAGCTAAAGAATATTAAAGTTATAGAGTCTCAACCAATATTCTATGACCCTTTTCACTGCCAGGTGGCTTCTTATTCTTTTCCTTAAGCTAAGGAGATGCTCTAGTCTTGGGTCGTCTAGGGTTATGTCTTACCATATTGAAAGTTAAGAATTCTTTCTTATAACCTACTGAATAGCTTTTGAATGTCCCCTATATCCAAGACAGGATAGAGAATTTATCAAACGATTTAACCTCAATGCCACGGTAAACTCCAGGTGATTGTGTAGGGACCCATGGTTCTTATCCATAATTGTACATATGAGTAATCGGCAGGGTGTCTTGGAGGCCCCAGGAGGCCGGTTGTGAGCATGGCTGCAGAAAGGAGGATTCCTGCTTGGATTAGGGAAGTAGAGAAGGGCCACATATTAAGAAGATGTATTTGTGTGAGGAGTCCAGGGCTCCAGGCAGGGGATGAAGTGGAACATGGGCAAGAACATTTGGCTGAGAATCAATGAGGGCAGAAGTGGAAGTGCAGCTGTCTTGGGAATACGCTACAGGCTGCCAGGACAGAAGGAGCACGGTGATGATGAGCTTGAAGAGCTCACAGATCTGGCAGAGACAGCCTAGAATAATGAGGGGAGACATCTCCTCCAGATCTCTCCAGATCTCTCCTGGCCAAAGCAAAGCAGTTGGTGAATGTGGACTTAACAGTAGCTGCTAGGCTAGGGCCTGACATTTACATGGTGCTTCAAGCTTGGGAAGGCATTTTACATACATTATCACAGCAGCATTGATTTCAGTCTTTGAAAGATGGTAGGATTATCCAGGACCCCGGCTCTTCTGGGCCTGCTGCTGGAGTGGGCATGAGGGAGACTTTGGGGGATGTGAGTGACTTCTTCATCCTCTGTGTCCTCTTGTGCTGGAGGAGTCTGGGAAAGCTGGGCATGGTCTGACCTCCCCTGATGTGTAAATATTTCACAAGGGAATGGATCACAGAGAGCCGCCTTCAAGAAGAGGTCCGATAGGACTGGCCTGGCTTACTTACACTGGCTGGGCAACAGGATGGAGAGTCTGCCGGACTTCAGTAAAGTAGCAGGCAGAGTCGCGCGTCTTTTCTGAAAACACGCTAGGGAGCCGTGGGCTGGAGCTCGCCTTGTGGGGAAGACTCCAGCAGAGTGAGTGTCATAGGAATCTTTCTTGGGGAGGGAGGAAGACAGTTCAAAATTTGAAGTGTAACAAAAAATTACGTTAAGCAAGCCTGGCTGGCGTATCCTCTTAATGCAGAGAGGACCCCAAGTGAGGAAAGCTGACCAATGTGACAGGCCCGGAGAGCTGGAGAGCTCAGTGGGCGGGCTTAAGGGACTGAATTGCACAGCGTAAAATATAGCTGTAAATGTCAAGTTCTGTTGTTGAGTCCAGAAGATGGCTTCACAAACACAGATGGGAGGGAGTACATCTAGACAGTGCTGTCTGTGGAAAACTGGAGGCCTTCAAGGACTCATTGTGAGTCACCACTGTGACGTGGGAGCCCAAAGGGTAAATGGGACCTGTGCCTGCCTTTAGAGGAGTGGGCAGGGCTTTGCCTGAGGGCTGGCACTGGCCAGGTCTGCTATACTCCGCCCTCCTCAGACTGCATGGATATGTCCATCGGGGGCACCACTGTTTAGGAAAGAATGATCAGGGGAAGAGTGACCAGGATGGTAAAAGACCTGGAGTCCATGGTGTATGGGGATCTGTCAGAGGAGCTAGAGAGGTTTAGATTGGAAAAGGACTATTGTTGGGGGGGAGGTGGGGTGGGCAGGATAGATGGGCACGAGGGCCGGACCCCAGGCACACGTCGGAGCAATCAGTAAAGGTCACAGAGAGGCAGGGCCAGGCCCCTCCCAGAGCTGTGTGCCTTATGTGGGGTAGGCTCACGCAACCTCATGGTGTGTGAGGGGGAGCGGAGCCCGTGCACCCTCACTGGGGGGCTTGGGGAACTTAATAGAAGGGGTTCTTAGACAACTCCTGCTTGGACCCCATGTCCCCTGAGGTCCCTTCCAACTCAGGTTCCTTTGATCAATGTGTAGATTAGTCATTTGAAAATTGGTTGTTTTTTTTTACCCCTTATTCATCAGAAAGCCACCAAAATGCAAATCTAACTTAGACTCCTCTGCAGTATAGGTATTTTCCCTTAGTCTTAGGACCATGTGTATAATTTTCCTTTACAGGAATGCTGAGTAGGCCACAATGGTATGTTGCTTTCACATTTGCATTTGTCTAGCACTCATTTATGTAGAAGACCCTGTGCCTAGCATTGGGGGTGTATGGAGGCTACCAAGCCCTTTACACACATTCTCTCATTGGAACCCCTCAGTTCAAATAAGAGTCAAACACAGTCACACAGTCTCACACACACACATACTCACACATGCAGACACACACTCACACACACACACACACACACACACACAGAGGAAGTTCCCTGCTCCTGCTCTTGCTCTGTTCACAGTTGCTCTGTCCCTGTAGCCCTTTTTTCTCATTACACGACTCCTCCCAGAGCCTCCTCTTTCAGCACAGAGCCCACGCCGGCCAGCCGTGTTTTGCTTCTGAGCTTCTTCTTCCCTCTGCAGACTTTGTCCCCCAGGTCCTGTAAGGACTGTCTCCTCCCCTCCCTCCTCCGTGTTCTGCCCCTTTTTGAATGGACGTTGCTGGAGGGCAGGCAGGGATGGTTTTCTTCCTGCTGGTATCTTGATTCCCATCACTTGGCCCATAGTAAGCATTGAATAAATAAACACTCATGTGAGGAGGCAGCACCAAGAGGTGGGTGCCTAGGGGTAAGGAGGTGTGTGTCTGCTGTGCTCCGTCATCAGGCCTCATGTGCAGTGCCGTGTTCTCTTACAGGAGGGACATTCATCAACTGGAGAGTGCCCAGAGAGGGAGGCCAGGATGGCGAAGGCCCTGAAGCCTGGGCCTGGTAAGGTCCCTTAAGAGAACTAGGCCTGATTCTCCTATTAGAAATCTGCCCCATGAAGGATAGATTAGACTTCTCTTTAAACCGTGTAGTACCTGGCATTACAAAGCATGAGCAGCTCCCATCAGTGGTGGTGTTAGGGCAGCTGTGTCTGCAGCCTCCGGTGCCCTGCACAAGCTGAGTGTCTCCTTCAGTCGGGGTTTCCGCGTACGCTGAGGTCAGTGTACAGTCCTGTTGCTTGTCGTTGGGGCCTTGTTATTTCCTGAGGTCATCAGCAGGTTTTCAGCGGCTTAGGCATTGGGAGGCACCAGGCTTGTTCTTGGTACGGTCTGCAGCTTGTCCCAGTGATTAGTGGCGGTGAACTAGACCAGCTGCTCTCAAACATTTTGATTTCAAGACCCCTTTATACTCTCAGAAATGATCGAGGACCCCAAAGAACTTTTTTTAAATGTGGGTTATATATGCTATTGATAAGGACCATATTAGAACTTAAAATGGATCAATTTTAAAATATTCATTTAAAATAATAAACCCATATGTAGAAATATATAAAGAAATCATATAGATACATAGTTTAAAAAAGGAGGCAGAGGCAAATAATATCTTAGTATATTATAAAAGTGGATTTGGCCTCTTGGACCCCCTGAGAAGGCCTCAGAGGCCTTGGGGACCTTTGGGCCACACTTTGAGAGCAAGTGGACTGGACACCAGTTCCCAGGCCACCCAAGGCCTGCTGCCGCCTGCTGCCAGGAGCAGCTGTTGTTGCAGTTGGGGCCTGGCCACCAAGAGCTTAATGTATGTTTGTTTGCCTTGAATTGACTAATGCCGGGGTAGGAAGCAGGGGGACTTGAAAGCCAAGCAGGTGTTCTCTTCCTTACATTGTAAAAAAATTGGGATGCAGCCATGCATGTTTCTCCAGATACTGAAGCAGTCATGGTGTCTTCCTTGCTGGGTCAGAGTCAGAAACCCTTTTCATTGAGATCATTGGCATATGGAAGGCAGTCATCCTTGTCTGATGTAGTTGTACAGTGGCTGTTGGCCCTCTCACTCTCTCAGGAGATGCCTCTGACCTTCTGTCTGGCGAAAGTGTGTGACCAAGGCACGGAGTTCATCTTGTCTCATCCTTGAATGGTCTGCTGAAATGCAGCCTTAGAAGGACCGTCAGCTTACTGGTGTACCCAGCGACATCCCTGAGCTTTCAGGGGGTTCTGAGTGCTATCTGTCTGGGTCTGTCCCTGTGAGTGTCAGGGGCTCTGTGGCCATGTGAAAATTTGGGATTATGGGGAAGCACCTCCTCTCCCCTTTCACTTTGCTTGAAGTCTGGTCATTTACTAAGTGTCTTCTGCATGCCAGGCAATGCGCTAGGTGATGGGGGCACAGAGATAGAAAGAAGCAATCCTTTCCCTCCAAGAGCTTGTCCCAGTGTCGAGGAGACAATCATAAGTCCGACTCAGAAGGCCTGGAGTCGGGGTAAGGGCGAAGGAGACTAAGGAGAATGTGGACTGTCAGACCCTGCAACCTCCAGGGGCATGCATCTGCATTTGAGGGGCCTGCCTTGGGGAGCCAGCCTTGGGCTGAGAAAGTCGTGGAGCTTCCCTTCAGTAGACCTTAGTTTTTGACTCAGGGTGTTGGTCCCACTGTGGCAGACCATCCCCATTTCCCTGGCTTTATAAAGGTAAAAGCATCATGACTCATTCAATTTCAGGTGATTACAGACGTTATTCTGCACTTTAAAGGATACCTGTGTAGGAGAGGACAAGTCAGCACTTCCATTTTCCCCCCCACGTAAATAGCTTTGTCACATGGGATTATGTTGGAACAGGCACGCTGACTTTTTAAGATTCCAGTTTGATGATTTTTTTCTTCTTAAAACATACGTAATCAGAACTCCCTGGGGGGTAGAGCCAAGATGGCAGAGTAGAAGCTGGACCTCCCCGGGGCTCCGGCTTCCACCTTCCCCAATCCATGTAAAAGGGGACTCTAAACAAACGTTGGAGCTACAGAACCCACAAAATGACACAGAGAAGCTAACCTCCCGCTGAGGACAGCCCGGCAGGAATCGGCCAGAGCAGTGCTCTGGGAGTCGAGCCCAGCCCCACATGGAGGCTTTAGCCCAGGGCAGGCCTGACCAGCCGCCGGCTGGAGGGACTCCAGATCAGCAGAGCTGTGGTCGTTTCCAGATTTATCAACGCATAGATGCGAAGGACAAAGTGAGAGGTCAGTGCAGTATGGACTTTGGGACCTTGTAGTTGGGAGAGCTTTGGCTTTTGCCCCCGGGGGCGAGAAGCTGCTGAGGGCTGCGGTGCAGCCACTGCTACCATGTGGCAGCTTCAGTTCCTGGCCTGCAGAGTGTAGGGGGACCAAGCGACCAGTCTGAGGGGTAATCACTCTTGCTTTAACCTGCTTGGATCTGGATTGCAGTCTAGGGTGGAGGTCCTGGGGCATGTGTCCAGCTTGCCAGAGTGTGAGGAGGCCTCAAAGAGGGCTCCCAACTAATACGTCTGGCTGCTGAGAAAACCCCAGCGTTTGGGACGGAAGCTCCCCTGTCTGGTAGCAGAGTCCTACTGTGGCAAAAAGCCTAAAAGTCAAATAATTGAGTGGCTACACGCCCAGGCAAAGGAAACAAAGCAAACAGAAGATTCCAACATTAGACTTCTATTTTGGGGACAAAAAGGAGCAAAGCATGGGACAGGAGGAAGACAGTGAAGTCAGAACTCCTGCACCAAAAACATCAAAGGAAAATACGAGCTGGTTACAGGCCATAGAGGATCTTAAAAAGCAAATAAGAGAAGCGGAGGAAAAATTGGGAAGAGAAATGAGAACAATGCAAGAAAATTACAAAATGAGAGTCAACAGCCTGACTGAGGAAAATCATACCTTAAAAAATACCTAACTCAAATGGCAAAAGAGGCTCAAAAAGGCAACAAGGAGAAGAATGCCTCAAAAAGCCGAATTTGCCAGATGGAAAAAGAATCTCAAAAGCTCAATGAGGAGAATCATTCCTTCAGAATTAGATTGGAGCAAATGGAAGCTAATGACTTTATGAGAAATCAAGATGCTATTAAACAGATCCAAACAAATGAAAGAATAGAAGGCAATGTGAAATATCTCATTGGAAAAACTACTGACCTGGAAAATAGATCCAGGAGAGATAATTTAAAAATTATTGGACTACCAGAAAGCCATGATCAAAGAAAGAACCTAGAAATCATCCTCCAAGAAATTCTCAAGGAAAACTGCCCTGATGTTTTAGAACCAGAGGGCAAAATAGAGCTTGGAAGAATCCACCGATCACCTTCTGAAAAAGATCCCAAAAAGAAAACTCCTAGGAATATTACAGCCAGGTTCTGAAATTCCCAGATGAAGGAGAGAATATTACAAGCAGCCAGGAAGAAACAATTTGAATATTGTGGAAACACAATCAGGATAACCCAGGATCTGGCAGCTTCTACACTAAGGGATCGAAGGGCCTGGAATATGATATGCCAGAGGTCAAAGGAGCTGAGATTAAAACCAAGAATCATTTACACAGCAAAACTGAGTATCATGTTTCAGGGGAAAATATGGTCATTCAATGAAATAGAGGACTTTCAAGCATTCTTGATGAAAAAACCAGAGTTTGACATTCAGATACAAGAAGCAAGAGAAGCATGGGAAGGTAAACAGGGAAAAGAAACCATAAGGAACTTATCAAAGTAGAACTATTAACATTCCTACATGGAAAAACAATAATTGTAACTCTCTGCTCAGTATGAAAATAGTTGAAGGGAATATATATATATATATATATATATATATGCATATATATGTTTATATATGTCTATATTGGAGGGTATACAGGTGTATGAATACATATGTGAATGTGTGTATATATGTTTACAGGTAGACATAGATAGAGAGCACAGGACCAATTTAATAGGAAGGGATGATACTTAAAAGGTGAAATTAAGAAATGAGAGGAATATAATGAGAAGAGATGGGGAGAGACAGAATGGGGTAAACTATCTCATATAGAAGAGGCAAGGGAAAATGGTTACAATGGAGGGGAAGAATAGGAAAGCAAAAGGGAATGGGTCAACCTTATTCTCATTGAATTTGGCTCGGGGAGGGAATGAAATACACACTAAATAGGGTATCTCACCCTACAGGAGAGTAGGGGGGAAGGGGATCAGAGGGGGGAGGATGGAATGGAGGGCAGGCTGGGAGGAGGGAAGTTGGAAGCACCCACTTTTGAAAAGGGATGGGATCAAAGTAGAGAATAGAACTATTGGAAGGTGGGATAGGAGGGAGGGAAATATAGTCAGTCTTTTATAATATATCAACCATGTTAAATGTTTTGCATAAGCTACACATGTGCAACCTATACTGAACTGCTTATCTTTCCAGTAAGGGTAGGTGACAAGGGAGAAAGGGAATGAATCTGGAATTCAAAGTTTTAAAATAAAATGTTTATATATACACATACTACTAATAATACTATTTTACATGCAATTGGGAAATAAGATATACAGGCACTGGGGCATAGAGATCCACCATGCCCTACTGGAAAAGTCAAAGGGGGTATGGGAGAGAGCAGATTGGAAGAGGGGATATACTGTGGGACTGCTATTTTGGGTAGGGGAAAAATGGGGAGAAAATGTGTAATTCAAAATCTGGTGGAAATGAATGATGTAAATCAGAAGTTAATAAAGCATTTGAAAAATGAAAAAAAAACTTCCTAGAAACATCCCTCTTGAGTTTAGAAAATTAGGGTTTCGTGTGTGTAGTGCCCGTGATTGTCTGTGCTAATGAGATGATGTCCTTTTTTTCAGCCCTGGAAGTTCTTGATAACCTCAAGGATCGCTGGTATCAGGCCGACAACCCTCCAGCTGACCTGCTGCTGAACGAGGAGGAGTTCCTGTCCTTTCTCCATCCAGAACATAGCAGGGGCATGCTCAAGTTCATGGTCAAGGAAATTGTCCGGGACTTGGGTATGGGCTTCACATTTGTCCAGTGTGGTGAAAGGGCCCTGTGCGGGTAGGGGAAGGAAGAGCGCCTGGTCGGGGCTTTGTGTGGGTCAGGGGCGGCCAGAGGCCCTGGTCAGACCCAGCGCCCTTGGGTAGAGAGGAGGCAGAGCTGGCATGTGGAAACTGGTCAGAGGGACTTAGGAGAGAAAGCAGGAAGGGACGAGGGTCCGTTTTACTGGTTTTTACTGATGTGATGTGTTTCTACATCACAGTCCAGTCTTGTATTTGCCTTCTGTTCTTCACTTGTAACTTGGGACGCAGCCTCAGGGATGCGACCCCCAGGGCTGACAGGAAAGGCCCCAGGCACTGGCTCCAGGGAGCAACCTTCTCCCCTGTTCTCTTGGACAGGACTGTCTACCACAAAGGTAAAGACTTGTCTTTCTTCTCCTCTTGGTGCCAGTTATTTCCCAGTGTGTCTCTGTTCTCTGAATTTGGTTTGTGTAGCTCATGGGTCAGAGACACGGAGAGGTGGATTTCATTATCTTCAGTGGCATGGATGCCTTTGTAAAGTAGTGGTGAGTTCCCCGGCACCGGAAGTATTTAAAGAACAGATGGCTGACTCTTTTACAGCTTTGGATAGAAACTAGGCAATCTGTCTATGAAACCATTTTTAACTTTCAGATTTTATTATTTTAATATCCTTTGTAGAAAAGTTTCCCTGAAATTGAAAAAAAAATTCTTTTTACCTGTGTTTTTGTGGTAGAATTTATTAACAATGTAAATTTTGTGGTTTACTTTAGGGGAAAAAAAAAGTTGTTTTTTTATAATTCACTCTCAAGGGGAAACTGCAGGTTCTCCCCTCTCCTTTCCTTTAATCATACACCTTTGAAAATGTTTTCTCTTACATTTTTTGTTTTTTATGCTGTTTCTGATTCTGATATTTTCTTCATTTGGTTTATTTTTCATTTCCTAACCTGTAAAAGCTGGAACCATTCTAATTATAGGAGTTTGTTTTTTTTTCCTGGAAATTTTAACACAACCATGTAAAACCTGGTTTTGGAAATTCAGGTGAGCTTGGGGATTTTCCCTTCCTGGGCAGCTGTTTAGGAATCTTTCCAGGGCTCTCCCTTCCTGCCTCCCTTACTTGACTTTTTATTGGGGAACAATTATTGCATATACTATATGTATATACACACACATACATGTATCTGTACTTGTATGTATATAGAATTAGGTGCTGTCACGTGTGAAAGAGGGGTGTGTGACCTCTGTCTTGTGATTTCTTGTGTTTTCCCACCCCTGCAGCCATGTCTCTGCTGAAGGGCAGCTCACTGCCTTTGCCCTGTGCTTTCTAGTGCTTAAGAATGAATTTATGGAGAAACTATCTTCTACATAAAAATAGTGATAGTTTTCCTTTCTTTCATGGGACCAAAGCTGTTCATTTATTTGTTTGTTTGTTTGTTTTTAGCAATGCTAAAATATGTAGCTATATGTTTATATCTATCTCTAATCTTATTTGATTTTAACTAATGGCCAAGAGTCATTTGGAATCTTACTTGTGAGCCTTTGGAAGGCTCAGCCCACGTCTCATGCGAGTTCGTGTCCCACAAAGGCCCAGAACAGTGCCTTAAGCATAGGGTGCGTCCAGTTAGGGAAGAGCAGAGCCTTGTGTGGTGAGAGGGCTTGAGTGGTCAGCAGAGGCTCGGCAGGAGGAAGAGGTGGCAGGGGTGGCCCTTTCAGAAGGGACGCAGGTGGCCAGGGAACGGGATAGCGTGCCCAGCCAGGTTGTGGAGGTGAGGATGCCAGACAGAACTTGGAGGGGTCCTGAGCCTCCTGCCCCATCTGCAGGGGAAGATTCTTGTGGGCTAATGGTAGGAGATGAGGTTCAGGAAAAGAAGCCTGCGGCCCATGGGGAGATAATGGCTGTCCAAGGAACTTGGACTCTGTCCTCTGGAAAACAGAGGACACTCTTCCCTTATTAAGTATTTATGAGTGCTTGGGTGCCAGGCATTTATTTTGTAAAAAAAAATCTGACTGTGGGCCTGTGCAGATGTTAGATTTGATGAAATCACCGAGAATGTAGGGAGAAGAGATCCCAGAGTGGAGCCTGTGGAGGAGGGGCCATCGAGCAGAATCAAACAGGTGTGTCAGGGGAAGGGGATGGAGGGAACAGTGGAAAGGAAATGGGCAGCAGGGCAGCCATCCAGAAGTGTTCAGTTCTACTGAGAGTAAGAAAGGAAGAGAATTGAGGAAAGCAGCTGCGTTTTTAGACGGGTGCTTCTGCCACTGCCTCTGACTGGGTGACCTTGGACTTGGAGCCTTTGAGCCTCTCTTCTGCACCAGATGACTTCAGGCTCTGAATCTGGCACCTCGTGATGAGTGACTTGAAGGCCTCTGGGGTCCCCTCAGCTCTAGATAATCATCCCTGTGACTGGGCAGGTCATTGATTGGCCATACGCTGATCAGGTGGGATACAGAGAGCTCATTGGGGTGGGCAGGGAGGGCATATGACGTGCACAAGGGACTCGGGCCAAAGGGGTGCTGCTCCCTGTCTGTCGTGGGCACCCTCCGCCTTCTTCCCCAAGGATGTCTTGACTATTTTTAATGTCGTGACACCTCACATAGTATCTGTGCTTTAAGGTATTTCAGCCAACATAAGTATTGTGAGACTAGGAGCATACATGAGGTTTGTGGTCTGGCTTGTTCCAGGAGAAAATGAAAGTTCGAGCTAAATTTGCTCCCACAAACTTGGCTGGCTGTTGTGTGCTCAGGGCTGCCCCGTCGCTGCCGTGCCGGACGGTCAGCCGCGCGTCTCTGCCGCCTGCTTTTCACGCGCCTTCCTTCTCCGCACCTCTTTTCCAGACCAGGATGGAGACAAGAAGCTCGCTTTGTCCGAGTTCATTTCCCTGCCTGTGGGGACGGTTGAAAACCAGCAGGCCCAGGACATCGACGACGACTGGGTGAGAGACCGAAAGAAGGAGTTTGAGGACGTGATTGACGCTAACCACGACGGGGTCGTCACCATGGAGGAGCTGGAGGTGAGGCCCCCGCGGGGAGGGCCGCCCCTGCCTCAGCCTGGGGCAGCCGCAGGGGCTCTCTCCCGGGTGAACCCCGCCTCTGGCGGGAGAGAGGAAGGAGGGGCTGACAGGATCCCCGTGCACCGGGTCTGTGTTCGTTTCCTTCATTCCGTGCCCGGAGCGCCCACGGTTGTTCCTCAGCTTCAGCCTCCGCGGGGTCGGGGACTGGATCTCATTGATCTGTGCATCTTTCTTCTGGTGCTGAGCTGCATAGTGCCATAGAGGGCGGGCTGCCGAGTGAGGGTTTGTCAAACGAAGTCCTGTTCTAAGGATAGAAAGTAACTTCTTTTCAATTCCTATCATTTGCCCCCAAAAACCTGTTTGTTAATCTCCAGAAAAATGAATGGCCACAGTTTCATCCAGCTTTTTGCAGGTCCATCTCTCAGACTGAGCCAGCTTTTAGTGCTGGTGTGATGTGGGGCCAGGGGTTCCCTGCTCTCTAGCCCCCCCAGAACCTTCTTGATCTCAGATGTGACCTGGCCCTTTTGGCCACGAGGGTTACCTCCTGGCTCTATGGCATTGCTTCTTTGTTCCACACCCTCCTGCCTGGCAGTGGCCATGGAGGAGAGGTGTTGGCTGGCGTTGGGCTCCCCACTGAGCGTCCTTCTGGTCCTGTTCATCAGCTCAGTGATGGGGGGGGGGTAGGGGGGTGGGGTATATTTCCATACACTCCCCTGTTACCACTCTGTGAAGTTTCATACTCTGACAGGAACTGTTCCCTTCTGGGAAAGGCTCATCCTTCTTAGTTTGATTATCTGGTTTCCCCAGCTTCATGCCTCTGATCTGAAAATCCAAGGATCAGTCCTTAAACTAGCCTTTGAGTAGTCACAGGTTTTAAGTAGGGGCTGGTCAGTATTTGAGAACCATCCCCCATAATGTATGATGTCATTAAGTTCCGAGGTGGTCTGCTCCCCGGATTTCACTGGTGTAGGGGATGGTCAATAAGGACCCTCCTTCTGCCAGTGCAGAACCCCAACCCTCCTGCTACTCAGGGCCTTAGAGAGTTACCCTGGACCCCCAAGGGACCAAGTGCCTTGTGCCAGGTCCCATGGCCAGGCCAGAATAGGTGAGCAGTGTACCTGGGGCTTCCTGACTCCACAGTCTGGTTCAGCCCCTGCCTCACCAAAGTGTGTCATGTTCTTGGAGATCTGTGTTATATGTGGGGAAAGAGGAGAGAGAAGGAAAGGTGAACAGAGGGAGATAGAGAAGGGGAAGGGGAAGAGAGAGGACATTGTTTATGACTTGTTAAAAGTTTTAAAGGCTGCTCAGTCCAGTGCTTTGCCTGTGGTACCCTCACCACGAGCAGCTGCTTCTGCCCCTGCTCTCGGGAACCCCCTCGGATTTATTCCTAGAGGAAACTTCAGTGCCCACAGCTCTGACTAATGAAATTCTCCCCAGTATTTAGGCTTCTGTAGAAAGGAGGAAATAGTTACTGCAGTGATCAGGTATGTCTGGCTGCCTGCTGAACAGCTTCTTATTCTTAGAAACCTTTTCCTCTTGCCTCCCTCAGAGTGGGAGTGCTGTCTGCCCTTCACAAGAAGGATGCTCAGGTGGTGAGAGGAAGGGCTGGCAGCACCCTGTAGCTGCTGCTCCTTGTCATAGAAGGTGTGGTGGGTGTTTCTGGGCTCTGGGGGCCTGGGGCAGGCTGCATGGGCCCAGCAAGCAGGGCGAGTGCTGACCATCACAGCACCTTTCCTCTTACAGTAGGAAGAGGGTTAAACCCAGGAGTTAGGACCAGGGGAGCTCTGCCAGGCTGTGTGACCTTGGGCAAGTCATTTCTTCTTTCTCTGATGTTTCAGACTAATTTTACAGAAAACCAAGTCTCAGGGAAGGACTAAACTCTGACCATGGGCTCTTCCAGCTCCCAAATCTTCGCTTCTCTCCTTTAAGAAAACTGCTAGGGAGAGTCTGACAGCCTGGGATGTGCAGGAGGCAGAGTCTCCAGCGCCCTGCGCCCTGGCTCCCTTCTCACTCTGGGTGCAGAGGTGCTCCGCGAGAGCCAAGCTGGCCGCTGTGTTTGGGACCGGCCAGACTGAGGAGCTTGAGTTGCAAGGAAGAGCTGTCCCTGGCCACAGAGAATAAGCTGGTGTTTGCTGAAATAGAGGAGTAAGGAAGGTCTGGAGTCTCTGTTTCCTGAAGGTCTCAGAGCACCAGCACCTGGCCTCCCAGTGTCTGAACCTTGGGCTTCTGTCTCTTTCTGTCCTGTGGCAAGAAAGGCGGAAGATTGAGTAGCAGCACTGGACTGTCTGAAGCTGTGTGGCGAAGCAGCTGAGATCCATAAGCCCTTGTCCCTGGGGCCTTGCCTGTCTTAGGTGTGTCAGAACCAGGTGCCTGATCATTAGCACTTTCTGGGACGGTCAGGCTGGCCTGGCCATGCTCAGGACCGTGGGGCCCTGGTCAGTGGGAGTTTCAGAAGACACACGGAGGGGCATCATACAGACAACCCTTCCCTGGAAGGATGAAGGCCAGAGGCTGGGGCAGCGAACCACAGGCCCAAGGCTTATCAGGCAGTCAGTAAGGGTCTCCTAAGTGAAAAGGCTTCAGTGCTGTCAAGGAAACGAGACTAATACAAAACAGACATGAAGGGCTTTGGGGTGGCTGGGAGGCTGGCCCTCTCAGCTGGGGGGGTCAGGGTAGGCTTCATGGAGGAGGTGGCCCCTGAGAAGCAGAGGGAAGGAGGAAAGGTATTCTAGGCATGAGGTACAGCCTGGGTGAAGGTAGGGAGACAGGAGGTGGCAGATGAAGATATTTGGGGACATGACAAGGGTGCACATTTGGCAGACAGAAGTTTGAATTTGACCTTAGAGTCGTCAGGAGCCGTGGCAGGTTTTTGAACAGGAGAGTGAGATGTGCTTTAGGAAAATCATTCTGGCAGCTTATAGGCGGTAGGCTGAGGAGGCCCGCTGACCAGAGGCTGGTGGGAGCTTCCGGAAGGGCCAGCCCAGCGGGCCTGCTGTCCCTAGTGCCCAGGGAACTTTCCAGGGAGGGTGTTCAGGTGGGGCTTATGAAGCAGAGGAGGCTCCTGGAGCAAGCCTGGGAGGAGGGATGCGACGGTGCCCCCTGAGCCTCAGCTTCCCAAGGAAGGAGCCGTGGCCTTGTGGCTTGCTTGCTTTCTGGCCAAGGGTCACGTGGCAGAGGATTCCCTCTGGAGGAGGAGCTTCTGAGGCTGCAGGCCCCAGGAGGAGGGTCCCGGGCTTCCTGGGCCCTGCCCCATCTGCAACAGTGGCTCCTGAGGCCGTGGCGCCTGCGTGAGTCTTCTGACCCGCCACAGTAGTGGCCTTTCTACTGAAAGGCAGCTCCAGCTCTGCGGGCCCTGGACTGCCTGGACTGTTTTTCAATGTTCAGGTCAAGAAATGAATTTACAAAAGGTTTTTGGTGGCCTTTTTTTTTTGGTGGTGGTTCTTTGCTTGTGCATACAAGATGTAAATATCCAGATGGTGGTTCCCTGAGAAGGAAGCGGAATAATGCAGGAGATGTGACTCTCGGGGCCCCAGAGTAGTAAGAGGAGAGCTCTGAGCTCTGACAGATGTTGTCCCCGGCTTTGCTGCAGTGGACCGCTGCCCTGACGGGTGCCCCGTGGTCAAAGCTCTCCTTCCTTTTGGGGCTCCCTGGTGAGTTCAGGTTTAATCCCCAGTGAGCAGCCCAGCAGGAGCTCAGAGGAAACAGGTCAGAAGAGGCCTTTTTTCTCCTGTTACTCTGTTTGGGAGACTGGGGAAGGCTGAATGTCAGCCCGTCATTTGTGAGTGCAAAGGCGTAAGAGCCCCAGACCTAGAGCAGCGTTGGCGCTTGGGTCAGACCCCTCTGACGGCTCTTCCCTCCTAGGAGTACATGGACCCCAGGAATGAATACAACGCTCTCAACGAGGCCAAGCAGATGATAGCGGTGGCTGACGAGAACCAGAACCGTCACCTAGAGATGGAGGAGATCCTGAAATACGGCGAGTACTTCACCGGGAGCAAGCTGATGGACTATGCCCGCAATGTCCACGAGGAGTTCTGAGGCGGCCTCCCTTCCGCAGGGCTCGCTGCGCCTTCTCGCGCGCCCCCCCCGCTCCTGCCCCGTGACGAGAGGACACGGTCTCTGGCTGCTATTTGTGTCCACCCAGGACTCTAAACGTGGCTTCCGTTACCCTGCAGCGCCCTGGCCACTTACCCTGGTTTTCCCAGAGCCGACCGTCATCTCCTCAGCCAAACCCCTCCTTAGACTCATGACACACACCTGTGAAATGGCTGAGTGGAGTTGGGAGTGGACGTGGCGGCTTCTTCCTAGCTCAGAGCAGAGCAGGCTGTGGAAAGGAGGAAGCAGGCCCAGGGGCCAGTCACCGCTTGGTCCGTGCTCTCAGGGCACCCCGTGGGGTGGGGCCTGAGGCCACAGGAAGGGGACCTGTGCTCGTGTTTACTGTGGTGGCCTTGAAATGAGCTGATCCTTGGAGTTCATGGGGGCTGGAGGATCTGAATTTGACAAGAGCAGCACGATTTCCACTGTTATTTTTACATTTTCTGGAGTATCCTTGGGGTGTGCTTGGGTGTGGCCGAGCCAGAGTGTGAGGGACGGGGTGGGCTTTTCCTCCTTGTCTCTGGTGACCAAGCCGTCCCACTCAGAACAGACCGTCAGGTCGCTTCAAGACACGTTTGTATTGGCCTCCCCTGCCCTTTGCATTACATTATTTTGTTCCAATGGCATTTTTGGTTTTCAGATTTATTAAAAATTGCCTCCAAAAGCTTGGTTCTGTTGTGTTTATCGAAAGGACATGGGGGTAAAGGGTCTGGGAATGACTTGTCCAAGGTCACAGAGGCAGTAGGTGCCAGAGGTGGGCCTTGAAGCACACACACAGACATGCAGAGACACACACATACACACATGCAGACACACACACACACACACCGCTCACCAGCACACCCTTGCCTCCACTGCCCCCTCCTGTCTTTGTGAAGCCCTCTGTAGGGAGGCGATGGCAGCTTTGCTTCATGGACATAGAACACTGAGGAGCGTCTTTGACGTGAACACGAGCGAGTTTGCCACAGGAAGTGATGAGTCATCACTGGGCCTGGGCCGTGGTCTGTGTGGGGCGGGCTTGTCGTGTCTCTGGGTGGGGGGTGGGGGTTCCAAACTGGAGAGAGAGCCTTCACTGTACACTGACCACAGCTGTCATTGCAGAGTAGGAACACACTTGTGATCTGGGCTTATTGATGGAACCGATGATGTCTGGCAGATAGATTCTGCTGCTTGTCCTGCTACAGGTGCAGCCTGTGAAAGGTCGGGCAGCCGGGCAGCATCCGTGCCCGGGCCCCTCCTCCCCACTTTCTCCTCTCAGGCTTTCCTGGAGGACCTTCCTGGCCTCTCCAGTTTCCCGGGGGTTAGTCTTGAGTGTGCCGCTCAGTTACGTCCAGCCTCCTCAGGATATGATTGGGTTTTTCCATCCCTTCTTATCCTCAGTTACGTCTTTACCTCTCACTGATGACGTGCTGCAGCCTGCTAGCTCACCCCCGGGTTCTTCAATACATCTGGGTGCCGTGAGTCACCACCTAGCACACTAGCCTGGACAGGACGGGCCCTGGGGAGGTGGGCTTTTGTGTGGGAGAGCACACGAGAGTCCCTGAGAGAATTGTAATAGGCATGTATGTGCGTAGACACATACAAGCAGCACACCTCTCTGGGTGTGAGCTGTGTGTATGACACAGGAATGCTCATATCACACACAGGTTTCCTTTGGCTCATTGGCCGTGGTGGACGGTCTGCATTTACCAAAACCCTCCTCCCGGGCTTGTGTGTTCTGATGGCTGTAGAGACTGGATTCCACCTGGGAGGGGCCAGCTGCATCATTCAGCCATGCTGCTACCCCAGCACCCCCTCTTGCCCATTGTACACAGCCTCTAACCTCTTAAATTGAGACTGTCAACTTTAGGAAGCCTACAGCATCAGCCCATTGCTAAGATTGGTACTCAGTAGTCCAGGTTTATAGAAAAGCATCGTGATACAGAGGGTGGAGTGCTGGGCATGGAATCAAACGAGTCAGATCCTGGCTTGGACACCAGGCAGATGGGCAGGTCCCTGGAGGCCATCAAGGGAACGTCTGCCACGTGATCCCCTGCCTGCCTGTGGTGTCATGCTAATTTACCTTCCTGGGCCTCAGATTCCTGTCCATGTAGATAAGTCACGCACCCCGATAGTGCGTCCCTCACAGGATTACCGTGAGAGTCAGGTGAGAGCTTTACAAACTAATGCGATCTCTCAATGTCATTTATTAGTGGTAGGCCATATCTTCAGGTTGGCTTGCTCTGCCACTCACCAGTTTCCCATTGTAGATGTGAATTGTTGACTGTGACCAGGGCTAAGTTCCATGGCAATTCTTGTGTTTTCTCTCACTCTTTCCAAAGTGCCCTCAGAGACAGTACTTTCCCCTCCCTGACAATATCTGCTAAGACAGCTACTGGTGTTGAGTATGACTGAGCTAGAATCTCCCGGCTGTCTCGGGGCTTGCTCCCCACATCACTGAAAGTCGATTCTTGTGGTATACCTAATTGTGAGTAGGCAGAGTTTGTATAAAAATAGACAAGGGGAAAACTTTGTCCTTCTTTGGGAGTTTAAATACAACCTTTTAAAGGGCTTTAAAATCAAGTCTTGGATTTTGCTGCTATTAACAGTGACCAAACCATGGAAGGTCCTGGGTGTGACCGACTGACTCTTGGCTTCTAGATAACGTGGTGCAAGACTGCTGAATGCAACCGGAAAGACCTATGGTCAGGCTCTCAGATCGGCTCTGGCTTTCTACATTTATGCCCAACTCTGGCTATTGGAGTTCTCATCAGGGTGAGAGGCCTTTCTCAAAACAGACCATCAACCCTGATAATAGAAATGTGAACAGAATAAGAATTCTTAAGTTGGCTGATTGTTCTTGTGTGTGACCGGTAACTCTACCTCATACTCGGTGGAGTTTCTGGTGATGGAAAATACTTGTGAGGACTGTGATGACACCTATCCCTCAGAAGCAGACTGCAGCAGGCACCCCTCCCCTCCTGCAGGGTACAGGGGATAGAGTGATGGGCCTGGAGTCAGGAAGTTGTTATTTTTCAACTGTGTCTGACTCTTTATGATCTCTTTTGTGCTTTTCTTGGCAGAGATACTGGAGCGACTTGCCATTTACTTCTCCAGCTCATTTTACAGATGAGGAAACTGAGGCAAATTGGGTGAAATGATTCATCCAGGGTCACACAGCTAGTAAGTGTCTGAGGCCAGATTTGAACTCAGGCCTTTCTGACTCCAGGCCCCACACTCTTATCTGCTGCACCACCTCGCTGCCCAGAGTCAGAAAGACCCAAGTTCAAATATGGCTTCAGGGAGGTACAAACTGTGTGACCCTAGGCAAGTCACTTAACCTCCTTTAACTTAGATTCCTCAAATGTGGAAAGGATGTCATCTTTGTGCTGCTGCCCCCCCAGTCACCACCACTGTCATTGCACACAGACGCACACATGCACTCACGCATACCCCAAACCTGCACTGCATTCAGTCTGTGTGGGCCCCACAGACCGCCTGTTGGTCAAAGCACAGCACAGAGTACAGACCAAATAGCGTCACAGTGCCAACTTTGAACCAAGGGAAGTTTGCCTGAGCAGGTGGGGCTGAGGCTTTTGTACATCAAGAAGCCCGATTTCCCTTCACCTGTAGCTGCTCTGACCTGGGGAGGGAGCGGGGATTTCCAGTAGCGACCAAAGGAAGAAAAAAAAACCCAAGTAGGGATGAAACCAGGGAGGGAAGGAGGGTTATTGTTTCAGGTCTGGGTGTTGTTTTTCTTTAATAACGTATAGTGTGCTTATCGTCGCCCCTCATCCCCTCCCTCCTCCTGCCTGGAGTATCTCCTTACGGGCAGCGGTGACATCAGGAAGGAAAAAATCCGGCCTCTGAGTTCACAACAATCCCTGCGTTCCTGTAAGAGACCCATCGGCCAGACAGCGTGCGAGTTCGTGACAACCTTATAAAGCTCTCATTTGATCCTCATAACCCCTGGTATCTTCATTACTGAGGTACGCAAAAGTTAAGTTGCTTTCATAAGTGAAAGACTAAAAAGAAAGCTTGCCAGCTGGTCCCCAGAGCCCACCATCCTCCAGTCATGTCCCTGTGGTTCCACAAACTGCCTCCATCCCTAGAACACCCACCCTTTCTCACATCTGCCTAAGAGAATCCTTTTCTTCAGTCAAGGCTCAACTCAGGTTGGCCTTTGCTGATTTGTCCAGCTGTTAATGTTCTCTTTCTCCTCATGCTGCTACACACACACAGACACACACACACACACACGTGTGTGGTTCCAGGATTTTGCCATGCTTGTCATATATGTGTGTGTGTGTGTGTCTGTTGTGCATATATAAATATGTGTGTATGCATACACACACACACATACAGAGTTACTTTTAGACTGTTTTCCAGTAACTTTGTAATTCCAGGAATATAATCTCACTTTACTCACAGAAACACTGAAGAAGTGAAATTGGGCACGTCAACTCAAGTCTGCCTTTCATGAAACAACCCAGCAGTGAACTGAAAAACATTTTCGTTCATGAGACGTTTAGAAGATGTTTGCCCTGGAATGAACCAGAAAGGAAACAGGGAGACCAGAGGTGGCCAAGAAGGGTGCTGTTCTTGTGGCTCTCTCCTGGCCGTGGGTAGTTCCATAAAAACTGAGGCTCTCTTCCTGCTTCCACTGTAGTTTCCTCTCCCAGTGCCTCAGGGTGATAGAGGATGGATGACAAGGCTGTTTTTTGGTAACAACAAAGGCTAAGACAGAAAAATAGGAAGCGTCAGAGAGAAGAGAGCTGACCACTTGAGTGAATGGACATCTGTCCTCCACATGGAGTTGTAGATTGAAGCCTCAAAGATGCCGGGCTCCAGGTCAGAAAGGATGCTCAAATTACATATGCCATCCCATGACGATGCACAGCAAATTGGTATTGGGCCGATGGAATCCTGCTGAATCCTGGTCTCCCTCTCTGGGATTCTTGGCTTTCCACAGCTCCAGAGTTCTTTTAGTAAGGATCAGAGGAAGAATAGATGATGAGTGGTGCTTGAGGCATAGAGAAGGGGCTACTTATTGGCCCTGTGACGTGCCTGATGTGGGGCAGAACTCTCAAGGCTTGTCAAAGCAGATGACCACTACCCACTTCTGATGTATGGGAGAGGTGTAGGAAGAGGGCAAACGTCGATCAAAAACAGTCATTAAAAGTTAGAATCTGTGATCTGGGGGCCATTGACTTCTGCTTGCCATGTCTAACCCTAACCCTCCCTGTTTTTTATATCCCCAAATGCTTTTCCATTCATTCATTCATTCATTCATTCATTATCTTAGGCACATCACCTTTTCTGTTTTTGGGTGGGGGGAGTCTTCATTTCTTTCCCAGTAAAATGATGGTGTTGGGCTAGGTACCTGATCGCTGAGGTCTTTGTATTTCTGAATCTTCCATTCTCTATGGTGAAACCTTCCCTGACCACCCCCAACTGGATTGGGAATGGGCGGGGTCTGTATGTGTACAAACACATGCAGAACAGATGGAGAGTGATATCTGGGGTCAAGGGGGGACCTCAGGAAAGACACAAGGTGGCACCTGGAGCTAAGGAAAGGTTCACAAATGCATGATGGAGGGGGGAGGGGAGATAACCCAACTGGATCCTAGCCCCTGAAGAGAAAAGGAAGGCGGGGGGGGGGGGAATAGCCCCTTGCCCCATCCCCAAACCCATCAGCTTTCTCCTATTCTTCCCCTCCCCCCCTCCCCCACACACAATAAATCAAAACACAAGACACTTCTGTAAAAAAAAAAATACACAATGCAGGGCACGGGGGAGATTTCTAGTTTCTGTGGGAAAAGTTCTGGGGGTTTCAGTAAACAGTATGAGTCAGCAGTATCATAGGCTCCCCCCAAACAACAGATAGACTTTAAGCTATATTGAAAGGTGTCGTGCCCAGGACTAGGGAAGTTCTGGTCCTGCTGTCTTCTCCCTTGCTTGGACCTCATTAGGAGTTTGTGTTCATTTTGGTCAAGGGAGGGCATTGACAAGCTTGAGAATGACCAGAGAGGAGGGTGACCAGGATGGTGAAAGACCTGGAGTCTAAATTCTATGGGGATCCCTTGAAGGCACTAGAAATGTTTAGATTAGAAAAGAGAAGATTGGTTAGGTGGAGGAGGGTGTGGAGTGGACAGGAGGGATGGACACAAGAGCCTTCGGGTCTTTGGAAGAAGGATTGACCTGGCCTCACGGACAGATATGGGAGCAGTCAATAGAGGTTACAGACTGTCCCAAAGCAAAATTCTTGTGCCTTTCCTCTGTTGAACATACCCGACTTATCCTATGTAAAGCATGCTTGTACGTCGTGGCGTACATATTGTCTCCTCAATTAGACAAGGAGCGCCTTGAGACCTGGGACTGTCCTTTATCTTTCTTTGTCTCAATGTTTAGCACAATGCCTGGCTTGAATAAATGCTGGTTGACTGGCCAGTTTGAAGAGGTTTCCTCAAATCCCTCCCCGACTGGACATTTGTAAAAGGAATTCTTATACAGTATTGATTGAACTCAGGTTCTGTGTTCCCATAATTTCAGGCATGGGGGCACACAGTCTGTGCAGAAATCTTGAGGATAGGAATCTCATATAGGCAACAGCAAGAAAGTTGACTTGGATAGCGATCTAGAGTTTGATAAATCCAAAGACTCCCAGCTTTTGGGACAAAAACTCGCTATTTGATAAAAACTCTGGTAAAACTGGAAAACACTATAGCAGAAACTAGGTATAGACTGACAGCTTACACCATATACCAAGATAAAGTGAACATGAGTACATGATTTAGACATAAAAGGTGAGCAAAGAGATCAAGGAATAGTTTACCTGTCAGATCTATGGGGAAAGGAAGAATTTATGAACAGACATGAGACGGAGCATTATGAGATGCATAATGGATAATTTTGATTATATAAAATTAAAAAGGTTTTGTAAAAACAAAACCAATGCAGCCAAGATTTTTTTAAAAGCATAAAACTGGGAAACAATTTTTATAGCAAGTTTCTCTGATAAGTGCTTCATTTCTTAAGTATATATGGAATTGAGTCAAATTTATAAGAAAATACAGATCATTCCAGTTGATAAATGGTCAAAATAAATGAATAAGCAGTTTTCAGATGAAGAAATCAAAGCTATCTATAGTCAAATTAAAAAAAATACTCTAAATCACTACTGATTAGAGAAATGCAAATTAATACAACTCTGAGGCACCACCTCACATGTATCAGATTGACTAATATGAGAGAAAAGGAAAATGATAAATGTTTGAGGGGATGTGGGAAAATTGGGACACTAATGCACTGTTGGTGGAGTTGTGAACTGAGCCAACCATTCTGGAGAGCAATTTGGAATATGTAAGGCCAACCAAACTATGGATACCTTTTGATCCAGCAATGCCAGTACTAGATCTGTATCCCAAAGAGATTTTTTTTAAAAAAGGAGAATGACCTATTTGTACAGAAAAATATTTATAGCAGCTCTTTTTTGTGGTGACAAAGAATTGGAAATTGAGGTCATGCCTATCAACTGGGGAATGGCTATTCAAGTTGTGGCATATAAGGGTAGTAGAATGTTATTGCGCTCCAAGAAATGACAAGCAGGATGCTTTCAGAAAAACCTGGAAAGACTGAATGAACTGATGCAAAGCGAAGTGAGCAGAACCAGGAAAACACTGTATACAGTGATAATCATTCAATGTCATATTTTTGGCCAAAGTCTGAATTAATCGAACAGACTGCTTTCCCTTGCTTTAAAAAAATGCCTTTACCTGTGTCAGCAACTTCAGAGAACAGTTAAGGCTGGAGATGTGATTTCCCTTGTTTTGGAACGTACTCCATATGGGAGGAAAACAGATATTCCAAGACCATAAATTGTAAACAAAACCTGCTCTGTTTGTTGTCAGTTCGTATTTATAACCAAGGAATTTTTCTCACATACAGATGGTAACAAATGGAGATCATAAATGTGTGTGACATGGTCATCCTGAATTGGGATGGTTCTAAAATGTCTATAAGTCATCAGTTAGGACCTAGCTCTCCTCACTTCTTGTACAAGTCTGCTAGCTTTGGGGGAATAAATGCTGTAACTGTATATTGCTATTTGTCTGTCTCTCTTTTTTTTTTTTTTAGCAATTGGGGTTAAGTAACTTACTCAAGGTTACATGGCCAGGTGTTTCTGGGTGGGTGCTAAGTGTCTGAGCCCGGATTCGATCCCAGGTCATCCCGACTCTCGGGCCGGTGCTCTTACTCACTGTGCTACCTGGCCGCCCCATATCTGTCTCCTTTAACCAAACTTTTAAAAGGTCGACAATAGCAATATTGTACAGTGATCAACTATGAATGATTTAGCTCTTCTCAGCAGTGCGATGATCCAGAACAATTCCAAAGGGACTCATGATGAAAAATGCTAACCACATCCAGAGAAAAAGTGGAGTCTGAATGCAGACAGAAGCATACTATTTTCACTTTATTTTTTTCCTGTTTTTTTTTTTCTTTTGGTCTCTTTCTCCTTTGACAACATTATTGATGTGGAAATATGTTTTATATGATTGAACATGTAACCTGCATTAAATTGGTTATAGCAGTGGTGGGGAACCTGTGGCCTTGAGGCCACATGTGGCCTTCTAAGTCCTTGGGTGGGGCCTTTTAATTAAGTCCAAGTTTTACAGAACAAATCCTTTTAGTAAGGGGATGTGTTCTGTGAATTTTGGAATCAGTCAAAGGGCTGCACTTTAGGACCTAGAGGGCCACATGAGGCCTGGGAGCCACAGGTTCCCCACCCCTGGCTTATACCTTCTTAGGGAGGAGGAAGGAGACGAGGGGAGAAAGGGAGGGAGAAAATTTGGAACACAAAATTTTTAAAAATTGAATGTTAAAAATTATCTTTACATGTAATTGAGAAAAATTTTTTAAAAGAAAGTTGATTTGGCTAGATAGTACAGTTCATGGAGGGTAATAATGTATAATGATTTTGGAAAGATGGGTTGGATCCCAATTGTGAAGGGCTTTTAATGCCAAAGAAAATGGTATTTGAGCCTTTGGTCAACAAGCCACCAAATCTGCTTGAGTAACTTGGCAAGGCTTGGGCTTTCAGTCCAAATTTGGTGACCGCGTGGATACTGGCTGGGAGAGGGGAGTCCAGGGGACACAGAGTCCAGTTAGGAGGTTATAGAAATAATCCAGGGGAGAGGGGATGAGGTTGTGAACCAGAGGAGAGGCTTTGTGAGTCAAGAGGGATGGATGCCAGAATGGAGGTGAAGGCAGAATCAGCCAGACTCAGCAGGTGATTGGAGGTCAGGGCCGAGAAGCAAGAAGTAGAGAATAATTCCGAGATTTGGAACTGAAGTGACTGAAGGGCAGAAATAGGAAAGCTGAGAAAAAACCCTGTAAAATGAAAGGGGATGGCACTGACCTTTCAGGTGCCTTGTGGCTCTTAACTGATGATACTACAAACCCTTGCAATGATATCACAGCCCCCAGGCCTTCTACCATCCACAGATTGGGAACAATTGGATTAGCTTATCCAAGGCTCCTCCCAGTTCTAAATCTCATATTCCTATGATGGATAAACATTCCACAGTGCCCAATTTAGGTCTGATAACAGAAACACTTTTTTTTAAAGCAATTAGAGCTACCCCAAAATGGAATGGGCTGCTTTGGGAGGGAGAACTCTTTCCTTACTAGAGATTGTCACATAGAGATCGGATGGCCCTTTGTTGGGGATGTTATAGAGGTGGTTTCTGGTCACATGTGGCTTGGACTGGATAGCCTCCAAAGGTCCCTCCAGCTCTTGAGATTATGGGCACATTGGGCTCAATTGAATAGGGGATACAAGGAAATCTTGCAGGGTTGCTGGGGCTTTGGTGGACCACTACCCTCCACACGAATCAGCAATTTGATATGGCAGCCAAGACAAATACTTCCTTAGGTTGCATGAAAGAAGCATAGTGTACTAGATCTGTATCCCAAAAAGATCATAAAAGAGGGAAAAGGACCCACATGTACAAAAATATTTCTAGCAGCTTTTAGTAGTGACAAAGAATTGGAAGTTGAGGGAATGCCGATCAATTGGGGAATGGCTGAACAAGTTGTGGTACGTGAATGTAATGGAATACTATAGTGCTATAAGAAATGATGAGCAGGCAGACTTCAGAAAAGCCTGGAAAGACTTAAATGAACTGATGCTGAGTGAAGTGAACAGAACCAGGAGGACACTTTACACAGTACCAGCAACATTGTTCAGTGATCAACTTTGACAGACAGCTCTTCTCGGCGATACAATGATCCAAGACAATTCCAAAATACTCAAGATGGAAAATGCCGTCCACATCCAGAGAAAGAACTATGGAGTCTGAATTCAGATTAAAGCACACCATTTGCTCTTTTTTTTTCTCTCATGGTTTTTCCCTTTTGTACTGATTCTTCTTTCACAACATGACTAATGTGGAGATATGTTTAATATGGTTGTACATGTATAATCTGTGTCAGATTGCATGCTGTCTTGGGGAGGAGAAGGGAAGGGTGTATGAGAGAAAAAATTGGAACTCAGCCTTATAAAAGTGAATGTTGAAATATATCTTTACATGTAATTGGAAGAAATAAAAACTTTTAAGTGGTGGGGGAAAGAATGGCCCAATGGAAGGGAAAATTAAAAACAAAACAAAACATTCCTGCTTTAAAAAATATAGAATATATTATATAGAATATGTTAAAAAAAACTCAAAGAAAAGAAAAGAGAGGCATAGGGTATTCAGGAATGAGGAAATGACAGTCTTGTCCTCTTTACCCTGGTTGGACCATGTAGGGAATATCGTGTTCCATATTTAACAGACAAAGTTTGTAAACTGTTGGTAGTGTCGAGGAAGTCCGTCAGGGTGCTGACGGGTCTCCAGTTCATGCCATAAAGACAGTTTGAAGGAACTAGGGATAGATATCTATTCTGTAGGGTGGGGAGAAGTAGAGGGGACACATGAGAGCTGTCCTCACGTGTTGGGAGGGACCTCGGTAGAGACTTTGCCCAGACAACTGCTGGGACCAGGAGCAATAGAGGGCCCCCCAAAAAGAGAGAAGTCAGAAGCCAATTGAGACTTGATTTCAGGAAGGTTCTTTCTCACCTGCAGAGAGGAGGGAGCAGGGGACTCCTCAATCTTCAGACAAAGACTGGATGACCCCCCTCAAGTACACTGTAGGAGAGTGTGCATTTTCCAGGTGCAGGCTGTGGTAGGGGGCCTCTTTGGTCCATCCAAATGAGATTTTGTGATTCTATGAAAAAACAGCCACCTCAACATCCGCCGAAAGGGGCTTTCCCTCATGAAGGAGGAAGAGTTTGAGCAGCCTGAGCTCTCAGTGCAGGCAGAGGCCGTGGAACAGAGGGAGGCAGGAAGATGACTGGCTGGCTACAGTCCCTGTGGAGGCCCATGACACTCCTCTGCCTCCTCGCTACCCAGCTGCACCTGGCCTCTCTACACCAGTGTGGCGAGAACTCCTACAGCTCAGCTGGCAAGTGCTGCCAACATTGTAAACCGGGTGAGTCCTGGGGCAGAGTGGAGCAGCCAGGGCTGGAGGGAGGGAGGAGGAGGGAAGCAGCCAGGGCTGGAGGGAAGGAAGGAAGGGGGAAGCAGCCA